>NC_092212.1:67885903-67895079 GCF_043381705.1 Parasteatoda tepidariorum | reverse complement strand
GAAGTGAGTAGTCTTTGTCGATAGATCTCTATTTTAGTATTTTGTCGAAAGCGCTTTTTTTCACGAATTTATATATTACGAATTTATTTGACGATTTTTGATTTATATCACGGATTTATTTGTTTTACTAGAATTTATTTGTTTATGCAGGTTTTTCCATTGCAATTCACTTATTTCAATTTTTAATAGACTTAATTATAGCATGTAATAGACTTAATTACAGCACATTTCTAATAGGTTTAACGAATTACATGTCTTTTATTTGAATTCAAATTTATTTTAATGACTTAGTATTTACCAAGAAGATGTAAATTTTTTTTTTAAAAAAGTTGTTATATGGATTTGAATGATTGTTTTGAATTCTTTGAATTTTGTACATTTGCAATGTACCTAAGTTAGTAGCGAGCAAAGAGAGCTTGGTTTGCGAAGCAAACCATATAAGATTGCGTTGCAATTTTCGGTGGTTGGCGAGCGTTAGCGAGCAGGGGGCGCAGCCCACTAGTATAAATAAATTTGTGTGCAAAAGTTATTTTTGTACAAATTCGTCCAGAGACCTGAGATTGAATTAATGGTAAAAAATGCAATTTTTACCTAGCTTAGAAAACAGAATCAAAAATGTTTTTTTTTTTTTTTTTTTTTTAAGTGTTCAATTATTTAAACTTCAACTGTTTTTAGTTATTTTAATTATTGCTTGAAAATGGCAAATTTAAATTGTTAGCACTTATTTGCTTTTTCTTCAAATTTTGGTCATGAAAGAAAATCTGCTTGTCCAAAATCTAACTGTCCAAAATGGTAATTGAATAAAATTTTTTACCTTTATTTCATTTGGTAATTTTTGATAAAAACTTGAAGGAAGAAAAAAAGAGTAAGTTTTTATCTTCTCCTGAAAGAATGGGAATAACTAACCTATTGCTTGATAAATAGCATTGTTTTCTGGTTTGGGTTCAAAATTACGAGGCTAAGGAGTTGAACATTGATAGTCGTAAAGCCAGGATTGGGTTGGCTGTTCAACGTTTGCTATTAAAACTAGATACTCAATTAAAAATTTATTAAAAATATATTCATTTAACCTTTACTATTTTCTTGGTAGTTATTAATGCCTTTAAAGCCGTTTACCAAAAGTAAATAGTATCAAACTTTATGTAAAGGATTACTTGTTTAGAGTTATACCAACTACTGAACACCTAATTATAATGTGTTATCCCTACGATTACGTAATTAGATTAGTATTTTCCATGAATTGTATAAAAAAAATTTAGCATTTTGGTATAAATAGGTCGCTATTTTTACGCTATAACATAAAAAATAAAAGCTTATGCATGTACTATTTTCCTGTTTATTTTGTCTATATTTTTAGTATTTCAAAAACATACTTTAAAAATAATCTAGATTAACCAATTTCCGTGCGTTTTGTATAGTAAATTAATCCCAAAAAGCTCTAATTTCGATTCTCAGCTGGAGTTGGAAGCGAATCTTGGAACTTTCGAAAATAACTTACACCATAAATAAGTTATAAAACCCCGCTAGCTCTTCCTCTTAATTGCTACACCAATCAACATTGTAACAAATCGCTATTAATTTGTAACTCCGCGGTGTATCGGTCATCTATCATAGGGTCCTTCCATCCCTTTATTTTAAAAAACCCAATTCGTTTCGGCTAGCGTCGTTAAGAAGCTGACCCAATTTCTCGCCAACAAAAAGCCACTCCTTTAGTTCTTTTTCTGCAGCTCAGCGATTTTTCATTTTGGCTACTAATTCCCGTTGACTGTATAATTCCTTCTGAGCCTACGCGTCGGTAGATTTTGTTAAAGAAAGGGCGTTAATAGGAGTCTTAAAGCCTCGTTTGGGTTTTGTTAAAATGATAACCGCCTTAAAATATTGTGTTTTTAATCGTAGATTACCGCCAGTATGGTTTTGGGCTGGTAGTTTTTGTTTGTGGTTTTTAGTTTCTTGGAACTATCTTTGTATTTGTCAATTGATTTTTAATGGTTGAGGCCGACTCTGTACTGAAATTAATTTTTTGTTTACATGCTTGCTTATTTGTTTTTTTACTTTGTAAAGGGTTGTTTAAGTATTACGTAAGCGCGTTTTTGGCAATTGTGGTCACCCTTACACTCTTGTTAGCAAATCACGACAACCCGCTCGCTAGAAAAAGTTACAACAACCTTTATTTTTTTTACTTTATTTTTCACTTTTATCGCAGTAATCTGAACATTTTAGAAATAAATTCAAATAAAAAATGTAACTTTGCATAAAGCTAAATTTAGGTATTAATTTATTAAGTAAAATTTTTTCTAACTTTTTCTTTTCTCAGATTTTTGAACTTGAAAATCTTCCAAGTGTGTAATTTAACGAAAAAATTGAACTACATAAAGCCTAGTCATGAATGACAAAGCTTTAGTAGCGACGTGTTAAGGTAATATTATAGGGATTTAATTCTACAATCATTATAATTTTCTATTTTTATGAGCTATCATGACTCAGGTTTGCCAATTTCTACGCTCTTTGTAACATATTTTGCAGCGTGGTAGACATTTAAAGAAACAAAGGTTTCAGAATTTTTGGTAATTTTGCGAACATTTTAAAAACCTCACCACTGAAAAGCTAGAATAAAGTGACGTCGCATATGAACTTTTAAATCATTTATATGCATTGGTGGGGAAAATAAGTGCAAATAAATAAAAAAATAATACATTCAAACATAAACTTAGCTACCACTAATATAAATTTTTGCAAAAGCTTAGTAATTTGGCAGCCCTAATGACTTAGCTTTAGTAGCAAAGTGCTAAGCCGATCCTCAATGTGTCCCTCCCCTGCAATTAAATAGGTTTAGACGTTTTTAGCACCTCCTTCTTTAATAGTGATTCGCTAGATTTCGATACCGCCTTTGTTTTCTCCTACCGAAAATATTAATTTCCGACCACTACTATGCGTGTTTCAACTTTTTTGATAGAGATTCTTAACAAAAATTATAATTCAGATCTGAAAAATATTCAGATCTAAAAGTATTTTAATATTACTTGTATTTTTAAACATGGACGTCTGAGTAGTTAAGTTCTGTTTGACGTCGGTGATAAAATTCGATAAAATGGAATAGTTAAAGGTTACTTGAGTTCGAATACTCGATCCAGAAGTTCCATAGTCTTCTGAGTAATTCAAGATTAAAAGGCTGCAGATTTATCCCCGATCTTGCCATAATTCTGTTATGGATTTGTGCTATTCAGCACACCGTTAATAAAAACAGCGATCACAGTTTTCTACAAAAAAAAAAAAAAAAAATTGAAAAGTATTCGGCAATTTATTTTAAACTGACAAACATATGTTTTATTTTAATTTAAAGCTAACAAAATATTTAGTTTTCATTTTCTTTCATTTAAAAATAACATCATTCGCGGTTTTTAGAACTAAATTTGAGTTGAAAGTTCAAATATTGCGTGATAGTTCTATTTCGTTTCCTCGAAGTATAAGCAAAAAATAAAGAGTCTATTACCACCATTTTGTTATTAATAGGACGCTGTGACCTCTGTAAAAAAATAAAAAATAGTTAAGCTCATTTTCGAGAATTCTCGGCCTTCTAGAATTGTAGAACCAATAAAATCTCTTAACTAAAAGAAGCAATTCGAAGGAATCATACAATATAAAAACAAATCAAAATCCCCAGGGATAAAATTGTCGTCAGCCGTGAGTACTTTGATATTACTTGTGTTGATTGATGCGACCTTTCCGCTTTAACCTCAACTACCAGCTGAAAGGCTTATAAGTCGGAAGTTGGGAACTCTTTCATAACTAAAAGAACGGATCATCAGATGTTGATAAAAGTGAAGTGGAATTTGAGGATGATGGAGTTTATGTAACTTTCATCACAATATTTTAATTATTACTATGCTTTGATGTAGCAATGATAGCTGAAGTGTGTTTTAGAATTATACTGTTTTTCGGCTTTTTCTTTAATTTTTTAATTCTGTGAAAGTGAGTTATTGTGGTTTAGTTAAGTAAAAAGAAATTGGAAGATTAAATGTCAATTGAAGGGTAAATTGATGAAGGAGATAAGTTTACCAGACGTCATTTATATCCTCCGTATCTCCTTCATTACACTATAAAGCATATTGCCTTTACACTGTTGTGCGTAGACAATACTAATAAATTACTTTAAAACTAATTATTTTTAATAAAATGTCTTACTTTATTTACTCCTGCAGTTGAATAAGTATTATAGTACACTCTTCAAAGCTACGAGTTGTGTCTACAAAATACAATCTGATTCTATGTTTTATTCATTTTTCTAATGTTTTTTCTTCATAAAAATCCGCGCCGTAATATGATACAACAGAAAAGGATTTTAAGCTTAGCAAGCAATAGTTGAACAATAAACTGTCTGTGAATTTGATTTTCGTTTCAGACAGTTTTGGGTTAATAAGGTTATGCACAACTTCACGATTTTTTTTTTTAACGATTAATCAAAAATTTATAAAATTATTTTAATTTGTTTGCATACAAACAGAAATTGATTGCGGATATAAAACAAATTGTTTACTCTGTTTTATAAAATAGACACAAATTCGGCTTGTAGTTGTCAGAGTACAATTTGTATTCATTCACTGTGTTTCAAGTGGAATTTGAGTACTCTAGTGCAGTGTTCCCCAACCTTTTTATCACCGCGGACCTGTCAACGTTTGATAATTTTATCACGGCCCACTGGCGGGGGCGTTGATTGTTTATATTTTAGATAATTTTGATTTATTAATTTTAGTTTAAGTGTATTTAAACATGCGTTCAAAATAAAATACAGTCACACCGTAAAATAAATATTAAGTGATTTAACATTTTAACTTACTAGAACGTTAAATCACGAGAGAGAAGACGAAGTTCTTCATTAGTTCCAATGTAAATTTTACGCCGCACTTTCGTGTTTTATTTATGGTACTTATATTTAGGATGATTGATTTTTATTTTAGTTAAAACTAAATGAAAGATAAAATAGTTGCTGTGATTTCCTTTTTTACTTTTTAAAAAATTAAAGGAACTCAAATATTTTTAATTTAGGGTATAAAACTAGGAATTTAAATTCAATTTCAATGAAATGGGTGGCCCTGTACCGGTCCGCGGACCGGGGGTTGGGGAACACTTCTCTAGTGAATCGAAAAGTGGTAATATTAACCCCCCACGCACACATCATAAAGAAACAATATGTATAAATCCGAAATTGTAGTGTGTTTGTTTTATCTCTGCTGTTAATCTGTTATCACTGTTCAGATTGACCACGGCTCTTTATACTTTGAAAAAAAAAAAAAAAAAGAAACATATAAATATCGATACTTAGATAATTTTTTATTATGCAATTTATTTTATTGATTGAACGTAACATTCTTGTTTACTTTTTTTTACCTCGTTTAAAATGAGTCAGTTGCAATAGAACAATCCGTTTTTCTCGTTCTTGTTCGTTTTCTCGGGATCACAAGTATGTTTTCTGTGTCATGATTGAATTGTATTGCGAGTAACTAACAGACGAGTGTTACGCTTCGTTCGTAAATATGACCCCACGTTTTTCTTATTGTTACATCAAAATACTACCCAGAACTGACTCATGTCTTTTGACTTCTAACAGGTGGAGGCCGTGAGACACGTGATCACACTACATGTTTGGGTTATATTTAAGATCTTTATCTACTGAACAAAACAATGAAAGTGAACGATAAAGCTCCTGAAGTTAATAATATCTTTGATTTTTAAATTAGAGAAATTAGTTATGACGTTATTGTGAGCGTGATATTACGTAAGCAAATTATAAATTGCTAGTTATCGTAGTTTTATCTGTGTCAAAAAGTATTGTTATTCAGATTTACGTCAGCACTCGTGAGTTAGTAATGTGGAACAGTTTTGTTTTCATTTTAAGCATTCTTCTTTTTAAAAATTATTCCGTTGAATTCCGTTTCAGTTTTTTGTTTCTTTTCGTATGATTCCCGTATACAAGTTAAAGTTTTTAAGTAACTGCGCGCGTTTGCTAATTACTTTTTTAGGTAACTATTTTTTTGAAGGTTACACTTTGTGGCGTAACTACCGCTACAAATATTAAATACCAAATCACCAGTATATAAGACATGTTAACTCAATTCTATCTTGAAGTTTTCCACAACTTCATCAACACTTGCGCATGCGCAGTTACTTCGTAACTTCCGTGCGAGAGCAAACGCAAATCTGTGAAAACTCTTTAGTTAAATCTGTACATTAACGTTACTTTAATTAAAAAAAAAAATAGTGCATGGAGTCCCTCCGCGCGGAAGAAGTTAAACTTCGCAACCTGCGACGTTCATAGTAGAAGAATTAGCAGTCGTAGAAGGATCACTAGTTGTATTCAACGACTCTTTTTTCCTGCTCCGCTCGCTTCCGTGCTCTGTAATAACGGTAATATTGTGCATTTTTCCCTCTTGAACCAGTGGAAGTGCTTGTGGTTGCCTCATCGTCACGCCCTGGAAAATGTATTTGTATTAATAATGTATGTGAATGCGTCATAATGTAATTTCAGAAGAGAAAACCTAACAATCAATTGATATTCACAAGAGACGTACCTTGACATAACCTTAAATCCGTCGCATTGTCCGTGGGATTGTTTTCACTCATTTTTTACAATTGTTATCCACTAAATTTGAAAATAAAAAATACTGCCCTATTAAATTATATGTGTATCTAATCAAACTAAAATATTTATGGAAAAACAATACTTGTATGACTTTTTTTATTTTTATGCTAGTGAGAACCAAAACAATATGGAAATGAATAATGGAAAACTGGATCCTACCACGTGATTTCCCGGCCAATAAAAATGGAGCGTTAAACGTTTAACGCAAACCTTGTTGGAAGTCGCATAAGAAGCAGGGGTCTGTCCAGACATTTTGTGAAAGGTCCGTTTTTGGTAAAGTTGTGAAAAAATTACTCGTAATTTGTGAATATAAACCAACCAGGGTCAGCTTTTGTGAATTTGTGAAAATAGGGTCCGTTATTGCAAAAAAACTTTTTCAAGGAGTTTTTAAATTGTAAAGACATACAAGATTATGCTCAACACTGTAAAGTTACAATTAAAAAAATTAAATTTTAAAAAATAAACAGCAAATGCAACTACTAAATTAGCGATTCAACATACAAATATTTGGTAATTAGCCTATACTGCTGAACGCAGAATTTACTGCTGAATGCCGAAGACAAAATTTAGTTCGTTTATATCTGCCTTTATTCCCTCACCCCTACCAGGGATGGGTTTATTCGATTAACAAAACAATAATGAAGATAAACAAATTTGTGAAGGGTCCGATTAAAAGATAAATTATTTTGTGAAGGGTCCGTTTTAAAGTTAAAATGTTTTGTGAAGGGTCCGTTTTTATGAAAAGATATTTTGTGAAGGGTCCGTAAACGGACCCAAATTTCTTCTAAACAGTCCCCTGAGAAGTATAACTTCAAAAAATAATAGTTTTTTTTCCGTATACACAACGCTTTCGTTATTTTAAGCTTAATATATGTCTGTTGTTATTAAAGGTATCTTGCTAAAAGATATTTGTGCTAGAGAGTTTTGTCGCAGATAGCTCGAAAAAATTCTGCCACAGGCATTATGAATACCCAATTAATGATTTTCTGCCGTCAGTAATGATACTTACAAGTGTTAAGCAAAGGGGTTATCTTGCCATACTCTACGTTTTATTGAGCTGTAAAAAACTTAAATTACACACTACATAAATATCTACGTACTCCCAAACTCACATTATATATTGTCTGTATTTCCCCAATCGTGATGTAACTCAAAACGCGTGCGTTATAAATCGCTGCATCGTAAACCATGTTTACACAGCTTTTACGATTTTTATTCTTCGTACGTGATTTTGAAACGATGTAAATGGTAGACATAATTGAAATTATTGCTTACATTACAAGCTATTTTTCTCTTTGTTCTCGGTTCGGTAAACTTGGAGATTTCGGAAGAAAGCGTTTATACAGCTTTCGATTTCGATTGTTTTGTAGTATAATCTATTATGTAATGTCATCCGAAAACTGTTTGTTTGGGTAATTGTGTGGAAAGGCTTGGATGATCACCGAAAAGTTATAGTTTCCGAGAAATTGAGACGGAAAAATTATTTCGACTCTTCTTTATTTGATCAGCTGTTTTCGACGTCAGGTATTCATATTTACATTGAAATGTTGATTTAATGATGAACTCTTCTGCCTGAAAGTGGTTATTGAAAATGGAATATATTAAGAGCCATCGATCGTTTGCTTAACGTCCCAATTTCGTTCCAATTAAAAATCGGTGATTCAGATTCAATGGGTCAAAGTTCATTATACAATTCAATTGGTTATTATTCAAAGATAAATTGCTGTACATTATATTAAAAGTTCTTAAAAATAGTTTTTTTTTTAAAAAAAATCAGTTTCATTACTTTATCAACGAATTATCCAATAGGTCCCTTTCCCTATCCCAGTCCCTTTTAAATCGCAAGTTTCTAAAATATCAAATCAAATTGTTTCTTCCTTAACATCGTCTGCATCATTTTTTAATTGCAAACATAACAAAAGTCGCATATTCAAAATTCGACTTCTCAGGAACTATTCGGTCGATTTCGTTCAAATTTTGTATCCTGCCATACAAAATTGTATCCTTTAAAATCGCATCAAAGTTAACAATTCAAAATTATTTCGACTTTTAAATAAATAAATAAAGATTATTAAAAATTATTTTTCGTTTGAGATTATCTTTGGATTAACAAATTTTATAATTGTTTGCCAAAATTTCTCGACACGCTTAAAACGTTCTTGAGATATGACGAACACTGAGTGAAATTAGCATAAGGTTCAACTTCGGACTGCTGTTTTGATCAAACTATTTGGATCATCAGGGGTCTGTTTAGAAGAAATTTGGGTCCGTTAACGGACCCTTCACAAAATATCTTTTCATAAAAACGGACCCTTCACAAAATATTTCAACTTAAAAACGGACCCTTCACAAAAGGATTTTTCTTTTAATCGGACCCTTCACAAATTTGTTTATCTTCATTACTATTTTGTTAATCGAATAAACCCTTTCCAGGGCAGAAAACAAGAAAGATGGATGTAAACGAATTAAGTTTTGTCTTCGGCAGACGATTCTTCCATTATTCGTCCGAAATGAATATTCTGCGTTCAGCAGTATAGGC
>NC_092212.1:67791036-67884989 GCF_043381705.1 Parasteatoda tepidariorum | reverse complement strand
AATGATATAGGAAACTATTGGTGGTTCTTAAAGAGTTAAGTAATGATTTGTAAACGTAAAATTATTAATTTTCAGCTGTTACAATCGTCCCTTTACTTCTTGTTACAATCGTCTCCAAGACGCCATTTCAGCTTCATTTGGCAAAAACAATGCTAGTTAATCAACAAAACTAATTTTTTTTATTGAAATGTTAATTAAGGTGTCCACTTACATATTCGGTTAATAATTTTTATTTGTTTAAACAAAACTACTTTGTTACAATATAATATTTTAATACCAAAAAAAGTACTTACGTAGCGTGAAAGTATCTTTTGTGATGTAACTCTTTCAAAAGTACATAAAAATGGTTGCCAACAGGGGTGTACATGTAGATTTATTAAATACACCTTGTGCGCCACCTAGGAACCAAATCTAGAAACCGACACTCGTAATTTTTGCTCTGTTACAATCGTACCCTGTTACAATTGACCCCACTCTCCCCTACAGCTTACATGATATGAAATAATTTTAATTCAGCTAAATTCACCGGAAAGGACTATTTTAAACTTTAAAAATTGCTCTCACGTGATCGGATCAAAACATCCTTTTCAGTCCTTTATTTTCGACCTCAATTTTACGTAGCATATGTCGAACACGGTAAAAATACGACTCGCCAATTAGTCAACGGTGACGTTCAAGCTCATCAATAATAGTTTTATAAACTTTATTTCACCTCGATTAACTTTTGGTCTAAATTTTTCTAAAAAATGAATTGTAAAATTCATCTATAAATTAAAATCGACCATTTTTCTTAAATGACATTATTATCAATCATTTACTTAATGTCTATGAATACCATTAGAGTGCATCTTCTAATTTGGTCTATCGTTAATTCATTCAACTAAGTACTTTACACCACTTAATCCATAGAATAGAGTTAATTGGCTACGATTCCTTTCTTTAGTGAATGAGTTAATCGCATGACTTCAACCTCAAATGTGACGATTAACTTCTAATCTACTGACAGTTTTTTGTAACACATCTGCATTGAATTCACTAGTGAATATAAATTCGTCAAGAGCCTGCCTATTTCAGTTAAACTAAAGTTTACTAAACTGTGGTGACATTACTGATCTAGTCTTTTATGAAGACCTTTCTAAACTGCGAAATGCATCTGCCATTACGCACACATGTGCACATTCAAATAATTCATTGTATATGATTTTGAGTCCTTTAATTATAAAATGAGTCACATTGGATTTTGAATTTTTAGTATTGAACTCTATGGTTTGGTTCTTTTTTCCAATGCAATTTATGTTATTTTAATATAAGTTTTCATCCACGAGTTCCTGGTTGGCAAAGTGCTGGACTTGCGTTCGTAAGAACGGGAGTTCGAATCCAGTCGGCCGAAGACTCCCCGTGCAGTAAATGGTTACTGGTGCACGTTAAATTTGTCAGGGTCATGAAGTCCTCCATGTTCCCATAACAAATTAAATCTCTGGGGGTACTGAATTGGAGATTGATCGTTTTCTGGTTCAGGTCAAAATTACGATCTGTGGATGAATGAATGAATGGATGTATGAATGGGTCCGCCCAATAAACGGATGTGACGAATTGGTGTGGCAGAAGTCGAATTTTCGACCATAGATGGCGCCACTGGAAAACTACGACATCCATGAGTTGCACGACGCCATGAGTTACTGTAATGACCATTTGTTTTCTTTTCATTTAATTTACCAAATAATGCTATGATAGATCTTGGTTCAGCGACTGTTTAGAGGAAGGAAGAAAAAAAAGCAAATCAATCTTTAATTGTAATGTCAAGTCGATTTATAATCCTCTAATTTGCGGTTCTGCAATCAACGACTAACTATTTTGAAAGCTGGACTGACTTTTTGGCTCTGCTGTTGTTGCCACCCGATTCTTAAAAGGAAATAGCACCCAATTATTATGACATGATGAAAAATTTTCCTTTATTTGAGGGGTCGAGGGCAAAAGGTAATTTTCTCCCTCTCCTCCATCCCTTTTACACCCTCTTATGAAGACAGGTAATTTATTAACTACCGATCCACCTATTTCTATAATTAAGTCTTCAAAATTTTCGAGGCAAGTATATAAAAAAAATATATACTATATACCCCTCGTAATAGGTTTGAATGCTTCATAGTTCATTCTCGTATGAAAAGAGATTTGACAACACTTGTAGATCATCTTTCAACGCGCATGTACTCTAATAACAGGTTGTTATTAAGAAGATAAAATGCTATGTGTTATGAATACTATTTAAATTTAATTATCAATAATTAAGTATTTACATACATTGTGAAGAATGGCATCGTTGAAACAGATACCACATTATACTAAATCTTACAGTGCGTAGCGTTTTTAATAAGTTCTTGAAGGTGCTTATTTTCGTTTTTTAAAAGCCTTTAAAGGTGCTTTTTTCATTGGATGTTTTTTTAAAAAGTGCTTAATTTTCCCTTTTCGAAAATGAGACTTTTTTTTTTCTTTACCGTGTCAATTTTCGCGACGTATTAAGCAAGAGCTATGCTTTTCACATTGTTCTGTTCAACGTTTTCGAAATTCATTCAACCACAATCTATTTCAGCTTACCCTCGATCCATAACCAGGGGTCTGTCTGTGAATTTACTACCGTTTACCAATACCTTTACAAATTCAATTTTAGGAAAAACGGTAGTTTCACAAAATACTTTTTCTTAAAATTTTATTTTTGTATCCTTAAAGAAACGATAAATCTATATTTTTACCATGTTTTTGTATTGATTTTTTAATATAATTTTTAATTTTTCACAAATTATGTCGAAATTTTCACAAAATAGGTACATTTCAGAGAAACCTAGACAGACCCCCGATAACGTATGAAAGCGCCCATCATTTTACAGGTTTGATGAAGTACTTCTGCGTTCGGTGAGATTATTGCATTCTCATGTGCATTTTGCAAGATATTCTCAATTTTAAACTTTATTTTCCACCCTCGGAAAATCTTGCATTTTTAAATTTATCATTTTTTTTATTATCATGATCTTTGAATGTTATTTTGTATTTTGTTGACGTATATAGTGCTTAAAAAGTTATTTTTTGTTGAAAGATTTGACTACGCATTTTAAATCTACAACGCGTGTTTTTTTCTTCTCCCCCCCCCCCCTCTTGTCTACTAAAAACGTTTTTTGTACATTTATATATTTATAGGATTTGTCTTATTTGTATATTTATATATTTATAGGATTTGTCTTATTTGTATATTTATAGGATTTGTCTTATTTGTATATTTATAGGATTTGTCTTATTTGTATATTTATATATTTATAGACTTTGTCTTATTTGTATATTTATATATTTATAGGATTTGTCTTATTTGTATATTTATATATTTATTGGTTAAGTCGTTATCTTACAAATCAAGTGGCAATAAAATAATTTTACTTATTTTTTTTTTTCTGTGTGGAAACATATGATCACACGACAAGCAATTAGTAAAGATCTGAAACGAAAATTGTATGTATAAGATAAAATAGAACAAAATATTTTTTATAGGTTTTGGGATGCTAAATTCCCATTCCTAAAACAGTTTAAAGACTACATTAAATAAAAATAAGATAGTGGTAAATTTAGGGTTTGCTGGTTTAAACCAATCTGATAAACCATGGTTTTAAACCACGGTTTAAACCAAACTAGTTTAAAAAAACCGGCTGGAGTCTTTAAAAAATTTTTATATTTATTTTCTTGCTTTTCGAGACAAAAAACTATCTAAAAGTTGATGGAAAACTTCGTTTGTATTAAAAGATTTTCAATAGTAAACACAGTTTTTGCAAAAATTACTATTTTCATTTACAACTAATAAAAATTTGTATTGTAATTAATATTTAATTTTGTAAGATTATTATTAATAGACTTATTACTATTATTTTCATTTATATCTGTTTTCTGTACTAAATAAAAATTATTTGAATAGCATTTTTGAAGTTTATTGATAAACGGAAATGATTGAGGAACGAAAATGATTCAGAATAATTTGCGCGAAATGATAAAAAATAATTAACTTGACAAACGCAGCTCAAAAAGAAATTGTAGTAATTCATAAATGTTAAATTATTTTCTCGATCAATAATATAATTGCTTGTTGGATTTTGAACAAAAATCTTCTAATAAATTTTATCAATACATTTTACAAATACAATCCAAACATTCTTACTTAGCATTATAAAAATAAATAATCAATTCACACTTAGACCTCAGCTGTTTGTTCAAAACATAGCTAAATTTAAGTACGAAATTTAAAAAAAAACATTACTGTGAACTTTTTATTACTAAGAATTTTTCTCAATATCAACGCTTTTTTCAAGTCATTTTAAGTCAGCAATTGCTAATAATAATTAAAATAATAAATAAATAAATTATAAATAAATACATGAAATAAAACTATTTTATGTGAGTAAAATAATTAAGAGAAATGTCAATTTTCAAACTGTTAATACCTTAAGCTAGTTACATTTCCATCTTTCAATTATAAATTTCATAATTGTTATTAAGAATTTTTTATTTTATTAGATTGATATGACGAATAAACACTAGAAAGATAATTACACTTTCTTTTCAGAGAAAAAAGAATAATCCACGTGTAAGATAGCATTTTTGCATATATAATAGTTATGCACCTGTTAGAATGACTTTTTTTTTTACCCAATCAGCTCTCGTCTTAATTAACATTAATGGTGTTTAATTTTAGGTTATAAATCTTAAAGAGTGATAAGATTATCACCTAACTAGGCGTATGCTTGTAATAAATCATTTATTTGATTGCCTTCGTGCTGAGTTTCGAAAGTATAATTGTTAGGTGATATATACAAACATTTCAATTTTTTTCACGTAATGGACATTTGTTATGCTAACTAGACATTTTGTTTGGCACTAAATCACTTCATTTAAATATCCATATATTGGTGAATAAAAATTGTCAGTGCGTATGGATTTACTGAAATATATTGAAAAAAAAATCTGCTTTAAAATTAAATAGTATGTGCAATGATCAATGTGTGAATTGAATGAAGAAATCAAAACTATTTTCTTTGATAATAAATATTTATATAGTGCTTCGCTTTATAAAAAAAATTCTTAAGCTGTGACGATTTTGTATAAAAATGACTTCATAAAAATCAAACGATCTATTACGGATTTTTAGCAATTTTAGCTCCGTTAACGGAAGTGGGAAAAGTACAGGAAAACTCTATTTATTGATTATTTTATTGTTTTCCGAAAAACATTGCAAAGGTATATATTGCAGATAAGTAATATTTTTTAAAAAAAATGATTTAGATTTAAATTTTCCTTCTTTTAGACCATACAAAATGTCTTTTTGAGAAATATTAAATCGTTACATTTTTCTAGTGAATAATTGTTTTAAATTTCTTATGAAAATGGAAAGTGCGTTAATGTAATAAAGATGACGTTCGTAATATTTTTTTTTATCTAAGAGAAAAGAAAAAAACTTATTTGAGTTATTTTTAAAATTAAAGAAAAGAATTTTCTGAGTATCTCTTTTAAACTTTTTCTGTTAACTTTTTCCTTCCTTTGTAAGTTTATTTCAGCCGTATAATTTTAATCTTTTTTTTTTCTTCTAAAGATTGCATTATTAAGATTCATATCTGGCAACATGCAGATATGTTCTTTTTTGCTACTTTTGATTGAAATCTAATCGATTGCGAATTATAAAATAAAGAAATGTTGTTATTGTTGTTTCCAATGCTACTTACCACTCTGGCAAGCCTGCTTGGTGAAACCGAGAAAATTTTAGGCAGAGTGTGCGTTTCTTGTTTTTCAGTGGCGCCATCTATGGCCAGAAATTCAACAAAGTAAAGAAATAAAAATCTCGAAGGAAAAATTAATTTTCTACAACAATAAACAAATGCATATTTAAAGGGAAGAAATTTACAAAAAAGCACTTTTGCAATAACTTTCGTACAGATTGTAATATCGGAACAAAATTCGTGTTACATTTACAAATAAAAAATGCTCTTTCAGCACGTTAATAACTCCGTAATTGAATTTCAGCTAGCTGCAAATCAGCCTAACACGGCATTTTTTTTGCAACTTTAACAGTTAATAATTCCTGAACTAATTATCAAATCTTATTTTTGTTCAATATCGCCTTACACCCTGTACTTTTTTCTGCACGTTTCCATAATCTTTAACTTCTAACTCTTGTACATTTTGTACAGAAACGCAAAATGTATCGTAAAGCGAAAGAAGGGAGAAGAAGAAAAAAAATGCCATTTTCGAACAAATTGGATTGTAGAAAAACAACTGTTTTAAGTTCATACTGCAAGTCCCGTTCAGAATACCAAATATCAACTATGTCGTTGCATTCCTCCCACCCGTGTGTTATTTTTTCCTATAATTAATAATTCTCAAACAAATTATTATCGAAACGAATTTCTATCAAATGAAATTTTTTTTATTTCGTCGTAATCTCATCAGTTTTCTGCGCACTTCTTCAGGTTTCTAAGTCTTAAATCTAACACGAATTATTATGAATGTTATTATGGAAAGGAATTTTTATCGAATGAAATTTTATTATTTCATCGCAATCTCATCATTTTTCTTCACACTTCTGCAAGTTTCTCAGTCTTAGTTTCTAAGTCTTAAATCTAACACGAATTACAATGAATGTTATTATCGAAACGAATTTTTATCGAATGAAATTTTATTATTTCATCTTAATCGCATCAGTTTTCGGCACACTTCTTCAGGTTTCTAAGTCTTAATTTTAAAACGAATTATTATGAATGTTATTATTGAATCTAATTTCTATCGAATGAAATTTTATTATTTCATCGTAATCTCATCAGTTTTCGGCACACTTCTTCAGGTTTCTAAGTCTTAGTTTTTGCTCACCAAAACAAAATGTAACGTTAAGTTAAACACCCAAAACAGCGGCGACGCCCTTTACAGTTTTTTAATATAGAAAAACGTTCGTTTTTTTTCTCATTACTTGGGCAGACGAACAGGTTGTTGTTGTATTTGTACTCTTCTTTGTGTTTTTTATTTGCTAAATAAAAAAATAAAAAAAAGATCAATCATAATTTTTTACTCAAACATATTAAAAATATTTTTTTAAACTATATTTTTTATTATAATATCATTAAATAGTGATTATTTAATTTTTTTCAGACATTAAAATTGCTGTATTGTACATAAACATCACATCGAGTTCAAATAGCTGTTTTTAAAAATAGACACGCTATAATTAATTTTGAACAGATTGCTTCTACTACTCAAGTTAAATGAACCGTAAAATAACAGCGTTTTGCAATAAATTGAGTCATCAATATAAGTTTTTGTTTTTCCCATTTCATGCAAACAACTAATTTCCAATAGGCTACAGCCCATGGTGGATATTTAAGTCAAATGTTCACAGCTGAGTCTTAAAAACTAAGGGAAGAGCACAGGATAAACATCAGGAGGCCCCGCAGCCTGTTCTAGACATAGACCTCCCAAGTTGACCTTGGTCTTTTTTTTTATTTTTTATCAGGTATGCTGTTTTTGTTTTTTTACCTGGCCTGTAGTGCAGCATATTGATAGTTTCCATTAAACGGGGAATGCGTTTTGGTAGATTGCTTTCTTCGCGGTATTGATAATTTCGTCAGATGTATCATTTGGCGAAGGTATTGGATAATTGGATTGTAGTGCTCTGATTGGGATAATAATTTTTTGATTGCTTTTTAGCATCGATAAATGTAATTCGCTGATTTTATTTTGAGCTTAATGGCTGTTTGAGAGAAATTCTTCTTTGGGAGTTGAAATTAAAATATCCAAATCGAAAAATCGTGGGGACATTGTCGCAGAACGTTACCGAGTTCTTGCAGAAAGAATTTTCCTTTGGGAAGTAAAAAAATTAGCTTTTCTTTCCTGCAGAAATTTCGAAGAAAAGATTTTATCTTTTCTGCAGAATTATATTTAAAAGATGCCTTTCTCGTGCATCGGAGTGGAGAAAACTTATGATTTTTCTATTATCATTTGAGAATAATGAAAAAATAAAGTATTATGAAGTAAAAAAATTTAGTTTTCTTTTCTGTATAAATTTTCGTTCTATTTTTTCATGCAGTTATTACCGCTTTTAAAATCCGATATTTTTTAATACGATATTATTTATTACAACAACTGAATCTCGAAATGAAAACACGCATTTAGTAACCCCTTTTAAAGAGTCTAACATCGACGTCGATCTCTTTTTTTTCTCCGGTAGTTACTGCTACGGATTTCATGATTTTTTTAAATTTTTTTTAATGAGATGATGAATTACAAAATTCGAAAAAGAAACAATTAGTATGTTATCTTCCTAGAAAATGTAAGAATATTGCCCATAATATTAGAATAAAAAAAATAAAAAATTACGTATTCAGTTAAGCAAATTATTTTTTTTGATCCGATTTATTTATTTGAAGTTAACGCTTATGTTACTTTAAATTAGTAACATGTATATTTGTTATTTTTAAAAGTATCTTGCAGAAAGATATTACCACTAGAGAGGTATGTCGCAGACAGCCCGAAAATTTTTTGCCGCAGGGATCCAAAAATTATCATCCACAGTGCGAAAATTATCTGTTTGTGTTTACTTAATTTACGTTTATTTAAACTTATTAAATTATGTCAAAGTGTATCTAAATAGTTTAAAATAAAATAAGTAAAAATTAAATAAAAATTTGACATGCCGCTATTTTGTTTTATTCCAATAAATCGAAGTCAAAAGGAAAGAAAAAAAATCCCTCTGATGGTTTTAATTTTCTAATAGAATGCCTTTCAATATTTTAAACTTATAAACACTTTCTCATATTGCTTAAATTGCGTTTAATTATAATAAAGTCAGTTTTTACGGGGTGCTCATGAAAAATTTTATCAAAAAAGTTCTATTTGTTGCTAGGCGTTCTAAAAGTTCTATTTGTTGCTGCTGGTGGCAAAATATTTTTCTATTTATTATAAGCCACAGACTTGTTTGAGAAATTTTCCCTTGAAAAGTACCATTCAAAGTACTCGCAGGGAAAAGTACTCTTCAAGATCTCGTTGGTTGAACACTTCATGTATAAATGACGGGGGGGAAATGGCGAATTTCGCTGTATTTGAAAAAAAAGACTTCGTTTTCATTATTTTAACAAAAATTTCATTACGTAAAACTGTTGCAAATTACGAGTTAAATAGTAACAATTTATGACGTAATACTTAAGGAGTTGAAAAACAAATTTTGAATATTATTAGTTGCTCAACCAATGAGATCTGGATTTTACTGAAAATTTTATACTACGCACAGTCTACTAATACAAAGAATTTAAAACATTGTGTAGTCTTGTGGTAGAAAGCAACTGCGTTATAATCTATAATTTTGCACCAAAATAAGAGAAAGTCAGTGTTTATAAGGAAGTGAAACTTAAAGCATGTGATAGAAAATTCTATTAGATTTAGAAACATGTAATGGAATCCATTACACGTTTCTAAATTCAATAGAAATTTTCTGTCGTACCTTTAACTAATTGAACACTCATAATTATAAATAGTGTTGAAATTAGATGAAATATTTTTGTTTTATAATTATGCACAGAATACAATTAGCTTAAATTCGAAACTAATCGAATCAAGAATGCGAATTACTCACCGAAACGTTTTATCAAAGCAACGTTGTAATCTTTTTTTTCAAGATAAATATATCCTTCACTACAGTAAATTGTACCCTTCCATATCCTTATAATTCTTAATTTAGCTAAGGTAAATGATTTCATTTATTGAAAATGTTCAGTTCAAAATAGCGGTCAACTGAAGTTTCATTTTTATTTACAGGAAACATGTTATCAGCGTCTAAGAATACACAGTGACAACAATTCAAGATCATCGAAGTTTATCAGCAGGTCCAGATCGGATCGAAGTCGTCGCCATGAATTCGAAGAAAATTTCAACGTGCGGACAATTGAGCTGTGCTTTGAAATTAACCATGGCGTCCATTAGATGATTAAACTGTGATATATACTTCTTTTTAAATTGACAGCCATGAAGCTGAAATTAAGGACTTTATATTCTCCATGTGTATGGGGATATTATTGTGTTCTGTGGTTCCTGTGTTCAATTCACCTATCTGCCGGGTTTGCAGACTCAAAATTGATAACTAGAGAAGGTATGTAATTATAATTTTTGTAAACTTTCTTTTTGTTTAGTATGTGCACCTTGAAAGTCATGAGAAATCATGGAGAGTCATGGATTTCGGTATTGAACAAAATTTGTCATGAAATGTCATGCTTTTAACTATTTAAAAAAAAAAAAATCATGGAAAGTCATGGATTTAGGTGGCCGAAAAATCTAATTTTTAAAATGGAATTCCCCCCCCCCCAAATTTCTGAATGTCTGAATTTGTAACAAAATCTCCACTCACAATCATATTTTACTAAAATATTTTTATCATGTTCTTTAAAAATCATGCTGTTCTTTCAAAAAATGAAAGAAAGAACATCATTTCAAGTGCGAATTATCTTTTTAATTTCTGTGATTTCAGAATTTTTTTTATTTATTTCTTATTTATTTTATCAATTGAAAATTCTAGCTAAAGCAAGGCAGTCATTGGCGAATTTATTTTAAATTCCGAAATGAGAACAGAAAAATCACTAATATTTCTTTCCTGTCGGATGAACAAGAGAAGTATCTTTAGAAAATAATTCTGCAGAAAAATAATAAGAAGAAAAATGTGCTTTTTTTTTCCAACTATTTTATTGCTTTAACTCTTTCTTTTTAGTCTATTTTTTAAATTTAAAATCTATAAATATGAAGATGCATAGTATAACAGTTTCGGTTATACCTATCATTTCAATTAATGTTATTATAATGCTTTTTTAAATTCATTGTTGTGTTTTTTGACGGGGAAAATAGAGTAACTTCATTAAGTCTTGAAAAATTCTTGGAATAGTTCATGAAAAGTGATGGATTTGAAAATCTTAAAATGTTACAGATAACCTGCATTTGATGGTTCTTTAGGTTTTAAAAAGTTTAAAAGTGTGAAATCGGCCAAATGACTTCGTTACTGAGTCCTACTTAAAACTTTAAAACTTGTAATTTATAAAACTATCATTCTTATCTGTTGCGACATTCGGACTAAATATTAAAAATAAATAAATTACAGCTTTAATTAAGATTGAGGGAATGAAAATATTTATATACCAAGCTTTTATGCATCTATTTCCTCCATTTAAATTTATTTAAAAATATATTTTCTCACTTATTGCATTGCAAAAATAGCATTAGAACCTGTCCCAAAAGCGGCGCCATTCAATGATATAAAAACTTTAAATTGGTTTTAAACTTTAATGTTTATTTTTCTAGATGTTTTTTTTTTCTGATTCAAATCATTTGTTAAAACGTGTAAACAGCACTAACTGTTAAATTTATATTTCTGCAGTTAATTATAAATTTTAAATGTAATTCAGTTATTTGTCGCATTTTGAAAACATTTAGGTCAACTTGCGTGCAAGTATTTCAAGACTTGTCGGTTCTGGGCTTTTCGTTGCTAACTTTAGACATTTCTTGTTGTAAAATTATGAAGAAATTTAATAATTTCTTCAGAATTCATCAAGCTAATATAAATAGTTTTTTCTTGAAAAACTACGAAAAAGTTTTTTTTCTTTAATAAGTTATGATGAAAAACTGATATTTGTATCTCGAGACTTTTTTGTTGTAAAATTATGGGGGGAAATATTGTTCATTTTCGCACTTATCCTTTTTTATTTTAAAATTTTGACCGATTTTAGATCAGTCAATTGTAAAAAGTTTAAAAAACCTGCATGATTTTTTATTTAGGGTTGCTAATTGCTAATTTGAACCATTTTCAGTATTTAAAAAAATTTTTTTTTTTAAAAATTACTTCTATTGTAAAATTATGAAAAAATGTTTTGGGAAGTTTCGTCTCTTGATATTATATCAAACTTTGGATCCATTAATATGGTTAATTGAATAAACCATGGGGGTTATTTACGTAGTGTGAGGTGGGTACATGGGTGTATAGAAGAATAAAAATCAACTTAAGTTTAAGTTAAAAACAAGCTAAAGAATTTATTTGATTATTAATTTTGCTAGTACTTAGCAGAAGGTGTGTGTATATATGTAGCATAAAAAGCTTCAACTAATCTTTTTATGTTATTCCTTGTCTGTAAATCTTTTTCTTAATTTATTATTCAAAACGAAACGCTCTTTCTCACACTTTAATATTCACATCCCGTCTTTTAATCTATTTTTATTTCAAGAATGCATTAATTAGCATTTCAAAATTTTTCCCTTTCCAAACTGAGAGAACCCCGCGACCTGTTTAATAGACCAATTACAATTACTGAGATTTCCCTTATTCCCTAAAACGAGACATTTTACGGATTTACTTTGCAAGATTTTCCCTAACTTTCATTGAGGAGCACATCCATTTTGTGTCACTTTGATGATTGTTCTCTCTCTTGTAATTATTAAATAAATATTGTACCCCTCTTTCCATGCCTGAGACCTGTTTTTAGCCTTCCACTCGGCAAAAACGTTAGATCTTGGACATATTTTCGTTAGATATATTTTCTGTCGAAAATTGGGCACACGACTAACTTTGAAACACCTGCATTAGCATAAGTTATCTGAGATTTTCATTGCTAAATCTATAGACATTTCCTATAACAAAATTCTGAAAAAAATTTCGTATTTCGTTCAAAATTATGAAATTTTTTTTGATTGTTAATTCTACATATTTCCTGTTGTAAAATTTTGAAGAAAAAAAATTTTTTTTTTTTTTTTACAAATTTTTTTCGATATTTTTTCTTAGTAGCTTTAGATTTGTCTTGTTTCTATAAATTCAGTTCAATTCTATTTCATTTTTAGAGAGGAAAATAAAAAAAAAAAAAAAAAAGCACCGCCGCTGTGATTTGTGGTGACATTAATAATACTTCTTTTTTTTCCCTTTCAAAATTGCTTTTGATTTAGGAATACCGGAAATTAAAGTTGTCTTTTGGCTGGTTGTCTTTATCTTTCTTGACAAACCGTGACGCCAAGTCAGTTTAACGTCTCACTTTAAATCTCTTTTCGTCCTCTTTTTAGTACCCAATATGACTAACTACCGTTTTGTAAGGACTATGGCGGTGGCCTTGTGTCTGCGTACTCACATTTTATATAGCATTATTTACAAAACTTGTTTTGGAATAAAGGTTTTTATTTATTAACTTATTTATTCTTTTTTTGTAAATGAAAAAGATATTGCTTTCCTTTACAAGATGCCTCTGTGTAGTGTTGTTCAAGTGTTTTTTTTTTTTTTTTTTTTTTTTTTTAAATTGTAAATAATGTTTAAGTATAATGTTAATTTACCCTTTAAACTTTTTAAATAGGTAATTTTAACTCTTCAAATAGAGAGCATTTTTTTTATCTTTGTTATTTAAACTTGTCAGGGTGCGTAGCGTTTTTAAAAAGTGCTTAAAGGTGCTTATTTTTGATTTTCGTCTTTTAAAAGCCTTAAAGGTGCTTTTTTCATTGGGTGTTTTTAAAAATTGCTTAATTTTCCCTTTTTCAATATGAGATTTTTCCTTTACCATGGTGGTTTTCGCTTCGAATTATGCAAAAAGACACGGTTCACATTGTTCTATTCAACGCTTTCACAATTATTTCAACCTCTATCTATTTCGGCGTATCGTCAGTCCGTAGCATATGAAAACTCCATTCGTTTTACATGATTCAAAATTTCAAAACGATGCCAAAAGGTTTATTTAATTTAATTTATTTTTTTTTGACATGACGGTTAAAACAAGATCAAACCGTCAATTGTCAAAAACTTTCCAACCCTGTCAAATTATGTTTTTTTTTTTTTTTTAAAGTGCTTGAAAGGTGCTTAAAAGGTTCTTATTTTTTGTTGAATAATTTGGCTACCTGACTTGTTCAAATTTAATTAAATGTTTGATTGACAAAATCTGCTTTCAATTAAAAATCTGGGATCGTTATTAAATAAATTAAAAGTGCAGAACGAAGATTTTTTTTAAAAAGGAAAAGAAAGGATGGTCACAGAATAGAATTTTTTTAAAATCAATTTTGAAAAAAAAAGAGGGAGGGGGTTGAGGAATTTAATTAAAATAACCTAAAAGTCAGAGAAAATAAATGATGCCGTGAAGTTCAATTTTTTCCCCCTCAAAAATAAATAAATTGGTCTTGTAATAATTTTTTTTTTTAGAAAAATATTTTTTTTTATAACTCAAATAGCGTGTTTTGTAATATATTTTCTGTAGGTGAATAAGGCTTAACTATAAAAAATGAGCAGTACAATTTTTGCCACTGTTTATGAAAATCAGGGAAATCCGATAAAATCGCTCTGAAAAAATTAGGTGAAAGTAATTTTTCTTTTAAGTAAGTCTCTTAAGTAATTTTTTAAAATTTTTTTATTTCCCTTTCGTAATAAAATGCCACCATTAAATGTGTTTAATTTTTTATTTTGAAAAAAGGGAAGAAAAATCGTAATGAATATTTCTATGAATTATTTAAACTCTAATGTAAATATTATATTCAAACATGACAAAATTGACTTTCCACTTTTTTGTTTTAGAAAAGTATGTAACAAGTATTTTTTCCCCTTCTAGCTTTCATTATAAAATTTAAACATGTCTTGTTTAGTTCTAAAGAATATATATATATTTTTTCGTTTATAGAAAAGGCAACGACAAGCCTCTTTTTAAATTTTTTCCATCGTTTGTTGTTGAAAGTACCTATTCCCATATAAGTGTGATAGGAGGCTTCGTATAAAGTACATATCTGGAAGCAATAGCAAGGAACAGTTTGGTGCAAAATGCCATCTTAGGAAAAAACGTTGAACTCCTCACTATATGTATTTTCCCAAACCTTTCAAATGGTCCATCAGTTTTGTACATGATATTATGAAACGGTAGCACTGTTTTTCTAATTAATTTCTTTAAAATTGTGCAAAAATATAAATAATTTTTTTTTCTAGGATCGAATTTTTAAATGTGAAAAGTGTCTCCTGGTGATTTTTCTTTTCGCAAACCGTCTTTTAAAACGTTCTAAACGTATTGACAAGTAATAAGTTTCCTCTAAAAAAGCAATTTTTTTTGTGAATTTTTAAAATTATAAATTTTAAAAATTCACCAGTTGCGCTAAATTTTCTCAAACAACGAATTTTCAAAATAAATAAATATATAAATATTAATAATAATGAATAAAAAAAAATAAAAAATAAATATAAACTCTATAAATTAAGACTCTTTAAATTTTAAATTAATTGAGCTTCATTGTAGTTTTTATCAGAATAAATTGGCCAGTTAATTGTGAGAATAATAAATGATTACAAATGTTATTTTCAGAATGGTGACGTTGTTGATTAAGTATTAACCCTAATAAGGTTTTTTATTTCGTTTTATGCATGACCTATTTATTTCACATACAAAGTAAACATTACTTTTCGTTAAATGTATTGTCTGAGAGAACAACTGTGGAATTTATTTTTTTAAATTACTTTATTTGTTATCAGAAAAATCACCAAAAAAGCTTATTTTCTGTAAAAACAATATTATTTCAAAATTAGACCAGTCCTCGCAACACACAGCGCAGATGGTTGTTTACGTTCCATTAAATTAACTATTATACAAGTATTATTATACTTGTTATAACTATTATACTTGTATATTTAGGTATAATGGGAAATACGCAATTACTTTATAAAAAAATTAGGCAGAAATACTTGCAATTCTATAATAATTGGCTTCTTTGGCGCAGATGGGGGCACTAATGACCCTTTTATGTATATATTTTTTCTGATTGCTGTAATTATAAGTAAAAATATATTTTTGTATTTTTAAATTTTCAGAAAATAGTCTAGTGGTTACTATAAAAAGTTCTGTTAGATTATCTGGAATTATATTTGTTCTGAAATATAAAATCCAGAGTAAAGGAGTTTAAAAAAAGAATTTTTTTTCCGTTCAAATTTAAAAATTTATCAATAATTTATATTGTGAATTAAAGAAATTGCATTGATGAATTACTATTTCTCTTAGTTCTAATTAAGTGCAAATTAAAAAAATTTTGTTTGATGCTGTATGTTTTGTAAACCAAGAATTATTAAAATGCTAAATATAATTATTATTTATTTTTACCTAAATTATTAAAAAAATAATAAAAAAAGTATGAAAATTATATTTAAAGAAAATTCTGTTATCAGTTAGTGTTTAAAATTTTTTTTACCAAAAATTAGTCGTGATGATCCAGCAAGGTGGCATATGAAATTATCAAAGCTATTATAAAAATCCTCTAAAAAAGATTTTTTATTATCATGTTTGTCTTGTTTCTATTTCTATTTTGCCTCGATAATTTTTTTCTCTATTTGGCGGAAACAATTAATTTCTTTATTGACATATATTTAATTGTACAACTAAATGTTTGATTTTTAAAAATATTAATAAAAAATAAAAAATTTTGTTGAAGGAGTGTTATAAAGTGTTACGTTGTTATACATTATCTATGATTGATTTTATGAAAATGATTTATTTTGAAATTTAAATTTAATAAGATTGATAAAAAAAAAATTCGTATTTAAATTTTGAAATTCAAAAATTTTTTGTAGACAAAATAATATTATTTTCAGAGCACATAATGTTGACTGTGAAAAGAATTTTAATTTTCACGATTTCTTTTAAAAATAGTCTTAGAAGAAATCATAAAAAGTTATCTTATGATCTTGCGTCAAATTTGGAAGCAAAATTTCACGGAATGTTAATTAAGTTAATTTTTGGTTAGTTTTCTTATAAATTCTTTCAATTAACAATCAATTCATAAAATAAATTGAGATTATTTTATAAACAGTTATAAATTTACAAAAAAAAAAAAAAAAAAGTGCTTATATTATTCTGGGAGAATATATGGATATTTTTTATAATCAAGCGATCATATTTATTATTTTTATTTAATGCTATTAAATTATAACGGTGTCTATTCATCTGCAAAAAAAAAAAAAAAAAAAAAAANAAAAAAAAAAAAAAAAAAAAAAAAAAAAAAAAAAAAAAAAAAAAAAACGTTTTAATTTCAAAATAATTTTTTTCCAAATTAATTCATTTTAGAAATTTACTAGAATTTTATTCCCCCCCTTCGCCAATTAAAAAAATTTTTGTGTACTTTGCAATTATTATTCAGCTAACTATTTTGCCTCAAAAACGATCACATCACTAATTCTTTTTCAAATATTCACATAATATTTATCTTGGCATTCAAAGTCAGGATAATATATTTAGTATGGTGGCCAAGATATTTATACATCTTATCTGTATTTATATTTTTCCTTGTAGATGGCAGCACTACAGCTAGTTTTTCTACCTTCCTTACCATAAATTGTAAACAAGTCGTTTTCTCCTCAATGATTGTAAAACAAAATAATTTTACATGCACTTTTATTTTAGCTTACTATGAAAAATGTGTTAGCTAAGCACAAAATGTTTTTTGGGGCAGGATGAATTTTTTTGGACAGTACGTAAGAACTGAAGTTGATAATATTTTTCTTGAAGCATGTTTGTTAACTTCAAAATCAATACTTTAAAGAAAAAGAATTATACAATTAAAGCCTAATTTCTTTTATCTATTTAATTTCAATTGGTTTATAATATCATTATTTATGCATGCTTATATTTTATTGTGAATAAGTATTACATATTTTAACTGACATTGACAAATTTTTATACTTGTTTTTATTTTTATTTGTATGTCATTAATATAATTTCTGAATAAATTTTATTTTCTATTTAGATATTAAGTCTTCTGTTGAGGTTTTTAGTCAAACAAATGTTAGATCATTTGGTCAATTACTCTTTGATATTCAAAGGTTTCAACTCATTGTAGGTGCAAGGTAAGTTTTATTCCCTCTTGATTTTTCACCTTTAAATGTTAAACAAACAAAATATATAAAAAGGGATGGAAACTTTACTTTGTGTATTCATTTAAAAGAATCAAATTTTTTATATTTTGATCTTTTTACAGGGATTGTAGAAGCGGGGAGGTGGGACTTTAGCCTTCTCAATTTTTATAAAAGGTTACATAGCCCCTTCTAAAATTACAATCTTTCACTTAATATTAGAGTAATTTAATTCACAATTTAAAAAAAAATTGTGTCAGAAGTTTAAAAAAATGTCTCTAAATCAAGTAATCTTTTACATTTGCTTGGTGAAAACTGCTACTAAATAATCTCTTACTCGTCCTCGCACAAAGGAAGTATCCATCCTTATTCCTGTCTGATGTGAAAATTCTTTGTTTTATATGTCACAGTAAATAGAATAAAAATAAATACTATAAAAAGATTATATATATATAATAGGATATCTTTTTTATTCATTTTATGATTCATTATATTACAAAGATTTTAATTTTGCATGATTTGATGATTATATATTTTTTCATAATAACTAAAGTATATTAACTCTGTAATTACTGTGAAAATTAAATTTAAAATGAAGGATTATATGTAATATTTTAATGGGCATATATTAGGCTATTGTTATTCTGTTGTGGTCTATTTTTTAATGAAATGTCTTATTTGGCATGTCTCTTTTTTTTATTTTTTATTTCTTTTATGTTAATGACAGCCATCATTAAGTCCATGCTTTTTTTTTTTTAAATTCTGTGCTTTGTTTTTTAGGGATTATTTATTCAGATTAAGCTTAGAGGGACTTAAAAAATTAGAGGAAGCTCATTGGTCTGCGAAGTCTGAGGATGTTCTTATGTGCAAACTAAAAGGAAAAAGTGAGGTTTGTATATTAAATTGATTATTTGCATTGTTGTAAATGTTATTACTTTACATTATAGTTAATTTATAGGATAGAATGATAATTAATTTACAAGACAAAATTTTTTTTATATTGTAATGCTATTTTTATTAACTTTATATATTCTTGTAAGTTTTTTTGTATTTGTTTTCAAAGTTAAACTTATTTTTTGTGAAACTTTTAGAGAAAATCCATTTATAAATGTATTTTTATTATTTAAAAATAAATAAATAACCGTGCTTCTTTACCTTGTTTATTTTTCTCTCCATATTCGAGATTGTGACTTTTATATTTATTTTAATATAATAATTTGTAGTTGAACTAATATTTATTTTTTAGGAAGATTGTATGAATTATATAAAAGTGTTACTGAATCACGGAAATAAGTTATTTGCATGCGGTACAAATGGATTTTCGCCTGAATGCTCTTGGAGAGATGTAAGTAGAATGCCTTCATTCTTTCCTTATGCGTAGGTTTTAAGAAGTATTCTTTTCTTAAAAGCAGGGTCTGCAAAATTCAGGAATTTTTTTTAAATCAGATTTATTTTATTTATATCAGTTTTTTTTTATTATAATTATTTAAAACAATTTTTTTCTTAAATTTGCTCATCAAATTATCTGATATATGTATTAATATTATTTAAAACAATAATAATGTGAAAATAGTTAATAATTCTGTTTTGTTTTTGTTTGTGGTATAACAATTTTCCACCCTTCTATTAAATAAATTGGTAACTTTTCTCCCTTTATAATAGTATGATGATTTTTTACAGTTCTTCGGCACAAATAAGAGCTAGTTTTTCATTAATTTGACTTATCAGTACATAACTTATTGTTTATTTCAATTACTATTAATTTTAACTTATTTAGTTTTTTAGAAAGCCCAATGACTGAGCGGTAGCGCTTCGCGCTGTCCTGCCACAGGTTCCTGGTTCGATCCTCGGGCCGGGCAAGGTTGTCTCAGCTTTTCATCCCTTCAGTGGGTCGATAAATGAGTACCAAGCATGCTTGGGAACTAAACACTGCGGGTTTCGCGTTCAGCTGACCACTTAACCGGAACATCTGCTCCTGCACCCCAGAGCCCAAAGGTCAAGAAAACTGAGATGGGCACAGTAGGCCTTGGGCCCTCTGTGGGCTGCCGTGCCGCTGAGTTTAGTTTAGTAATTTTTTTAGAAGTACATTTTGAAAGCGTAATTATAAACAAAATAAACATTTGGTTTCAGTTAATTCAGGAATACTAATTTAGTGACGTAGTCCTTCTATGCTACCACGTTCACCTCAATCATTCAGTTAATTGATTTAGTTAATATAGATCTAAGTTGATGTTACTTCAATTTACCTGTTCACTGGAACTCCTTCAATGATCAATGAGTTACAGATAGCAACCTTGATCACTCAGTTAATTGATTCAGTTAATATAGAACTAAGTTGACATTACTTCACTTTACCTGTCCACTGGATTAATGAGTTACAGATAGCAACCAATAGGAACAAGTTTCTATTGGGGGAATATAAATTTTTCAATATTAATGTTGCGAACAGAAACTGATTGATTTATTTCACTCAGTGATGATATAGTTCAACCTCTGTCTTGGACATATCTATAATTTTTTTTTTACATAAACGTGTATACTTTCATGCGTATACTTTTGTGAATCTTACCACTCTGTCTAAATTCTGCCTAACAGGTCTCCAGTGCTTGATGTGTATTTGAAATTAAATTTAGATAAAATATTTGCTTTTAATTTTTAAAATCTGTAAAAATCTGTTTTATTTATAAATGTTTGGCCATTGTTTCAAGGTACTAAAAATTACTTGTTTATACTCTATAGATTAATTCTTTGAAAACAAATGTGGAATATTTTGAGGGGAAAACGTTATGTCCGTACAGCCCATATGCCAACAGTACTGCGCTGATGACGACTCAAGGGGATTACTATCTAGCATCAACAATTGATTTTACTGAAACAGATCCTGTCATTTTCAAAGGCCAGGGGAAACCCCCGATTCTGCGTACAATTCAATATGATCCGAAATGGTTAAGCGGTAAGAAAATATTTTGTATTTTCTACCATAATCTGTAATAAAAATGTAAAATTTAAAGATTAGTGATTGCACTACAAAAAATAAATAACATGTTTATCTTCATGCAATACATACCGTCTTTATGCATGGGCTCACCCGGGGGCCCTTGAGAATCTTACTTTCTATAAATTGTATTAAAAAAGCTAAGAATAAAATTACCTTATATATTTTTTATAAACTTATATATTACCTTATATATTTTGTATATATTATATATATTACCCTATATATTTTGTAAATATTATATATATTACCTTATAATATATTACCTTATATATTTTGTATAAAGTGGGAAATTTTTTCCTACGAATAGTGATTGGTTATCATGCAAACACCAATAATTCGAATAGTTTATCAGCAAAGAAACTTAGGAAAGCAACCGAAATCTATTTTTCTACTTTCCATTGAAAATTTTAAGTGCTTCCAAAGTTTTCGAAATATTGAGAGCGTACTGTTGTATTTTATGAATAAGAAAAAGGCAGAACTCAATCGTATGACCCATTTCAAAAAATTGATTTTTTTTGTTTACTAGTTTTTTTTGAGTAAGAAATTTTTTTTAATGTGTGATTAAAAATTAATATCCTTGTTCCTTATTTGTCAATTTAATTGCTCTTTGCAGAACCAAACTTTGTTGCATCGTATGAAATTGAAAATTACACTTATTATTTCTTCCGGGAAGCAGCTGTTGAGTACATAAACTGTGGAAAAGTGAGGCACTTACATCATTGTTTTTTATTATTATTTCTTTCATTTTCTGTTTTCTTATTGCAAATTTATAATTACAGGCTATTTATTCACGAGTTGCCAGGATTTGTAAGAATGACCCAGGAGGAGATTTTCTTTTGAAAGGAAAATTTACAACTTTTGTGAAAGCTCGGTTAAACTGTTCTGTTCCGGGAAATTATCCCTTTTATTTTAACGAACTTCAAAGTGTTCATTTTATTGAAAAGGAAGAAATATTCTATGCAACGTTTACCACTCCCGTGTAAGTATCTGCAGTACCATTATTCTTCATTATGTATGAGAATTATTTTAAGATTTTTTGTTTTTGAATAATTGACTTTAAGCAATTTTTAAATGCATAGCTGAAAATTTCAGCTGTTGTAAGTGCTTAGTGATGTTTAATTTCTTACAAAAATATATATATTTTTATAGGAATAGCATTTATGGAACTGCAATTTGTGTGTTTAATTTATCAGCAATTGAAAATTCCTTCTCCGGTGTTTTTAAACACCAATCTACTGCTAAATCCACATGGGAAGCTCAAGCATCAGTACTGAAACACCATCAAGTAATAATAAAACTATTTTAATACTTCAAAAAAAAAAAAAAAAAAAAAAAAAAAAAAAAAAAAAAAAAAAAAAAAAAAAAAAAAANTTTTTTTTTTTTTTTTTTTTTTTTTTTTTTTTTTTTTTTTTTTTTTTTTTAAGAGTGCAAAATAATTTTTTCCAAATATCCTCCTGAACTTTTTCTAAAATTTGAACTTTTCTTTTCTGTTCAATTTTCTCTAGATTTTTATTTTATGAGCTGGTGCTTGTTTTTCAAGTGAAAATGTTTTAGTATCAAAAATCTAAAAGATGTTAAATTTTGTAACACTTTGAAAAGTTAAGAAGTTGAAATAAATTATTTTAAATTTGTTTTGATTAATTTCTCGTTTGGAATAAGCATTTAGTTTTAGGTTGAATCAGGTTTATGCAATTTCTCTCAGGCTTTTGAAGGCTTTATTTGAATAGCAGTCAGTCCTGGTCCATTTTTGTTCACTATGAGATTCAGATCCTGTACCTCTAATACAGGATGCTACAAAAAACAGCACAAATTTTTTTTAATATTACTTAATAATAAATAGATTAACAAACTTTAGTGCAGACTCTATTTTATTTATTTATTTTTAAAGAAGTTGCATAAAATTTTTTTTACCGGTTTTATTTTGGGTCTCATACTGTAAATGCATTGTTTTTTTTCTGTCTTGTCTAGTTTGTATTGCTTCTTTTTTGCATCAGAAATAGGTTATAATTTACTGTTCTTAAAATAGGAATGACTTACATGAACAAGGAAGTGACACTAACCCCATATTTTAATGTGTGGAGTCAGACCACTATTCAAATGGGTCTTCATTTAGTTTAATTGAATAACTATTTCATTATATGATTTGTTTCTTTTTTTAATGTTAAATTTTTTTTATAAAAATTTTATATACTTGAATTTTTTTTATTTTAAAAATTAGAACTTTTTTTTGAAATTGCACTTTGACTACTTATTTGCTCTACTTTTTCATGTATTGATAAAGGCAGTTTCTTAATCTCTTTTCGTTCCACTTCGTTTTTTCCTTCCTACTGTTTCCAAATTTTACAGAAATGTGTGTTCAATGTGACTATATCTAACAAATGTGTGACTCTATGTACCAATGTAACTTTTCCAAGTTTTTCATGACATGAAAGTTCTGATAAAACTATGCTCTTGTAGAGAAATTTTTTCGTTAAATACTTTAATTTTTAAATCATTCTAAGTCTGAAAATTTTAATGGTGTATTTCCTTGAATTATTTTGTTTTAACAATTTGTTATGACACCAGTTTCTTTTTAGCAACTTTGTTAACTGAGACTTTAAATTTTTTTACTCAAAAAATTCATATTAATTGTGTTATATTTCTAATATTTAATGCAATTATAGCGTCTTTTCCAGCTTGATGTGGCAGTTTTTCGTTAAAAAAGTAGAGAGAGAGAAATCAGATATTAATATATATTAATATGACCAGTAAAAAAGTAGCGCATTAAATTGTTCTATAATGTTTTAAGTGCAGAACTTGAAAAATGTTTTCTTATGGGGGAAAAAAAATACAGTAAACTTTTAGTTCATTTTCCCTACCATTATTGCTTGAAGGAAAAATTGTATGTATTACTCATTTAGTTTGTGAACATGGACTTATCAACCAGCATTTTCTAGGAAAGTTTAAATTTATTAAAAATGTTATTCAGACAGATGTCAAACACATCTGTAAGTAAAAAATTGAATTTTGTTGTTGTTGTAATGTTTGAACTCAACTATTTTAACATCTAAAATAATTATAAATATTTATTTTCCTCTTTCATAAACTTTGCTCCACTAGGAAAGAACGATAAAAGGATTAAAAAGCTGATACAAATACTATAAAAGATTATAATTTTATTAAGTTTTATTTTCACATTTTATAGGCAAAGTTAAAATTTTTTTTGGAAATTTCTTCAGAAAATTATTTTTAAATCAACAAAAGTCTAAAAGAAAAAAAAACTTCATTTAAGGTGTTTTCTGCTTTTAGATCAATCTTTATGATCAAAAGATTATTTTCAAAAAAAGACCAAAAGAATTTTTACTATCAAAATGTATTTTCAAGTATTGTTTCAATAATTTTTTTGCGAATATGATTCTCCCTTCCATATCTTTTCCCTTTTCCAAATATTGCATTTTTAAGTTTTTTTCTTCTTTTATTTGTTCATTCCCTTAATCAATTAAAAATGAAATTTGAGCTAATGTTTGTTTATTCTGTAAAAATTGGAAAATACCACAAAGGCACTTGATGAGTATTTGAGAAACTCGTTCAATATTGATAATTTTATACATGAATTTATACATTTTTAAAATATATTTCGTGCATATTATAGCATATTTGTTCACATAAATTATTTTGTTTTCTTAGTGTGGAGGTAATAAAACGGCTGAACATATATTGGATTCTGAAAAATATCAGTTGATGAACGAAGCTGTTCAGCCGATGACATCACACCCTATACTCAAGCTGGAGAATGAAAGGTATTATTTGTTGACACTTGTATTTTAAATAATCTTGTCAATCATAACTGTTTTCTTTTTTATGTATAAATTATAAAATATTCTCTTTTAAAATATAATTTTGAGTTTTTAAGTACTTAATTCAAGAAAATTTTACTAAATTAAAATACTAAAGATATGTAATCAAATTGTTATTACTGATTCAAAAACATGTGAAATATTATACAAATGTTTCAATTATACTTATTATTGTGTTGGTTAAATAATTGAACTTGTTCTCACAATATCACTTTAATTTGAATTTGACTACTGCTAAGAAAACACTTTTTTAAAGAGGATAAAAGTAGGCAGGTATGATGATTAAATGTCCAAGTATGTGAGATCATAAATATATGTCAAATGTATAAAACTATAAAAGAATTAAATTTTTTTAAAATTTTGATATATGAGGCCGGGACAGCCTGGTTGTTAGGGCACTGGGCCCATGTCCAGAGTTTGTGGGTTCGATCCCGCCGGCCAAAGTAAATGGTGACTAATGCACACTAAATCTGTCAAGTCGCAAAGTCCTCTATGTTCCCATAACATATTAATACCTCTAGAAGGTACTGATCCACGAGTTTCCTTGTCTTCGGGATTGGTTCAAAATTACAAGGCTACAGAGTTGAACATTAGCAGTCGTAAACCCAAAATTGGGTTGGTTGTTCAATGACGGATAAAAATTAATATATATATTTTATTATATATATTTTAATATATATAATTAATATATATAATTAATATATATATTTAATATATAATTGACTTTNAATATATATATTTAATATATATATTAATATAATATTATTATAACATATTAATATAACATAATTAATATATATATTTTATTAATATATAATCAATATATATATTTTATTTGATATAGTCTGTAAAATTCATGAATTTTATTTTTATGAATCATAACATGCTAATTTAATATTTTATTAGGTTTAATCATATTGTGATCGACACAGTGCAAACAAAATATTCAGATAGTGTTCATGTGATGTTTGTAGCATCAGTGGAAGGAGTTATTCGGAAATATGTGGTGATACCTGAAACTAAAGAGACCTGCTTAATTGAGAAAATAAAAGTATTTCCTGAAGGCAGTAATGATACTATTAAAGTTTTGAAACATCTTAAAGACACTGTAAGCAATTAATTAAAAATATCATATTTTAAAATGATCGCAATTTTAAGTTTTCATACGACATAAAATTTCATATTTATTTTAGAATTCTTTGTATATTGGAACGGAAGAAACTGTTTTGAGGATAATTGTCCACAGATGTGAAAGATTACACAGTAAAAGGTACATTTTTTGAAAAATCTAATTATCGCTATGTGTAATATAATTGAGTGAATCAGTGTACAAATCGATTTACTCTACTTTTAAGCAGTAGGTTTAGTTTTCCCAAACAGGGTTGCCACTCCACAGGGAGAACAGGGAATACCTGGAAAATACAGGGAATTAAAAAACCACCTAAAATAACAGGGATAATGCAGGAAATTTTGAATTTTTCTTTACAAACTGGGAAAATACAGGGAATTTTATTTCTTATTTTCGTTTTTTAAAAGTGGTGACAACTCAAAGTTTAATCTATGGGATATTTAAGGCTGATATTTCAGTTGTACTAAACTATTTCAGTTACTACAGCATGATTTGTTTTAAGTCTGTTAAACTGTTACTTATTTCTTTAAGTTTTTCCAGCAATTAAAACTAGTATAGCTAAAATATAGGTCACTCAAATGTGTTTCCTCTTAATATATTGTGTATAATACAGGGAAAACACAGCTAATTTTTTTTTTACTGGTTTGTGTGGCAACTCTGCCAAATAATAAAGATTAACACTGTTAAACGATAATATAAGATATTTTATGATGCATATTTATATAATATAAGGTATATTTATGTATATTATTCAATTAAAAACTTAAATTATAAGCTATATTTATGATCAACATAAATGTGATAAAGTTAAATATTTTGAACTTATGAAGCTATAACTGCTCCTGTTATGAATGTTACATATCATGCTAAGTTTTAATTTCAGCTTTTGCAGGTTTACTCTGTGATTTTTTTTTTTTGTGTTCATAAACAATCACTCATTCACATAGTTAATGTTTGTTTTCAAAAAATTTACAGAGAATGTCTGGCTGCTATGGATCCTTATTGTGGCTGGAATGAATATAAACTAGCGTGTACTGCCAACCCTAGTCGGAATCCTCGTGTCAATTTCTGGCATCAAGAAAGAACTGCTTGCCCAAATAAAAACATGCCAGGTTTGCATTTTTTTATCTCCATGTTCTAAGCTCTGCATCTCGACATGTATTTATGGTTAGGGCTGCAAGTTTGTCGTGGGAAAAAAAATACCAAATTCGCAGAGAAATCGCGGGAAATTTTGAAAATTACACAAATTCTAAACATAAAAAAATTTATTATATATATGATGCAAAAGACAGAAATTGCGCAATTAATAAAAAAAGCTTAAAAATACACAACGAAAGTATTTCTTTGAATTTCAAGCAATATTAATATTTTTATTTAAATGAACAGAATTTTGGTACAAAGTATTGTACATTGTCAGATTATTCTCATTTATCCTTCGTACATTGTCAGATTATCCTTCGTCTTTCATCACTTAATGCATTTTTATACTTAGAAAACTATCTTTCTGTGTCACCGCTGTTTTTAGGCACCGACAAACTTCAAAATGCCGATTTTGGAGCGTTCGGTCGTTGATTTCCAAAACTCGATCAATTTTCCTTGACTGTTGCTTTGTAAGAAGTAATTGCTGTGAAAACTCAAACATTCTACTTTCAAACTACTAGTTACAAATCCCTACTAACTACTAGTCCCCCCCCCCTTCATCTAAAAAACTGATCCATATTTAAGAAATCACAAGAAGCCGCCTAAGAAAAATTAACTGGATATGTCGCGGGATATCCACCGAATGAGAAAGGCAGTAGAAATTTCATTGCCCAGTGCAATAGCATGTATAACAATTTTTCTGTCAAAGATTTCATTTATAACATTTTCCTTCTTTTGTGATTCCAATTTCTTTTGTACTCTTACTGACTTCAGGAAGGTAATTACCCTCCCTAAGTGTAGAAAGACCATCTTAGTTGACAAGATTGTGATTATCTCTTATCTCTGAACTATTTTCATGTCATTTTGCTATTGATTCACTCCCCTAAATGTCTAATCAAGTTTACATGTTCAATTTAAGGTTCAGGAAAATAAAAAATTCTGTTTAATAGGAATAATAAATAAAAAATTTTAAAAAAAATTTAATTTTAAGCAATTTTCGCGCAAGTCAAGACATATTGAGAAATTTGCGGATTTTAGGAAAAAAGATGACAATTTCGCTGAAATGCAAGCCGCGACAAACCTGCAGCCCTATTTATGGTTAAGCTTTTTAATAACATGCATATTTCAATTGCAAACAACTCCTATACAAACTCAACCTGAAATGATAAATAAGTTGGTTAAAGTGAGTAATTTCTGAGAGTGTATCATATTAACTAAGTTATTTTTAAAAATTCATTATTATTAATAATTGCTGTCTATTTACTACCAAAGTTTATCTGTAAACATAAATAATGACTTGTTAATTTAATAGTCTCACCAATATAGCATTTTAAATATTTATAATTAATTAAAAGCCAGATTTAATACTTAAATTGTGGCAATTCAATTTTTTAAAATTCTTAATTTTTGCACCTTAAATATATCTTTGCGACACATATAATTAGGCAGAATATTTTGATGTTAAAATGATTTTATTAATATCAATTTTTAGAAGTACTTGCTAATTTTTCAACTAATTAAGTTTTAACTCTTATAACCTTCTTTAACATTCCTTTCTTTAAAACCTCATAAAAATATTTTAATTTCTTATTTCAAAAAAAAAAAAGTCATTTTTTTAAATTTAATCCATAAAATATAGTTTTAGTTGTACTTTTAAGAAATAAATTTTTTATTCAATAAAATGTATTTCATTCATTTTAGTTGCAGGGTAAGGATTTAAATAATTAATGAGCCTAATATGTTCCTCAAAAATATACTATTGCAATAGTAGCTGAAAATATATTTAGTTCCATAATATGTATTTTATTGAGGAACAAAATGTTTTTAAAAAATGTTCCGAAATATGGATGACTGAATAGATAAAAAATCCATTTAATTCTCCTTAAAATAATTTAATGACAGTAAAAACTAACTCTAGAGTATCTTTAAGTTACTGATAAATATAAGCCCAACTCACCTTGTCATGAAAAAGACCTGCATCAGTTTATAGGAATTAAGTGAACTCTTTAAAAATAATTGTAGAATTAATAAAAACCAACATATTTAATTAACCAAAGAAAGTGTAAGATAGTTAAAAACATCAATTCTGATTACGTATTAGGACTTAAATTCGGAAGCAATGTAGCTTCTCAGATTGCTTCTTAAGTATGAGAATCTACACAACACTACTAGCTCTGCCAACCGGACTGTGTAGGTGTCAAGGAACTGGCCTTGCATCAGGAAGGTTCTGAGTTCGAATCCCAGGCAAGGCATGAATATTTTTTCATTCTCTGTGCTATTTGTCCTTACTGTGGAAGCAACTTTGATGCATCTAATATGGGGCCTCTGAAAGAGTGTCCAACAAATTTGCCTTGTAAATGTCTGAATTGAAGAAATGTTAACACAGATGGGCATTAGAAATAAAAAAAAATTACAAAAAAACAAACAAAAAAGACACCTAGCTGTTGCTAGGTTTCTTGAATGTTCTGTTACCAGACTTTTAAAAATTAAAACAACTGAAAAATTATTAAGTTTACCGTCTGGTGTGATGTTTCATGCCACCTAGTGTCAGAAAAAGCAGTTCACTATTAGTTTCTACTTATTATTTATTGTTAATAAGAAAATGTGCGCACTTAGTAAGTGTATATTTTGTTATAGTTGATGGTGGCTGGGCTGCATGGAGTGGTTGGTTCGATTGCTCTCAAGTTGAAGAGGCACAGGCTATAGCTGGAGAGGCTGTTTTTGATGGTACTTGCCAGTGCCAACAACGTCAGTGTAATAGTCCAGCTCCTGCTAATGGTGGCAGAGATTGCCAAGGGACTTCAATTCATGTTGCCAACTGCAGTAGTATGATAATTATTTTAATACTTTGTCTATGGCTGTACATTTTAATTTTTGTTTATTCATACTTAAATACATTTTGGAAATTGTTTTGAATGTTTTTTTTATGTACATAATGGATTTAAAAAATACAATTGCACTGTATGCAATCGCATTTCCCCTCTATACTGTTTTGTAGTAGTAAACATGGCCAGATAGTGCTTAATTTTTCTCTTCATCTCTATATTATTTGAAGGAGCCTAAATACATCAAAGCTATAAACAATTTCTACTCCTTTGATTTACACTTAAATAGAATATATATATATATNTATATGCTAGCCCCTCGGATGATTGCCTTACGATAATTGTAGTTTCTTGGCAGAAAACAGTTTTTCTACTAAGGTCAAAATTAACTAAACATACATGCATTCAAAGAAATTCTGTTTGCTTATGCTTGTGCCCAGACTTCCAAATATTATCTGTAACTATCATAAATATTTTGATCTATTGGTAAACAGAAATAATTTTTCTAAGTTATCATTTTTTAAAATAATATTTATATTGATATAAACATATTGTTCTAACAAATTTGATTTTACAACCGTTATTTAATATTTTTGCATACCTTTTTGCTAGATAATTGTTAAAATGGCAAATTAAGTTGTTTTAAACTCCCTTTTGTTTTTACTTATAAAACGTAAGTATATTTTTTTTCTATATTTGATTTCTTTTTTTTTGCAGGAGATGGTCAATGGACTGATTGGTCAGCTTGGTCTTCTTGCTCTCAAACATGTGGTTTAGCAGTGAAATCTCGAAGACGAATCTGTGGTAACCCATCTCCTGCTTACGGTGGGAAAATGTGTATTGGACCAGAAACTGACCAGATTTATTGTACAATGAATCCACCTTGTCCAGGTAAATTATTAAAAAAAAGAGTTTAATTCATTTGAGAATCTATTGTTGACTGGACATTTACATTTCAACTTACACACTTTTAATGTTTTTAGTTTTTAAAAAAATCTATTCTGTCAGATCACCAAAAGTGCATAGCTACAAAAATGTTGACCTAAACAAGAAATTTTTGCATGTAAAATTATCTAAATGTATCTGAAAAGTTTTTCAATACATCAAATTGTAAATAGTAATGTAATCAAATCTAATATAATCAAATAATATATAATGTAATCAAACAGTAAAACTTCAATAATACAATGTGTACTATAAAATTTAGTGGATTGTGAAATTTTATAATATTTATTTTTTTCCTTGTATTATTTAAAAAGAAAATTTTAAAAATACTGGCATATTTTTTATCAACATAATGTAATTATGTTTCTATTTTTCATCATTTTAAAATCACAATGACGAAAACACTTGGCGAAAAAAGACAAGAACTTTTAATTTTTTTTTCATTAAGCTACAGATCTAATTATCTGTATGATGATAAACTTAATAAATACTGCTACGGCAAAATAAAACTGCTAGAGTATTTTTTAAAATTGAATAAAAACTGCCCTGGCTAAATTACATTGTTTGAATCTTTATTAAAATTTGAATTTTATTTTTAATAAATGTAATAAGTATTAAAAGATTAAAAATTGTCAGTTTTTTAAAAATTGCTTTCATGCAGTTTAAGGATTATGTTTCGCCATAAAAAGCATGTGAATTGCTGTGAGGCTATGTTTAGTTCTGAATGTGATGCTTCTGTATTGTTATTCTGCATTTGAAAATCACAGCCCACTTAACTGAAAATCAGATTATACTCTCAAATGTATATTTAGTACTCTTTATATTGTTTGATTTGTGTGAGAGAGCAAAATTATAGAAATTCGTTAACAAAATTCGAATGGGAAGTTCAACATGCAAAGTTATAAAAATTTGATATTAATTCTCATTGTAATTGTCCAAACTTTTTTACACTTTAGTTTACATTTTCTTGTTTGTATCACTTTTTTTGACCACACGATTGTTGTTATAACTTGACCAATTATTTCAAGATCTAGTGCCAATGGGATTTTTTTTAAAAATAAAAACAAGTTATAGCTAAGTTGAATAAAGTGGAGATAAAGGTCATGGTGTGTAGCGTTTTCAAAAAGTGCTTAAAGGTGCTTTTTTTAATTGGGTGTTATTAAAAAGTGCTTAATTTTCCCTCTATTCAACGTTTTCACAATTCATTCAAACACAATACATTTTGGCATACTTTTGGTCTGTAGCGCATGAAAGCACCAATCGTTTTACATGTTTGATGAAATACTTGTGGGTTCACGTTTACTGAGCTGGGTTTGGTGAGATTCGTGCACTCTTGTGTGCTACTCGGCTGCATTTTCCAAGATATTCTCAAATTCATTTTCCACCCTCAGAAATCGAACTGAAAAATCTCTCTTCTTATGGTGGCTAATATTATCAAGAAAAGAGTTCTATAGTAGAAACTAGCTATTTTATCATGATCAAAGTCTTTGGAAACTATTTTGCATTTTGTTAAAGTATATAATACTTACAAATATTCTTTTAATGCTTAAAAAGTACTTATAAAGGTGCTTTTTTTGTTGAAAGATTTGGCTATGCACCCTAAAAGGTATAGCTTTTAATGTTATTGCCACTATTTTATGCTAATTAGTGATATATTTTTGTAGCCTCTGTAATTGCTCCCATCCCTGGCCACTGGTCAGATTGGAGTACATGGGAACAGTGCAGTGCACCTTGTGGAGGAGGCATTCAGGTGCGTCGTCGCCGTTGCAATAGCCCACCTCCCCAGCACGGCGGTAAGGAGTGTATTGGCTGCAACCAGGATTACAAGTTTTGCAATCTGCATACCTGTCCTGAAGCAAAGAAGTCAACTTCTTGGACACCCTACATGAGAGTGAATCAAACAAAGGATGGTCACTTTGAGCAGCGACTGAGGTTCACTTGCCGTGCTAATGTACCTGATGAGGGCATGCTGAAGATTGGACACGTGAAAAAAGAGGAGAGGTTCTGCCGTGAGGGTAGTCGTAATTGCTTGGATTCTGGTAAGTTTTCTAGCAAAAAAACGTAATTTCTTCTATACCATCTCTTGTTTTTTTTTATGAGAATTTTGAAGGTATCGGGTAACGCATAAATTAAGAATCAAGAAAATTTTACCTTAAAACCTTATGTGTAGAAAAACTGCTAAAGTGTTTTTGATCAAATTAGTTTTAAATGTATACTACAATGCCTTCTGCTTCTTAAAATCATTTTTCATTCACATTTGATATATATGCTTATAATAAGCATCTACCACTTTGACTTATAAGCATTGATTGCAGATGCTTTTTATAAGCGTTATTTATCAAATTAATTTTAAATATATACCACAGTGTCTTTCACTTATTAAAATCTAATTGATATATATATGTTTATAATAAGCATCTACCACTTTTGCTTATGATAAGCATTGATTAGAATATGCTTATAATAAGCTTTATTTATTATACTTATATATCCTACAACTAATTTACCTCATTTCTATTTTATTATAGCTGTTTTAAGTTATGTTTGGCATTTTAGTTAAACATGAATTATATTTCCTAAATTTAGACTTGACATTTGTTTAAATAGAAATTCCATTTTGAAATTTACAAAAGGGTCTTAAAATATTGTTAAAATAATCTTATACTGTATTTTTGATTAAAAATTCAAAAAATTTTAAGTTATTTGTAAATTTTAATATTAAATCTAAACTCAAATATAAAATTGAATGCATTTGAATTTATATTTAACACTCAAATCTTATCATTTAGGCATGTTGCTAACTGAAAAATTGGACTTAAAAATGAATGTAAAATTGTAATCTTAATCTTTATTCATAATTGATTTACAATATAATAATAATCAAGAACCAGTTAAAAATTTGTTCACACATTTCATATGTTATCTGACCCACTTTTTTTATTTGTTTTATAAAATAACTAATATAATCTCATTAAATACTTCAGAGAATCCTACCCCATGAGAGAAATCTCTTGTGGCAAATTTTTTCCTCACCTGAGTTCAGGTAAATCTTTAGTAGGGCATGAAATTTTAAATTTAGAAAAATGTTTTTTAAAAAATCAAATTTCAAACAAATAATGACATGATTACCTGAGGATTAAGGTGTGGGGAAGTTCTTGAAAAACTTGTTTGCCTATTGATATTTTGAAAATGTTTTTATAGCATTTGAAACTTTGATTTATCTATATTTACTTTTCTCTTAAACTTTTAAAGTCCCGCAGTGGACTGACCGCAATGACGTCGTTCCCAGTAGAACACCAGCCTGCCTAGGAACTGAGGGTGCGCGGTATTGGTCTTCGTTAAACTGTTATACCTAAAAATGCTCGACTTCGTGCATAGGTTGTTGGGCTACCAAAGCTGAGGAGCCATTCCCTCTGCAGAGGATCAAAATTGCAATGGCATGTCTTCGGACAATCCTTGGGGATGTTTCTCTGACCGTCGCTAATAGCCCATTGTGCTGCTCTAGTGAGATGTAAATAAAGTACCTACCTGCCTCCAAACTTTAAAGTTTTGAAATACAAATGGAGGGTAAACAGAATTTTGGGGAAAAAGATTTATTTACATTCCAAAAAAAAATTTTTTTTTTCATCTCTGATATGGAAGTTTCATTCAGACGGTTCACCAGTGAGTGAATATAATTGACAATTGCTTGAGGTTGAGTATTCAATTGATTCATAAACAGTTTTTAATTGGAATCTTATTGTTCTCCTACTACCTGTTTCTTTCCTTTTTTTATTCTCAGCTGTAGTATTTTTCCTTTTGATTGTGGTCTCTGCAGAACCATTCATCTTTCAAACCAGGTAAAGAAAATTCTAAATTATCTGACAGAGCCGTAATGGCTCAGGGGATAGAGCGTTTGCCTTCCAATGAGGTAAAATGTCCTCAGTGGTTGACAAATCATGGGTTATAGTCCCCTTGCCGTTAGGCTAACCGTGGGAGGTTCTCGTAGTCTTCCTTTCTATGTAACCCAAATGCCGGTTAGTTCCACCAAAAAGTCCTCAATAAAGGCAAAATTCTCCCTATACTTGATCCAGTCTTCTGGATTGGATTCAAAATTACGAGACCGTAGTTGGACATTAGTAGTTGTAAACCCAAAAATTGGGTCGGCTGTTCAACGATGATTATAAAATAAAATACAAAATTATCAGATACGAAAATATACTAAGTTTTTTTTGTTTTTAAAACAATCTCCTAAAGCTTGATAGTATAAAGCAGCAATAATGATTCTATTAAAACTCAATCTAAATGATGAATGTTATTCAATTACTAGTTGCTGATAATGCTGACCGGCCTGTGTAGGGGGTTAGGAACTGTCCTTGCATCAGAAAGGTTCTGGGTTTGAATCCCGGGCAAGGCATGGATATTCTTTCCTTCTCTGTACTATCTGTCCTCACTGCGGGAGCGACGTTGACCCACCTAATATGGTGCCCCTGAGAAAGAGGCCAACAAAATCGTCTTGTAAATGCCTGAATTGACAGGTGTTAACACAGGTGGGCATTGGAAAAAGAAAAGAAAAAATTGCTCATAATTGTTTAGCTATTTTTTTTTTATTAAAAGTCGACAATTAAATAAATCTTGAAAAAGCTTTTTATTTTGTTTTACACATGATTTTATAAGTATAGGTGATTTTTAAAATTCATTTTTGTTAAATTTGATAAGTAAATATTTTTTTCCCAGCCTTTTTAAATGTTGATGGTGGTTGGTCTGTCTGGAGCCTGTGGTCTCATTGCAGTGCTACTTGCGGTGGTGGCATACAGTACCGTGAAAGAACATGTGATAATCCAAAACCAGCAGGAGGTGGTGCTGATTGTTACGGGTCTCCCAGAATTGATCGTCCTTGCAATATAGAATCTTGCTATGGTAAAATATCTATCTTTTGTTGAACTGGCTTTGCTTATAAGTTTATACTTTTTAAAATTTTGCTGCAATAGTACCTTTTTTCTATTATCAAATTATGAAACAAAATAGATACTATTGGTAATGTCGTTCCTTAGTGTTTTGTATTTCGATTCAAACTATTTTATAACGAATTTAAAATGAATGATTGTGGACTGCTTAAAAAAAAAAAAGAAAACTGTATAAATTTTGACACTTTGTTAGTGAAAATTCCATCTTAATGATTCAAGGTGACCCCAGCTACTATAATTAGTGTTAGGTATTAATTTGAAGAGCTAGACGTAAAATTTCTTTCTTTGAATGATTATACCTTTTTTTACGATTTTAGATTGTTAATAATTAAAATATGAAGGTATGTGTCGCAATACAGATAATCTAAACTCAATAAATTAATTAGGAGAGCGGTTGAAAGTTTGGGTACCTTAATGTTAAGCTTTCTTTTTTTCTTCTCTTTGTGTGTGTGTATTTTGCCTCAGAAATACGCTTAAATATTGGAAAGTTTTTAGGAAATCTAATTGTAAATAAAAATTTAAAAATAAGTTTTTTTTAAATAAAAAACATAATGTAAAAACTATTAGACTGGATTAATTTAAATTTTCTATGATGTCATTTAAAATGTTGTAAGAATTAGTATACCTCACACTTCAACCATTATTAAATAGTTAAAAGTATTTTTTTTATGAATTTTTTTTTACATTCAATTTTCATTTTGCTTTTAGTGCCTATCTATAATTGATACTTTTACTTTCATATCTGTAAAGATTTTTTTTTTTTTGTTTAATATTTATCTTTGATGCAATGGGTTTTCAATTTAATATATATTTTCCGGTTCTGGAGAATATCCTTTCTTCTGATGTCTCACACTTATTTATCTTTTTTTTTGTTTGTTTCTGAACCAGACATAGTTTCTAGTATTAAATCAGTGAACATTCCGCTATACAGTTTAACTTTGATACATAGTATAAGTGAGTCTTAATTTTAGTATCATAAAAGCTACATTCAACTTCAGTTTTGGTTAAAACAAAATTATTTTGTTGCACATTCCAAATTAAAGTGCAAAATCAAACATTATTATCCTTCCTCTTGTTATATTTTTAAAAAAATATCAAAAAAAAGAAAGAAAGCTGTATTTTATTACATAATATGTGAAGAAAGAATTGGGTCAATTTGTTTGCCTTTATCAGAATATTTAATAATCTTGTCCTGATCATGAAGAAAGAGTTAGTCTTTTAATTATTAAAAGTTGCCCCAAATCAAATGCATGAAATGAAATGATAAAAAAATTAATGAAAAGACTAAAAATAAGACTTTATTAAAAGTGATGATGGTATTCCTGAGCACTTGTTTTATGGTATGCCCTTTCTATTTCATTTTCCTGCTAAATAAGCTTTTTCTAGTTTCCTAAAAGTGTGAAAAATGTAAAGAATTTTTTTAAAAGTAATGTTGGCATTCACTTTTATTTTCAGTGTGTCTTTCTATTTTATTTTGTTGCTAAATAAACTTTTCTTAGTTTCCTAAAGTGTGAATTTTTTTCTTCAGATGTTGAAGGATGGGAAGAGTGGTCCGCATGGTCGTTGTGTGATGAAAATGAAGAGCAGCAAAGGAAGAGAAAATGTAAATTGGCCCCTGCTACTTATTGTGTTGGTTCCACTAAAGAAATAAGGATGTGCATACCTGGTCAGCAAGGTACGTCAAGTATATCTAATACTATCCACCAAGGAAAAGATGGTCGCAGAAAATTTTCTCAGCCTAGTATTTCCCCAGAACGTTTACAATTTCCCCCAAAATTACTGATTTTTTTAAAAAATTTTTTTCAAAATTTATTGTAAAAAAATTGCTTTTTTATATTTTGTTAAAATTTTTCGTTAAATTTAAAAAAAAAAAAATTTAACAACAGTTTTTGAATAAATTAGCCCATGTGTTTAAAAATAAAAGAAATCAAAGTAAATTGAAATAGTAATCATTTATACAAATATATACTACATAATTATATATATAATTTTTTTTCTTGCATTATAAAATTAGGTAGCATTTTTTTACTATAGTATTTAAACCAAAAATTTCTATACTTACTAATGTGCTAAAAAATTTTACTGAGAATTTCAACATGACTGACATTTTTTTAAAAATTAAAATGTGAACTTTTATCTGTATTTGGAGCCTATACATAACTGAATTGTTCCAATTTTTAAAAGTTTTTTTCTATTGTCCCTACTAAAGCTCTTTGTATTTTCATGAAATTTTTTATTCTTTGTCATGAAGTTCTTAATTTGAGGAGAATTACAGCTACTTAACACATTAAGCACTAGAAATATCATATATATTTATATATATTAAAATATTTCTTAATTCTTTAAGATTGAAGAGAAAAACTTTTGCATTGTTTTTATTTTAATTTTTTAATGTATGGAATAGCTTTTTTATGAATTAAATTGGTCTTTCAATCAATCCTTGAAATTAAATTGAGTTTTGAGCATAGTTTCTGGGAAGTTAATCAACACCCAAAACCCTTTTTATGTCAAATTTTAATTGGATATGAAACTTTCATTTTAATTATAGAAAGTGGGTATATTTTAAACAGGCAAAGGGTATGGCTGTTTCCCTCAATTATTTTTTATTTATTACTTTTTTTATTGAGATAGGATAAGAAAAATTCTAAAAAAAAATTACATTTTTTTTATAAAATATATAAAGAGAAAGTAACTAGATCCCCCTTTAGGATCATACTAAAGATGACAAAGAAACAGTATTGCTTAGTAGAAATTACTTTTTGCACAATTGGTTCATAATAACCATTGAGAAGAAGAGAGAATATAATCAAATTCATTTGTCAAACAGTAACCTGGAAAATACAGGGAATTTAAAAATAACAGGAAAATGGCTGGGAATTTTGTTTCTTATTTTCGTCTTTTAAAAAATGGTGACCACTCAAAGCTTAATCTATGGGATTTTTAAGGATGATATTTCAGTTATACTAAATTATTTCATTTATTATAGCATCATTTAAGTATGTTCAGCTGTTCCTTTTTTCCTCTAAATTTTCCCCCTAATTAAAATTAGTATCATTAACCCAATATAGCTGATGCAAGCGCACAATAATTTTGTTTCCTCTTTAATATAGTGTGTATAATATATACAGGAAAACACAAGGAATTTTTTAATTTGCTTTGAGTGGCAACTCCTTATTAACACTTAGCTATCGAATCAAAGAGATCTCTTAGTTAGTTGGGAAAAAAATGTACAGTAGCTAGCATATACTCTGGCGTAATTAGTTTGATCGCCAAAGTATTAACCACTAAAATTGTTTAAGAACTTAAAAGTTTAATTCTTTTATAGCATCTAAAGAAGCTCAATCAGATGAAGATGGCGTGCATGCAGCTCATGTTGCAGGTTCCTTCATTCTCGGTGTCATTGTAGGCTGCCTTCTCTCAGCATTTGGAATCTATTTCTACTTGAAAAAAAGAGCCAAAAACAGGACGCATACCCACATAGGTACTCAACTGATACCTGTAAAACCCAACACCTACGTTTCTGAAAGCGAGTGGAAAAACAATTACTCAAAAGTGCCCATCACAAAAGTGCCACTTCGCGAAGCTACCATAAAGAGAAATGGTAGTTTACGCGCCCAGCTGCAGTCTGATAACTTTTAAAAGTGCCGCAGTAATTACTACAGCTTTTTGTGAATTTGGCTTTTTAAAAGTGGAAAGAAATTGTGTTGAGGACGCTACTACAATGTGCCATATTGGGAAACTGTGTGACATATCAAGATGCCATTCACAATCAATTTGAGCTTGTAGAAACTTTTTTTTGTGTCCATGTCGTCTTGTGCAGTCATATTTTAAATTGTATATAAGATGTCTTATCTTACTGAGAAGCATTTGTAAAAAATTTATTTTATTATTCATTCTAAAAGAATGACCTTTTTTTGTATTACAAAGTGATGTTCTTTATTGTATTTATTGTGAAGCTTTTTATAAAGTTTTACTCATTTTTTTTAGAAAACAATAAGTATGTTTTCCTATGCATGCTAGACGAATTTTTACAGATTATTGAAAAACAGTTTACCTCTTATCAAAGCAAAATAAGTTTTACATTTATGGATGTGACATATTTTAAGGTATAACCAAACAATATTTTTATAATACTATTTGCTTAATTTCAGAAATGTAAAATTATGTGTAATGTTAGAGAAATTTCTTGCTAACAGTTACTTTATGTTAAATTGTAAATTCCGTATGCCTGCATGAGTATATTTAATGGTCATCTAAACATAAATACCGCTTGCATTTAAATTTCAGTATTATAAATCATTATTGAATTGTTTGGATATTGTTTGCCGCACAAGCGATTGTCACAGATTTTGTTCTTTCTAAAGTACTTTGTTTGTTCTGTAAGTAGATACAAATTCACTGCTGTAACAGGCATTTTCATAAACGCACTAAATTGCAATAAAAACTTTTTAAGGGAAAAAAAGTTGCAATTCTGTATGTTTGTCATAATTTTTAGAAACAATTTCTAATTTTATATAGGATTATAGCATGTTACTTAAACTTCTCTATCAGCAAAAATAAAAACAGCACTTGAAAATGTTTATTCAAGTGCTGTATTCCACTTTAAGTGCACACATTTTTTTTCAGAGAATAGTCTGATACAATTTTAGATTTTTATTGAATGTTAATTTAGTGGGTGTTATAAGAATATCAATTTGTCCTAAAAAGACTATATTATTTTTAATTAAAAAAACAAGTTTAGGACAAGAAGATAAAATCAAAATTTTTTTTTGCTTTCTTTTAAATAAACCCTTGAGTTACTCTTGTTTTGAATTTTCTAAAAAATAAAAGCAGTGACTAGAGTTTTGTGTTACAATCTACTCTTTATATCTCAAATTTGAAGGAACGCTAAAAAAAAAATTGAGACAACAAGTTCTGAACCAAATATGTTCTAAAAAGAAAATTTTTTTTTTAAATAATGTTCTGAAGCGTCAAGTCGTGGAATATCAGAATAAATACTAATAAAGATATTTGTGTAATAGTTGACAATAAGTCTAAATTCAGCAATGATAATTTTATTTGTAAAAGCAACACAAATATAATTATGCATTAAATATAAAACAACTCGTTTACAATAAACATACATTAATAAAGTTCATTTAAAAAAAAACTCTACCATTGTGGCCTGTTGCCATAGTTTTTGAAATTACTCAATCATTTTTCGAAGAATAGCTTCCAAGTTATCCTTTTCCATGATCTTGGAGCTTTTCATGAAACTTTTTAATATGCGGGCAGCATTTTTTCTTGGACACAGTAATGTTGAGTAGTGGTACATGATTATTTTTCCAAAAAAATTCATTTTTTACTTCGAAAAGTAGTCGACATAACAAGTTTTTGACAAGAAAGTCTTTGAAAAAATAATAATTAAAATTAGTATTAAGTGGATATGTAATGCTAAGGGAAAAAGTATTTTTTTGACATATTTTCAAGACGTAGAGAGTAATCTGTAATTTCTATGTTTATTCAAGTGCTGTATTCCACTGCAGGTTGTGTACCTTTACCTTAAGTACTTGTGCTATCGTTAACCTCTAAATACTACTGTGTAAATATTAGATTTTGAAATTTATTTTTCAAATTTATGCAATACTCACCAATATTGCCAATAGGACAATGCTGCTAAATTTTACTAAGCCACTCTGAATTTACGCATTAAATTCTTAATAACTGGCAGATAATTGAATAATTCGTTTCCTCTCAAAGTTGCTCTTAAAAAAAAAAAGAAGAAATTTTAAAGCCAGCTTTCCTGTACCTTAACATTTAGAAACAAGATTAATGTACTCCGACAAGATATTGAATTAACTCAAATAACCTAATGTGTAAAAATAAATTTCAAAACTTGATGGTACACAACGATTCTAGTTGTTGAAAGAAAACTATTTTGTAACATTTCATAGAATGCTCACTACAGAACAGTCATTATGTAAATATAATTCTAATGTGCCAACAAAGCCTTTATTTATCATTTGTTAAAACTTATGCCAACTGAAAAATCAACAGTTGATTATTTAGCTTGTATAGCATTTCATTTTTTTTTAAACTGTTACGATTTGTATATAAAATTTTATACAGATAATGCTTTCATGGCTTATTTGCTTGTAAATTCATGTACAGTATGTGTTTTGTAATAAAATAATAAAAATGTTACTACTTTAAATTTGCTATTGTCTTCATTCAAAATTGCAAAAAAAATTTTTTTGCTGGTGTTAGTACAATGAGGAATAAAAACGGAGCACTTTATATAATAGTGGGTTTTAGGGATTGATGTTTTATGTACTATTTTATTTAATTATAATATCCGTCGTTGAACAGCCGACCTAATTTTGGGTTTACGACTACTAATGTTCAACTCCTTAGCCTTGTAATCCTGGATCAAGTATTGGGAGAAATGTGCCTTCGTGGAGAATTTTTTGATGGAACTAACCTGCATTTGCTTTATATGGAGAGGAAAATCTCCCACGGTTAGCCTGATGGCAAGGGGACTCTAACCCATGATCCGTCTATCACTGAGGATATTTCACGTCCACACTGTGGCCGGATGCGGATTGATTTCGACCAGCCATCGCTGGGGATTCGAGCTCTGTTTACGTCATTGGAAGACGAGCGCTCTATCCCCTGAATCATCGTGGCTCTTATTTACTATTTATTGCAAGCAATGTCTTAAATGAGATAATCCACAAAAGATTACATTTTCCAAATAAGCAAGCCTACGGATGATCTAGTGTTCTTAGCCCTGAAGATGTGGGGAGCACACTGATCCTAAACGAATTACTGAAAGTTTAAATTTTTGTAGTTTATAACATACATTGAATTCTTCTAACGAATAAAAAAAAAATGCTGAAAGTCTCGCTTCTTTAAAAAAAATTCCATGCACAAAAAGGTGTTAAATAAACTGCTGTTTGTAGAAAATGCAACACCATGAAAGAATCATCAGAATCAAATGAAATTTAATGCAGAAACGACTTGTACTGATACAAATAAATGATGAAATTTTCAAAACAAAAGAAACAAATTAAGCGTCCGAAATCAGTATTTGGTGCAGCCACCACGCGCTGCAATAAGTGCTGCTATACGACGTGGCATGGAGTCAAACAGATGTTGAATATCTGCTTGAGGAAGAGAATTCCATATCGCTTGTATGCGCAACCAAAGTTCGTCTTTGGAAACTGCAGGACGCGGATCACGAGTGAGACGCCGACCAACCATATCCCACACGTGCTCAATAGGCGACATATCCGGCGAATAAGCAGGCCAAGGAAGAAGTTGCATGCGTTGTGCTGAACAGAAGTCTCTAACAGTCCGCGCAACATGTGGGCGTGCATTATCCTGCTGAAAGATAGCTCCAGGGATGCCTTGAAGGAAAGGAACGACTTCGGGCTGTAGCACTTCACGGACGTATCTGTTGCTATTGAGATTACCCTCAATTCGTATCAAATTGGATCGTCCATGATACGAAATCGCACCCCAGACCATAACTCCGGGTGTTCGACCACTATGTCGTTCAATAATACACTCAGGAAGGCAGCGTTGACCGGCATAACGTCTAACACGAACACGGCCATCATGGGTCCACAAATTGAAGCGTGATTCATCTGAAAAGACAACTTGGTGCCAATCAGCTCGCCAGTCTCTGTGCTCAAGAGCCCACTGCCGACGCAGCCGTCGATGATCCGCCGTGAGGGGAATCCTGTATAATGGCACCCTTGCACGCAATCCACGGCGCAGCAGACGACGACGAATTGACGAAGCCGACAATTGTACACCTGTAGCAGTAGACCAATGTGCTGCCAGCTGCCTGGAGGAAGCTGTGCGATCATTCACCGCCATGCGGAGCAGGTGTCGATCATCGCGCTCTGACGTCACCTTCTGTCGTCCAGTGCCTGTTTTTCGAGTTGTTCGGTGCTCGTCGGTCCACTGCTTCCAAACTCGCATCACTGTGGAACTGTTCCGCTGCATACGAGCTGCTATTGCGCGATAGGAAAATCCTCCTTCTCGAAGGCCGATTATCCTCCCTCGTTCAAACTCCGTAAGTTGCTTGAATTTCTTATTCTTCCGTCGTGGAGGCATACTCAGGTCTCACTAAACGTTTGCCACTAACAAATAATCATAGACTATTTTCAACGTCCCGCTACAGCACTTTATTTATACGCTTTCAGCATCAATTCAGAGGGCGCTGCGCGCGCCACGCACGCGCGATGGCTCTGAAACTTTATTAATTTGCATAATATCCTATAATTGACATTTGCTGCGAATTTCATTTGATTCTGATGATTCCTTCATGGTGTTGCATTTTCTACAAACAGCAGTTTATTTCTTATTTATTCCTTTCCAGTCTTATGGCTGCTGTTGATCATAGATTTCTATTTTCAACGAAATATGAGGTTGGCAGGGCGCTGGACTCGCCGCTTTCGTGAAACCGGGAGTTCGAATCCAGTCGCCCAAAGACTCCCCGTGTAGTAAATGGCGACTATTACACGTTAAATCTGTCGAGTCACGAAGTCCTCCATGTTCCCATAACAAATTATACCTCTGGGGGTACTGAATTGGAAATTGATCGTTCTCTGGTTCAGATCAAAATTACGATTTGTGGATGTTTAAAATGGGCCCGCCGTATAAAAAGGTGTGGCAGAAGTCGAATTTTTGGCCATAGATGGCGCCCCTTACCTTAAAGGCCTACGACAACAACGAAATATAAAACTAAAGGTAAATTTACAAATCCGAAAATCTCTTAATTGTTAAGTATTGGTCCTCGTTAACCTGTGCTATCGTAAAGTGCTCGACTTCGCGTGCAGGTCGTTGGGCTACCGAAGCGGGGGTGCCATCCCCTCTGCAGAGGATCAAAATTGTGATGGCATGTCTTCGGATCATCCTCAGGGATGTTTCCCAGACCGTCGCCAATAGCCCATTGTGCAGCTCTAGTGCGACGTAAATCAACAACAACAACAACAATCTTAATTGTTAAAGTGAACACATTTCGAGCTATACATATTTATATGAGCAGTTATGGCCTTCTAATAAGGTGATCCGGGTTAGAATCCCAGCGATGGCTGGGTCGATACGAAATCCGTATACGGCTTGCACCGACCACAGTGCTGACGTGAAATATCCTCAGTGGTAGATGGATCATGGGTTAGAGTCCCCATTCCGTTAGGCTAACAGTGGTAGGTTCTCGTGGTCTTTCTCTCCATGTAACGCAAATGCTGGTTAAAAAGAGTCCTCCTTAGTAAAGTTGTCAACAAAAAATAGAAAAATTAAGATGAAAAACAAAACTAGAAAAATCTCAGTCTAGAGAAAATAAAGATGAAAAAATAGAACAAGAAAAACCTTTGTGGCTGAGTGAGGCAAAATCAGGCTAAAATGCATTTCCACGCGCTATGAAGAGGTTGTGAGGAGCTAATGTCGTTAACAAGGGAATCAACATTTGTGTAAATAAATCACAATTCCAGGGCATCCAGATGAGCTGATGCGACTCAATTTGAAAAAAATTTTGGCATTGTAGAAATTTAATTTATGCTCAAGATTCCAACAATGTGCAGCAATTGATCTATTGTATTCTTGAAAACGAACATATCTATCGTGTTTCCTTAAGTCCGAATTTTAAAGCGCGTTTCGCTTGATACATGTCGACTGTTATCTTTAATCTTTATATTTTTGAAGCGGATGAAGTTTTTTTTAATCAAATAATATCTAACTCTTTCAGTTTCTGCAGATTATTTATATAACTTAGAAATTATTGTCTTAAATTCTGCTTATTAGATTAAGAATATGATTAGTCAAAAACGGAAAGCTTAACTATAACTGGTGAAAAATGATCGTTAGAGATCCCCGATTAAATAAGTTAAGAATAAAATGCAAAAGGAAATGGGCAAGGCCTTGTTCAAATTTTAATGTACAGGCGTGTTCTTACAAATAATAAAACCTTTTAGTTGGAAGTGTTATAATACGTCATACGTGTAATAAATACGTCAGAATATTATTTCAATACGGCACAAATCGATTCAATACCGTAAACAATAAATAATATAATAACATAAATTTAGTGCCTCTTTAGACACTGTATCTAGGGTCATGCAAGTTCGTGCTATAATAAGGTCCTGGCATCTTTGCAACTTAAGCATTCGACTGACGAATTAAAAACATGCAAATTTTTATAATTCTTTCACTTATATATTGGTTGTTACAAATAAGTTCCGCCGTTCGCCACAAGATGGCACTACCAGAAGATTACGTAGAAATTAACTGATGTTAAACGTCTTAATGTAAATTTGTTCATCTGGTAACAACATGTATACGTGATTCCGTAGTAGCATTACGTAATTGTTTTCACGCAAAAATGTCAAGTTTTGTGGTAAATAAGCGCCATTTGCCGAAACTTTTGATTTACTTCTTTAATTTGAATAAATCTCCAGCTGAGGCGCATCGATTGCTTGGAGAAGCATATGGTGAGGGTGCTTTCCGTGAGAGAAGTTGTGAGTGGTTTTAGAAATTTAACCCCTTGTGTCGCCCGAATCCAGTTAGGTACCAGTATTTGTGATACCCGAGCTGAGCAGGAGAAAAATTAACGTTTCTATTTTGTGAAGCCCGAGCTGAGTTCGTTTCTAGTTTAGGATACTTAATTCACTATTTTCCTAATAGATGGCAATAGTGGTCCTAGTTTTTCACCGATTACGACTTTAGTCGAGGGAGGGAAATGTGGGTGGGGGTTTGGGGAATGTACCATGCTGTAAATGATTTGTAAAATTTATGTATATAAAAATTATATTGTTGCGTTTTTATATTATATTATACTAGTTATATTATATTTAGATTCAAAATTTGTTTAATTTGCTCTATTTGAATAAGATGTGCGTGTAATCCATTACTTTTTTATATGTATGCAGGGATGCCAACTGCTTTGCTTTCTGGAATAGTTTTAATAAGGTGGAAGCAAATTATATAGTTAAATTCGTTAAAGAAGGATAGTTACGCCTACTTTTTAATAGAGTAATCAGTAGATGGATGCTTCAACGTTGCATTTTAGATAGTACTTATAATTTTTGATATTTAGTGGTGCGAAGATTACTTAAATTGAGAAAATACTAAACTTAAAGTAACTTAAATTTCGTTACCACTAGAATATACTATTTTACAAAGCGGAGCAAGTTGGCATCTCTGTGTATGTAAAAATTATAGTTATTGCATTTAAAATTTTCTTTTTGTAATAAAAAACCATTTTCCTTTTATAATAATATAAAGAAGAAAATTAAACAGTCAAAAAATTTCCCATTTTTGGTAAATTTTTCTGAAATATTGTTACTGTTCAGGGGTTAAAATAGTGAGTTTGACGTGGAAGACAGAGAACGCAGTGTAAAATTGAAATTGTACAAAGACAAGGAATTGGAAGATTTGTTCCAAATGCAAGAAGAACTTGCTCTTACATAACAAATGACTCGGCTATCAATTTCACATCGTTTAAAATCGTTGGGAATGACCCAAAACAAGGAATGTGGATTCCATGCGAACTGAAGTCAATAGACACTGAACGTCGATTTTGCATGAAAATTGTTTTTGCTATTTGGAAACACTTCGATGGGAAGTCCTACCCCACCCGCCATATTCACCAGACCTTGCCCTTTCATATAATAATTTATTCCGGTCAATGGCACATGATCTGTCTGAGCAGAAATTTACGAAGATGAGTTCTTCCGACGTCGTATCCGAATGATCTCAGAAAGATGAGAAAAAATAGCGTCAACAATAGTGTCAACACTTTGAATAAAAGATGTTGTACCCTTTTTTCACAATGAATTGCTAATTTTTGATAGAAAACGGCGGAAACTTATTTGTACTCTCAATATAACAACTTAGCATGGCTGAAGGTAAATATTTTTACTTTAAAAAAAAGTAAATAAAGACAATAGCGATAAAATTTTACATTTGCACTATTTAACCCTTTATATCAACGTGTTGCATATCTGCAACATACACAAAAAGCCTATGTCTTTGCCCCAACAAATTTTGAGGGACGATTTCGGCGATTGCCGGCCAAAACCAGTGCGCCAAGATGAAATTGGGCACTGGCCTAATTGGGCTAACAAAAGAATCAGATGCAAATACCCAAAATGCAAAGAATTTACACAAACCAATTTTGAGAAATGTGGTGTAGGACTTTGTTACAACAAAAGTAACAACTGTTTTAAAAATTTTCATATGAATTAAAATTTTTGAATCTTTCAATTTTAGTGCCATTTTTCACAATGTTGCAGGAATGCAACAAGCACCTTTTGTCATTTTGCATAAGGGTGCCGAAATGCAACAATCAATTTTTTTCCAATAATTTTTCTTATTTTATGTTGTAAATTTTTTTATTATTTTTTACATGCTTAGAATGATATATTCTAATGTATGAGTAATTTTTATTAAAATCGGAGATGGTGAGATATAAAGGGTTAAAGATGTTTTGGCTTTTCAAAAGTGGCATAAGGATTAAGTGGTGGATTGTATGAATGTTTAGTTAATCCAATAAGTTTACGTAATAAAAGAATGCAACTGATATAAAAGGCTTACCTAAATTTTGGCACAAAATCGAATTCCCTGATAGCAGAGGATAGGCCATCAGAATGAGGGTAGTCCATGTGGAATTGAGCAGGTTGGACAAAACATCACTCAAACTATCTGCCTTCCTTTGCATATCTAAAACCCCTTGGAGTTTCTGCTGGATCAACTTCAGGCATTGTTTGGAAGCAGGCATGTTTTTTTGGACGCAGGCGTGTTTTTACGTTCTTAAAACGGGTCCTGAAATATACATATTTTTTAAATGAGTTTATTCGTAGAAAAATGTTTTCTAGTAATAAGAGTAATTTTCAACAATCTTGTAAAATTTTAAAAATCGCACTTATTAAATATTGTAATTTGGTAAAATATAGCTCCATGCAAATGAGATTGATAATTAAAGATTTAATTTACGCCAATTTTTTTAAGGTATGGCAAAACAAGGCAACATAAAATTAGAGTGTTAAAACAGATCTCAGCTTTTCAGACAAATCCACATTTCTCAAAATGAGAATATACATTTTGATATATATGAGCTGTAATGGCTCAGAGTTTGCCTTAAAATACGGTTTAACGGGCTCGAACCCAGAGATGGCTGGTCGATACGAATTTTGCATCCGGCTTGCACCGACCACAGTGCTGACGTAAATTATCCTCAGTGGTAAACGGATCATGGGTTAGAGTCCCCTAGCCATCGGAATAACCGTCGGAGGTTTTCGTGGTATTCCTCTCCATGAAGCGCAAATGCGGATTAGTTGCATCCAAAAGTCCTCCAAGACGGGAAATTTCTCCCAATATTTGATCTAGGAGTTCAATTGTCTTTTGAATTGGGCTCAAAATGATAAGGCTACGGCATTAAACATTAGCAGTCATAAACCCAAAAATTAGGTCAGCTGTTCAACGACTGTTATAAAATATTGGAATATAAAAAAAAATCTCAGCGGAAAAATTGTTTACTTCAAAAAAATTTCTTTATAAATGATTAATCATTTGCAGTTTTTAACAAGCTTATTCATCTGCACATATTTCAAATACACACACACCCTAGATATATAAAGTATTTTTATTATCCTTTAGCACGCAAAGGAAGGGTCAAAAAATTTAAAATTATGTTTGTGTTTTGATTTGGATGCCAACTAAGCATTTTATAATATAATTGACACAGCTGAGCAATTCATGCAGATATTCTGCTAAAGTCTGTAAATTACTAAAATTTACAGACTTTCTGAGAAGATAATTTGATTATCATTAAAAACTTTGTAACGAAACTAGTTACAACTCGATTCTTATATTATTTTATTCTGAAAATTAAGTCTGTGAAAAATAATTTGTTTTTTTCTTCCAAAATTTTACAATATACCTTACTTATTTCTCTTTCATGCAATTTTTATTTACCAATTACTTAACAAGAAATTCTCTTTACTTTATAATTTCATTCACATAAATTTATGCAAATTTCTTGAGATTTTTTTTTCTTGTTAAAACTTCAAGCTTTTACTGATTCAATTGCGTCGAAAGAAATTAAATATTAAACAAATACCAAGATTCATTTCATTTTGAAAATAGTCATGAAAAATAAAAATCTAAACATTCAAAATAAATTTTTTATTTTATTGAATAATATTAGTATGCAATTTTTATGAATACAACATTATAAATATTGAAATGTATTTACTAGCGAAAAAACTACATTTTACTTCCAGTTATAAAAGCACATTTTCAAGCCAGGCAATGTCTTTTTTTCGCTTAACCTCTTAAAAAGCGAGTTTTTTTTACGAAAAAACTAGTAAAAATAATAGATTTTGTTTGGACGAAAATGTGTATAAGTATAGTGTAAGTTATTTTTTGCAATCTCAGTTGTGGGGTTAGCAAAAGTTATTTAAAAAAAAATTAATGCACAAACAATACGTATTTTATATAAAAACTTATAAAATTTAGAAGAGATGGGAAATTTTAAATTTTCTAATCTTCACAATTGATTTCATAAATTTTAATTTTAGATAAAAGTTACATAAGATTTTCAAATAATCCTTCAAAAAAAAAAAAATCAAGTCTAAGCATGTATTTTCAAAGCAGGCAATTAAGAGTCCATAAAATATTTTAACTAATTTCAAACAGATCAGGTAAGTAGGTACTTTATTTACGTCGCACTAGAGCTGCACAATGGGCTATTGGCGACGGTCTGGGAAACATCCCTGAGGATGATCCGAAGACATGCCATCGCAATTTTGATCCTCTGCAGAGGGGATGGCTCCCCTGCTTTGGTGGCCAGACGACCTGCGAGGGAAGTCGAGCACTTTACGGTAGAACAGTTTAACGAGGACCTATGCAGCGCACCCTCGGTCCTTAAGCAGGCTGATAAAAGTCTTCACATACCCGCTTATTGACCGCAGCCAGTGATCCTTGATTTCGGTGTTCTACTGGGAACCGTGTCTCTAAGCCCTGGGGGACTCAAACTGATGAGGAAATAATAAGCCCTAACTGTTCAGAATTTTTGATAGTAGTATCCACTGCGAATTGTTTAATCAAGTTGAAACTGATTAAGGATTCAACAGTTTTTGTAAACGCCATTTTCCTAGAAAAAAATTACATTTATGAATGAAATTAATTGCGCATAAATACAGAAGAAGCATTACCGAGGGTGAAACTTAACACATCAAAATCTGTTTTACCTTTTCGTTGGTAATTAAAATTTAAACTTTAGAGAAAATTGAGTTAAGGTAAACTTGTAGTAAACCATGAACTTTCAAATGTTGAAAAGTCCCGCAGTGGACTGATCGTTAAGACACGGTTCCCAGTAAAACACCGGCTGCGGTCAGTGTGCGGGTGGGTGACCTCTTGGATCATTCTACGAAGGAACCGAGGGTGTACGGTACTGGTCCTCGTTAAACTGTTCTACCGTAAAGTGCTCGACTTCGCGTGCAGGTCGTCGGGCTACCGAAGCTGGGGTGCCATTCCCTCTGTTGAGAATCAAAATTGTGATGGCATGTCTTCGGATCATCTTTAGATAAAAAAGTTAAACAAAAAAGTTAGGCGAAAAAGAAATTGAGCATAAAAGCAATTAAGCAACAAAGCAAGCAAGCAAAAAAGCAATTAAGCAAAAATAGAAAAATAAATTTGAAAACTTATTATTATTAAAAAAAAAGTGTACTACATTGAAAGAAACGTGATAGAGAAACCGAGCGTTTAATATATTAGACAGTATTATGTACAATTTAATCACTTTTCCCCCCGGATTGTATGCCTTTATAAAGAGATTGTCTATTTAAAAATGTGATTGGATTTACCCACTTGAGTCGGAGTTTTTCCGCACAATGAAAACTTATAATTTTTCTGATTCAAGGAAGTTTTAATTCATATGAACATATTATTTGAATGTAATGCATTCTGTTTCACGGCTAAGTTGTGAAGAAACGCACAGTAAAAATATCCGACAATATGCTAAAAATGTTATGTAAAAATGTCAAATTTTATACTTTTTAATAGTTAAAAATAATTTAAAAAGTTAAGTTTTAAATTTAACAAATATATTTCATATATTACAAAAATATTGCGTATATTTTCATTTAACTTACAAAAAATCGTATTTCCTGCTATTAGACTTAGTCAAAGACTTAATACCTAAGACTTAATTCCGGCCGTTAGTTCAAAAGTTATTCAAAATGTTCGCTTTTCTTGAGAATTTATAAATAATGAATTGTTGGTTATAGGGAAGTAAAAACGTTTGAATTTGTTCCTTCAATTACATCAATAAGTCTATTTTCAATCTCTAAGAGCAATGTGTTTATTTTTTATTCAACACGAAATGCAGTTTTAAAAATCTAAATTAATTTAATGTTAAATTTCTTAACAGAAAAGTATAAAATATACAAAAAGCCTGTAATTACCTTTTAGAGGATTTCGTGCACGTTTTGAGAAAATTTAACACTTGTTATATGAGAAAGTAGTTAAAATGAAAATGCAAAGCTTATATTTTTGTAAACAAATGTAGCAACCGCTTCTGGCTGCTTACTTCTTCTCCGTTTAATCAATACAAGCGTTACACAACGTAGGTAGGAATTTTTATTTGCATCTTACTAGAGCTGCACAGTAGGGTATTAGCGACGGTCTGAAAAACCTCCCTAATGATGATCCGAAGACATACCACCACATTGTTGATCCCTTGCAGAGGGGCTGGCTATCTCACTCTAGTAGTCCGACAACCTAACAGCGAAGTCGAGTACGTTAAGGTTGAACAGTTTAACCAGGACCGATACCACCCACTCTTGATTTCTACGCAGGCTGATCAAAGTGGTCACCCACCAGCTTACTGACCGCAGCCAGTGATGCTTGACTTCAGTGTTCTACTAGAAACAGTATCCTTACAATCTGTCCCCTGTGGGACAGAAGTTATAAGTAGGTAGGTTCTTTATGTACGCCACACGACGGTCTAAGAAACCTCCCTAAGGATGATCCGAAGACATACCACCACAATTTTGATCCTCTACAGAGGGGATGGCTCTCCTGCTTCGGTAGCTCGAAGACCTGCTCGCGAAGTCGAGCACTTTATGGTAGAACAGTTTAACGAAAGCCGATACCGCGGTTTCTACGCAGGCTGATCTAAGTGGTCATCCATCCAATTACTGACCGCAGCCAGTGATGCTTGACATCAGTGATCTACCAGAAACCGTATCCATACGATCAGTCCACTGCTGGACAAAAGTTCTATTTATAGCGGGGATGCAGTAAGTTAGAATTATGGATTAGGATGTAAACTCGCAATGTGCTTGTCCCGTAGTGAACTGATCGTTAAGACAAGGTTCCCAGTAGAACAACGAAGTCAAGCATCACTGGCTGAGGTCAGTGTGGGGATGGGTGGCCACTTGAACCAATCTACGAAGGGACCAAGGGTGTGCTGTATTGGTCCTCGTTAAACTGTTCTACCGAAAAGTTCTCGACTTCGCGTGCAGGTCATCGGACTACCGAAGCAGGGGGATCAAAATTGTAATAGTATGTCTTCAGATCATCCTCAGGGATGTTTCCCAGACTGCTAATAGTTCATTGAGCAGCTCTAGTGCGACGTAAATAAAGTACCGACCTTCTCTAACTAGTGCTATCTCGCCTTCAAATTGAAAAAAAGCTTACAAGACGTACTTTGCAATGAGCACACAAGTCTACACATGCATGTGTAACAATAAATAGAGATATAAATAAAAACAAATTAAAATAAAGTTGGGATATCCGAAGCCAAGGAATGTTCCTTCCACCAAACACTGTAAAGCGTGAAGGTAGTGGGTTCAAATCTAACCCTAACTTTTGATGCATATTGTTTCTTTTCTTCTCTAATTTGAGCTATATGCTCATCAACTTGTAATTTATAATGCTTTCTTTTTAATGAGTAACACAAGTTTGCATATGTATGTATTTACGATATTTATGTATTTGCAAGGCCTGTCTGATCGTATTTATTACATTGTGAATTTACAAGGCCTGCGGCATCGATCATTTTATTTTGAATGAAAAAGTTCAACAAGAAATAATAATGAAAAATTTTTTAAAACTTTTTCATAGTTTATCCAATATATTGTTATTGGAAGAATATTATATACTTTGTTAATTCTTTATTTATTGTTTTTTACTAGAATGATTTCATAAAAATAACGAAGAGAGGAACCATAAAGCGAAGAAACGACGAAAACTCCCCACGATTAGCCTGACGGTGAGGAGACTCTACCCCATGATCCGTCAGCCACTGAGAATATTTTACGTCAGCACTGTGGTCGGTGCAAGCCGGATGCGGAGTTTGCATCAACCAGCCATCACTTTGATTCGAACCCGGTTCGCCTCATTGGAAGGCGAACGCTCTATCCCCTGAGCCATCACGGCTCAGATATAAATATAATGACAGGTTTCAAAACTCATTACTGGTTTAAAAAATTTAGACTCTAGGAACTATTGTGAGCTTTCCAAGGAACCTCAGAGTTCTGCGGAACACCATTTGCGAACCACTGAGTTTTAAACCTCAAACTATTGTCATTTTGAAGTTGGATAAGAGTTGAAAACGGAGAAAAAATAAGTTAAAAAGAGAAAGTGTATAGCAAAGAAAACTAAATTAAAAAATTAATTTCACCACTGAATTTTCATTTCAAAACGGTATAAGATATACTTTTTTTCTCTTCCTCTGTTACATTTCAATAAGACAGCAGGTGTGCCTTTATGATTAAATACTCTACATTTTTTTTTGCGGGAAGAAACTTTAGTAAGAATTACATTCCAGCTTTGAGGGAATTCGTAAGGTTTTCACAATAAAACTATTTGTTTGCTTTAAAACTATTCGTTTTTTAAAAGTATTATTATTTTACTAGTGGGCTGCGCCCCCTGCTTGCTAACGCTCGCCAACCCCCGAAAATTGCTACGCAATCTTATGTGGTTTGCTTCGCAAACAATCATTCAAATCCATATAACAACTTTTTTTTTTTTTAAAAAAATCACTTCTTTTTAGTATATACTAAGTCCTTAAAATAAATTCGAATTCAAATAAATGACATGTAATTCGTTAAAATATTAGAAATGTGCTATAGCATAAAATCTTAAAGCGTAACGGCACGACTGAGACTCATTTTTCAATGAATAACTAATAACAATAATAGAACAAATAAATTCGGATATAAATCAAAAATCGTCAAATAAATTCGTAATATATAAATTCGTGAAAAAAAGCGCTTTCGACAAAATACTGAAATAGAGATCCATCGACAAAGACTTCTGCCTAGCTTAATAGTATGAGATTGCCGCAGCTGATAGGGTGAATTTCGGAAGAGATCACATTTGGTGAGAATGCTCTCTCTGGTTATTTCAGTTTCCGTTTTTAAAAGCGAGCCGTTTCCGTTTTTTGAGCCACCTCATGCAGATTTTTGGCATGTGACATTTTTAGCGGCAATCATTGGTCGATTTTCTAGCGTTGCCATTCGGGCAGTTGTAATAAGGCTTTTTTTTTGCCGCCGTGTAAGAGAAATATATATATAGATTGCTACATTAAATGCCTAAATTGGTTACATATTTTATAAATAAAGTTTGCATTAAAATTATTCATTTATTTCAGTTCTATTATTTTAGCTCTACTCTAAACAATTACGTCGATTACATCTTTTAATAAAAACAACGATGCGTCAGTTTTTTTAACTAGGGGGCCAAACCCCCTGTTCGCTACCGCTCACCAACCCCGATGAATCTGTAAGTATTATAAATATTTAGATCTATTGGTGAACAGAAGTAATTTTTCTAAGTAATAATTTTTCGAAACAATATTTATATTGTTAAAACATTATATTATAACATTATATAACATTGTATTATAATGTTCAAACAAATTTGATGAGTTTATAACCGTAATTTAATATTTTCGTTTACCAAATTGGTGAATATATTAAATACTATTTTTGCTTGCATCTCATTGTGCATGAAGCTGATCGTTAAGTTCTGAATCTTCTTCTTTATATATATTTCTCTTACACGGCGACAAAAAAAGCCTCATTACAACTCCCCGAATGGCAACGCTAGAAAATCGACCAATGATTGCCGCTAAAAATGTCACATGCCAAATCTGCATGAGGTGGCTCAACATATAGCGCTTTTAAAAACGGAAACTGAAATAACCAGAGAGAGCATAAGCTAGGCAGAAGTGAGTAGTCTTTGTCGATAGATCTCTATTTTAGTATTTTGTCGAAAGCGCTTTTTTTCACGAATTTACATATTACGAATTTATTTGACGATTTTTGATTTATATCAGGAATTGATTTGTTTCACTAGAATTTATTTGTTTATGCAGGTTTTTCCATTGCAATTCACTTATTTCAATTTTTAATAGACTTAATTATAGCCAAAATTTTTAACCTTCTTAAGGAGATATCAGTTTTAGAAATTTTATCTTAAGATTTTATACTATAGCACATTTCTAATAGGTTTAATGAATTACATGTCACTTATTTGAATTCAAATTTATTTTAATGACTTAGTATTTACTAAAAAGATGTATTTTTTTAAAAAAAAACAAGTTGTTATATGGATTTGAATGAATGTTTTGAATTCTTAGAATTTTGTGCATTTGCAATGTACCTAAGTTAGCAGCGAGCGAAGCAAACCATATAAGATTGCGTAGCAATTTTCGGGGTTGGCGAGCGCTAGCGAGCAGGGGACGCAGCCCATAAGTATTAAATACTATTTTTGCTTGCATCTCATTGTGTATGAAGCTGATCGATAAATTCTGAATCATTTAACAGATCTCTCTAACTGTAATTTATAACAGTATATTAATGTTATTTGCACAAAAATTATAATAGTAAAACGGTTAATAAGATTAGACCACCTTTCTAAATAACTTTATCTTAAAATGTAGCGTAGAATTACATTATAGTAAGAATTCTCTGTCTCAGAGTAAAAAAAAAAAATAAAAAAAATGGCAGCTATGCAAAAAAAACAACATCATGCTGTAGTTTTTCATTTTAACGGAAAATAAATATGACACATTTGAAACCGAATAATTATGCCTCGTAAATATTTATTACGTCACTTTATATAAATTTTATGAGATATTTTCTTTCGTTCGCAGCACAATAAATCTACTTTCTTAATGTATAAAATTCAACTGTAAAGAAATACCATCCCAATATTTCACAAACGCTGATCCACGTGATTTCACAATCATCTAAGGAACAAACTGCACAACGAAAAAAAGAACACCGTTTAAAATCGTTTGCTGCTTCAATAAAGGCTTAAACAATTCTTTTTCTGGTTCTTTAACTCCCACGATAAAAAAAAATAAAAACTATATATATTCTTCCTTTTTACCCCAGCTACCGAGTTCCGGTAATCGATTGCGTTTGAAACCAGAAATATTATTCATTTCGATTTTGAAACGACTTAAAGAGGTAAAATAGAAGTAAAACTCTGGGAGAAGAAGAAGAAAAAAAATGGCTCCAATGGACTGAGTTCCGGTCGTAGCAGGAAAAGAACACTTTTTCAATGACTCGAATTTCAATGGCACAAGCAAGAAGATTCGACCTTATTTCCATTTTAGGGTCACCTCAATAAATTTATTCTTTTCTGGATGGCAACAGTAGGGTGTTCACCGTCGCTTTTTTTGGGTGAATGTCCTATTCAAATTGTTCTGGAAAGTGAGATAAATAAAAGTAAAACTAATTTGCAAGACTGTTTTTAAAATACTGTTTTAAAGATAAGTTTGAGTTACGTAAATATAAGACATTTGATTTGTCGTCTACTGACTACATTAGGACTCTTTTTTTTTCCATTGTAAAAATAGCAAACCACACAGTGCTTAACCTCAATCTGTTTAGGGGGGAAAATTTAGTGATGAAATCACTCAAAATTTAATTTAAAAGAAATAGGGCGAAATAGCTACTAGATAATAGTAGCATTTTTAACAGCTATCGCTTTTTAAAGAATGTGGCCATTTTTTTTTAAAAAATTGAAAATTTCTTACAATTAATGAACTGTTGATATTAATAATGTAAGGGATTTCTTTAGAAGTTTTTCTCCAAATATGGAAAATATTACAAGATTAAAATGAAGAAGTAATTTAATGAACATGAAGGAATTTTCCGAATATTAAAAAATACAGGAAATAATCCCATGTTTTGTAATATAATAGAAATAAAAACAAAAGAATACAAATGGGATGAAAATTTCGCCAAAAAATTGGCAATTGGATTTGGCAATTGGTGAACTGGCATGCGATTGTTTAATTGTCATTTGTTTCAATAAGTCACCATGTGACAGGCGGGGACTGTTAAGTTTGACCTATAACATTACAGGTATGCAAATTGTACTGGTCCCCTCAAATATAACGTAAGCATGCTTTTAGAATAACCCTTGTTGAACAGTCGACCCCATTTTGGGTCTACGGGTTTACGACAAAAAATGTTCAACTCCGTAGCCGTGTAATTTTGAACCCAATGCAGAAGACAAGGGAACTCCTGGATCAAGTATTGTGTGAAATTTACCTTCGTAGAGAACGTTTTGATGGAACTAACCCACATTTGAGTTGCATGGAGAGGAAAACTATGAAAACCCCCCATTGTTAGCCTACTACTACTACTAATACTTAATAAACTCTAAAAAGAACAACATACAATTCAAAGCCTCAATTGGGAAAAGTTCATAAAATATAGAAGACACAGATTCAATACGTAAAAATAAAGCAATTTATATACCAACATTTGAACAGTAAATGGTAAAAAAAGTACTGGTTAAAAAACTCAATGAACTACAAATAACTCTACAAAGAACAACATACAATTCTAAGCCTCAGTTGGGAAAATACATTAAATATAGAAGAAATAAATTCAATACATGAAAAGCAAAACAAATTATATAACAAAGAAGAATTTTTAAATGTATCCATATTAAAAAGTTGCAAATCCTGAAAAAATGATTAGTAACATATGCAAATTCCTTAGGGGGCACAGAACACAACTCCATAGCAAATTAAATGTCTTAAAAAAATTCAATGTCTCATGTAAGCAATGATTATACAGATCGACCTCTGGTTGGAAAAAAACAAACCTGTTACTCATACGCAATATTTGAACAACTTTTACTCATCCGTTGCTGAAAGTTTAAATTAAAACGTTTTAAATCGCTTTAGTTTAAAAAAAATTAAAACAATTTTAAATTGAATAGAAAATATAGACCCTCTCTATATCGACAAACAAACCTCACTCCTCTATAATGTTATCTTTTCAATTCTTTCAGATAATAGAGGATAATAAATTTCTAACAATTATTTAAAATCTATTTTTTAAAATTAAAGCTGAATTTGCATCTAAAATTAAATCACCTAAAAATACTTTATTCATTATTCCGTTATTCATGTGACGTAAAAGGAGGCATTCAAATTTTAAACGGCAGTTACAATAAATCTCATCTAAAATTGTTTATTTTTGATGAAGATTTGTAAAACAGAAGATTTATAATACAGAAATGACACCTTGCTCCGCTTAGGGCGCAAATTATTTATAGTGGTTGAAAAATGGTTATTAGGTCATTAAAGTAGATTTAACCTTATTTAGTTTAGCATCCACTTGATACGATGTTTTTTTTTTCTACGATTATTTTTGATTTCTATCTTCATTTTTACAATTTATTTTACAGAACTAAGGGGATAGAGAGTTCGCCTTTCAATGAGGTGAACCGAGTTCAAATACCTGAGATGGTTGGTCGTTAGAATTCCGCATCCGGCTTGCACTGACCACTGTGCTGACGTATCCTCATCCTCAGTAGTAGACGGATCATGGATTAGAGTCCCCTTGACGTCAGGCGAACTGTGGTCTTCCTCTCCATGTAACGCAAATGCGGGTTAGTTTAATAAAAAAGTCCTGCACGAAGGCAAATTTTACCCAATACTTGATTCAGGGGTTCCTTTGTCTTCTGAATTGGGTTCATTGGTAGTCGCGAACCCAAAAATTGGGTCGTCTGTTCAACGACGGTTATAACGATAAATTAAAAAGTTAAGTATGTTTACCATAACTTGTTATTTATTAAAATATTTGTATTTTATGTCTAAATTCAAGGACCAGTGTCATTTTAACCCATTTAGGGATATTAAGATTGAAACTATTACACTTTTTTTTTTGACAATCATGCAAAACACTGAAATAAATTAAAATAGTTCTTATCTCCTAAAAACACTGTCTCTAATTAACCAGATTTATTTTTTGAAAATAGTAAAGATCAAACAAGTCGTGCATTGTGATTATGTGTGCGATGATTACCTTCCTCTTGGCTTCTCCTGACTAAATTTTTGGATTAGAATTTTCTATCTCGCAAAGGGTTAACAAAAAAATATTAACTTGGTATAAACAAATAAGTACGGTGAAACGTCCTGGAAAGACCACCTCTATGGAGCGACTATCTCTATTTATGACTACTTGTAAGCGGCATGGAATTTTTTTCCATAGACTTAGTGTTGAAGAAAACCTATAAGAGAGACCATTAAAACCTCTCCCAGTGACGGGGCAAACATTGCACCAAATGCGGAAAAGGTCAAATAAGGAAACACAAAAAAATATCTAAACAAAACATTTAACAAAACAAATAAGTAGATTAAAATGTATTCAAATATTTTTTCGAGGTTCTTATTTAGAGAGATCTTTATGACTGCCTATAATATTGCTATGTAGTTGGTTGGTTGGTTCTAATGCCACTTGCCAGCTTGCCACTCGGGCAAGCCTGCTAGCTGAAACCGAGCAAATTTAAGGCAGATTGTGTGATTCTTGTTTTTCAGTGGCGCCATCTATGGCCAAGAATTCGACTTCTGCTACATCATACGTCACACCTGTTTATAAGACGGACCCATTCATACATCCATTCATCCACAGACCTAAATCAGAGAACGATCAATCTCCAATCCAGTACCCCCAGAGGTTTTGATTTGTTATGGGAACATGGAGGACATTGCGACTCGACAGAGTTTTAACGTGCATCAGTCACCAACCACACGGGGAGTCTTCGACCGGCGGGGTTCGAACCCACGAACTGTCGGACATGGGCCCAGAGCCCTACCAACCAAGCTATCCCGGCCATTGCTATGTAAATCTTCCAAACCATTTGATAACAAAAGAAACTAATGTTTGCATAAAGTTGGTATAGTTTCCATTACTTTGAGTTTATAGAATAATTTATTATTTTTTATTCATTTGAACTTAATTTCCACACCACTGCATATAAATGATTTACAAGTTCATATACAACACCATTTTGTTCCAGCTCTCTTTTGGTGAGGCTTTTAAAATGTTAGCAAAATTACTAAAATTAATGAAAGTTTTGGCTTTTAAATGTTTTCCACTTTAAAAAATATTTTGCAGAAAGCTTAGTAGTTGGTATGCCTGAATTTTATAGTGTTTTAGTGCATTCACGATACACCGACCAGTTATAACATCCAATTCGGAAAGGTTATCGATAATCGACTATAATTAGGAAATGTTGTAAGTTCAATTACCTAATTTAATATTACGATTAATTACTAACTTTTGATTGCAAAATGTAAGATTACGTATTAAACCTCGTGTTTTAAAACTCTAGCAAACGATCATTTAATAATTTTGATTAAGAATGAATTTTTTAAAACTCAAGCAAACGATAATTTAATAATTTTTGTAAAGAATGAATTTATCTTAGAAAGTTAAAAGATATATTTTAGTTGAATGAAGTATTTATTTTCATTAGTTTTCTGATATCCAATTTCGAATTCTTCCTACTTAAATTTACATTTTAATAGGTATTGCTTGAAACGGAACATTAATAACTTTATTTTAACATTTAATTTTATTGTTTTGAGAGAACAGTTTTTCCTACAAATGAAATAAGTGATTTAGAATTTATTCTGTTTCAGACGAATTTTGAGAAAGTTAATTACTTTAGTTATATTAGATTTTCTCTCGTTTTTAATCTAATCCAGTTCGTCTGCGCAGGGGCGAAATTATAAAATCGATATACTTTTTGTTTTCGATTTAAAAGGAACATTTTCATTCAAAATCTCATACAATTCTATTCTTCTGTTAAATATTTTGTTTGATATTTAGAGATAAGTTAATCTACTCGAAATGAGTTTAGATTCCATGTTCTGCTTCAATATCTAAGAAAACGTATTTTTGACTTTCTTCAAATGGAATCAAACTAAAATAAAACTCTTAAACTTAATCTAGAGCTTTAATACACGAGAAAACCTGTTTTTGATATTCTTGAAATCTAATCACGATAATATTATTCAAAAACTTTGGACATCTATGATAGAAAATCTATTTCGAGTTTCGGTATATGCGTGTATCTCTACCATTTGATGCCCTGGTCAGTAAGAAAACAATTAATATGTGCTTTTATATTTATTAATAAACTTAACAATGAAACAAATAATAATTAGACTGAAACAAAACAACAAAATATGAGAAATAGGAGCTTTCAAGAAATGCTCCTTCAGGCATGAGTGTATCGAGAACAACTGAAATAAAATAAAATTTGATTGGCGACGAATTGACGCCGCCAAAAAGAATTAATTCGTAACAATCTATTTAGCTTTTTTTTCCATCGCGTTTATCAAAGCGTTTCAAACATAAAGATACAAAAAGCTCAAAGGCTTGCTAGCACATGTTTTCTTTAAAAATGCCATTTAGCAATTGGAGCAGTTTGTTTTTCAGTGAAGAAAAGTTAACATCTTTCATGTTGTGCTATTATTCAAAAACAAAGGAGCATAGATGCAGATTACGTTATATGCGTGTCATACGTTTTTTCCTTTTTATTTTTAAATCAACTTTATCAACTATATCAATGGTAGCCATGCTAAAAGTCTCATCGAATTTTGTGGAAAGATTAACAGTAGTTGTCGTGGAGCTAGTTTCACCTTTAGCTTTTGTATTACTTTACATTAAGCAAAAGCATATCATTCGCTCTAGAAAGGCTATTAAAATATTTTTTGCAACTCTGGCTCACAATGTCGAAATATACACAGATACTATGTGGAATATTACAACTGCTGTACTCGCAATCGTAATATTTGTCACATGTTCGTTTTTTTATACCAAAAACTATAAATACCAAACAGTTTTTGCTAACATTACTGAGACGAATGAATACGTTTTGCGGTTAGGTATCGTAGGTAATATCCTCCATTCTACGACTTTCTCGATATTCGTGTTCAACAATTTCTGCAGGAACAGTCGAAGATTTTCTAAAATGATCTACAATTACAAAAGGAAACTGGCTTTGAACTTCAAACAAGAACTAAAACTGAGAAAACCGTTTAGTTTATATATTAAGCGATTCGGAAAAATAACGTGTTTGGTGAAACAATTCGAAGACGCCATGTCAGGAATGGTAATGGTTTTGTATGTGTTGGTTATTGCCTGGTTCTTCAACGCATTCAGTAGAATTATTGAGATAAAATTTTTCAGTGATGTTGTTTGTTCAGAGCTCATCTATGGAATGTCTGTTCTTGTCGTCAACTTGTTCCTAATATTTGTAATTACTTTTTCGGCTTCATCAGTGAGCAAGGAGCATAAAGCTTTAAAGATGGAATTGTTCAAATTTTACGGGGAAATGTCCGAGGTAAACTGCAACGAAGTACAAATTAGAAATTTCAACTTATTGGTTGAAACTGTTGGGAGTAACGATTTGTTTCTTTCGATTGGTGGCATGTTCGAAATTAAAGACTCTCTTATTTTTACAATTTTTGGTATGGTTTGTACTTATGGAATCGTCGTTTTACAGTTTAAGCAATAAAATTTAAATAAATTTAAACATATGTTTTTGAATGGTCAGGAACAATTGGAAACAATAATAAAGATACTAAAACAGAAATTAACAACAGAATAAATATGGCTAATATATGCTATTTTGGATTAAGAGGGAAGTTCAAATCAGAATACTTCAGTAAGTGAAACAAAAATGTAAATGTAAAAAGTATGTAAATAAATAAAAAATGTAAAGTATGTATAGTAAAAATAAATGTATATGCAAATAAATAAATATGTAAATAAATAAAATGTAAATAAAAAAGACCATAGTAAGACCAATAAATTTATATGGAAACAAGTAAGTTAAAGTATATAAAATTATTGAACTCCACGATTTAACTAGGTATTCTATAGAATAACGATTAAGTGTGAAAAGATAAGTGTGAATAACGATTAAGTTAACGATTATAGTAACGATTATAGAATAACGATTACTTGATCGTTAAAAAGTGAAATACGGCACTCGAAACCTTTTTCAACCGGTTCTAACCGCTTTTAGTCAGCTTTGAACCATAAATGTCTTGCAGTGACGTGTGTGTGTGTGCACGCTTCATCCTCTTGCTTTTACACGTAGTTATTAATATGTGCAATAATAAATTATATAATCTGCTTTTCCTTATTATTTATTAATTAATCATCCGCAATAGAGATAAATGTATTTTTGGGGAGATTTTAGCTATTTATGATCAATGAATTTATAAAATAACTTTGAAATTGCTTATTTTTTATTTTAACGGTCTGTCATTAGTTATTTTATAGAATAACTAGGTAAAGTATGAAAATTTTCATCCGTTATATACTTTGACTGAATTGTCTAGTTATTTCATAAAATACCTTGTCATTCTTTAAAATAATTGAATTATACACTCTAACTGTAACATATATATCAATAAGACATAACTCCCCCCCCCATGACATACATTAAAACTACGCCACTGAATGTGGGTTTTGACATTATTATTATTTTTTTAAAAATTTATTCATTAATTTTGTTATTATTATTATTATTTACTTTAGTTTCTAGATCGCGTTGGATAACTTATTTGAGGGGAAAAAAAGTCGATATTTTTTCTTCACGTAATCGATAACAAATTTTCAATCGATTTGTTCTTCTAAAAAGGAACATTTTGTCAAATTGCAATTGATCAAAATGAATAAAATACATAAATGATATCCTAAAATAAAGAAAAAAAGAAATGAAAAAGGAAAGGCGCTAACGAACCATCTGATCAATTCAGTAACCTAATAATCTACATATATATTTCTCTTACACGACGACAAAAAAAAGCCTCATTACAACTCCCTGAATGGCAACACTATCGACCAATGATTGCAGCTAAAAATGTCACATGCCAAATCTAGCTGAGGTGGCTCAGCACATAGCGCTTTTAAAAACGGAAACTGAAATAACCAGAGAGCATCAGCTGCTGCAATCTCATACTATTAAGCTAGGCAGAAGTGAGTAGTCTTTGTCGATAGATCTCTATTTCAGTATTTTGTCGAAAGCGCTTTTTTACACGAATTTATATATTACAAAATTATATATAGGTCCAAGTCCAGAAATTTATAATTGTGTGTTTAAGGAAGTTCTTAATCTTTAATAGTAATTATTTTTTTGTTATTAACAAAGCCCTTAATCTTTCTCAGTATTTGTTCGTATTTAGTATTTATTGCAAATTAATGTTTAGTTTCCGCAAGTTTTTCTTTTGTATGTCAAAGTTCTAAGACTTATACTTATGTTTTTAACAAAGTTATGAATCGTTCATGGTTATTATTTTTTAAAAACATCATGTTTTGTTTATGCAGGTTTTTCCATTGCAATTCACTTATTTCAATTTTTAATAGACTTAATTATAGCCAAAATTTTAACCTTTTTAAAGAGATATCAGTTTTATCTTAAGATTTTATACTATAGCACATTTCTAATAGGTTTAACGAATTGCATGTCATTTATTTGAATTCAAATTTATTTTAATGACTTAGTATTTACTAAAAAGATGAAAATTTTTTTTTAAGAAAAAAGGTTGTTCTATGGATTTGAATGATAGTTTTGAATTCTTAGAATTTTGTGCATTTGCAATGTACCTAAGTTAGTAGCGAGCGAAGCAAACCATATAAGATTGCGTAGCAATTTTCGTTTTAAAAATAATTAAAAAACAGTTTTTTTTTAAAAAAAAGAAATAGTCACTGTTTGCTTCGGTAACGTAGCACTGTCTTTTGTCTTAAAAACAGAATTAAGTAAATCTATTGGGAAATTTTGACATGCATCAGAAAACATTGTTTGTAAATTTTGTGCTCAGTATCGCCCTCGGTTGACAAACTTTGTAACTAATTTTAAAAATTGATGGATAAGAGAGTCAGCGCTTTATGCAGCAAGCAATACTTTTCCGAGCTTTTTTTTTCTTCTTTTTTTTGTATTTTTTTAATAATTTTTTCAAATCGTCGATTCTTTTTGGAACAATTGGATCAGGCCTAGCAATTTTTTTAGATTATCGTTTTTGGATCACCCTGATTTGGGATTTTGTGTTTAGGTCACCCGAATCAGGTTTGTTACTCTGATTTCGCCCATGCGCAAAAAAAAAAAAAAAAATAAATAATAATAAATAAAAAAATAATAAAAAAAAATGACGGGAAATTTTTTATAGACGTCTCAATTCAGTAGGCATCGATTGTAACAACTGTTCTATTTTATGTAAAACAATCTTCATATGAGTCAATCATTAATTTATTCAACATAAAACCAAACAAAACTGTGTGTTACAGTAGGTCTCATGGTGTGCTGCGCTGGTACTTGTTCAGCTACATTACTAATAACTGCATGTGTTTTGCATTGCTTGTTTTGCAATAAAAGCATACCTGCCAACTCTTACGCATTTGGCGTAAAATTTTATTTCTATGTTTAAAGTGGTAGTAAAATGTATGCTTTCTATATATTACTTGCATTTATAAACTTAATTTATAATATTTATGATGCACCACTATTTTAAAAAAAATTAAGCATATATATAAATATGTAAGACTGCTGTTGAAAACTGCACAATTTTGTTCGAAATACAGCTTTTTTTTCTGCCTATAATTTCAATTTATGTACCATTTGACTACCACTGGCGAATATCATCCTTGAAAGGATTAAAAGTTGGCAGATATGTGAAAGGATAGTGTAAGAAAAATTAGAGAGTAGTTGTTTAATCGAAACAAAGCGAAACCAGCGTTTTATTGGTTACATAAAACTATATTAAATAATAGCAGGATTAGCTAAAGATCTGGATTTATTGATGTCCTTTAATGAGATATTGTGAGTTGTGGTGGCTTAGGGCATAGAACGCTCGCCTCCCAACGAGGTGCCCCGGGTTCGATAGCAGTATTGGCTGGAATTTAAATTCCAGACCCGGCTCGCATCGACAACAGTGCTGAGATAAAACATCCCCAGTGGAAGACGGATCATGGGTTAAAGTCCCCTTGGGTCATTCTAACCTTGGGAGGTTTTCGCGGTTTTCCTCACTCAGCGCGTTTTAGAAAATAAAATGTAAAAAAATTTAACAGAGGCCAAAGACAAGTTTCTGGTATTGATGAATCAGCCTTAAGAATAGCTATATTATAGGTCGGGATAATCTGGTCGGTAGGCCGCTGGGCTCATGTCCGAGGGTTCGAATCCCGCTGGCCGAAAACTCCCCGTGTAGTTGGTGACTGATGCACGTTAAAATTCTGTCGAGTTGCAAAAGTACTCCATGTTCCCATAACAAATCAATATCTCTGGGAGTACTGGATTGGAGATCGATCGTTCTCTGATTCAGGTCAAAACTACGATCTGTGGATGAATGAATGGATGTATGAATGGGTCCTCCTTATAAACAGGTGTGACGTAAGGTGTGGCGAAGTCGAATTCTTGGCCATAGATGGCGCCACTGATAAACAAGAATCGCACACTCTGCCTTAAATTTGCTCGGTTTCACCAAGCAGGCTTGCCCGTATGGCAAGTGGCATTAGAACCAACCAACCAAAGCTATATTATGTATTTGAGCCGCAATGGTTCAGGGGATAGAGCGGTCGCCTTCCACTGAGGAGAACCGGGTTCGAATACCAGTCGATACGAATTCGGCATCCAACTTGCACCGACCACAGTGCTGACGTGAAATATCCTCAGTGGTAGACGGATCATGGGTTAGAGTCCCCTTGCCGTCAGGGTAACCGTGGGAGGTTCTCGTGGTCTTCCTCTCTATGCAACGCAAATGCGGGTTACTTCCATCAAAAAAGTCTTCCACAAAGGCAAATTTCTCCCAATACTCAATCCAGGAGTTGCCTTGATTTCTGGATTGGGTTAAAAATTGCAATGCTACGGAGTTGAACATTAGTACCTGTAAATAAAAAAAATTGAGTCGGCTGTTCAACGACGGTTATAAAATAAAATGTCATATTATCTATGACGTTGCGATTGCCTGGTTTTTATTAGTATCAGAAGAAGAAATTCGTTCGGGGGATTTCGCTATTACTTCTATTCGTGTTTTATTAATTACACTTTTTGTGGTACTTTTGTTTTACGCTATTAAGTCATTAATAACCCTATGCATTCCCTACCTGGTGCAATTTAATAAAGCACGAAGCAAAAAAATCAGAGTATTCCAAAACAAGTTACTTTGAAAAATAAACAGTGTCCCCTATTTTATCAGAAATAAAGACATACACAGAGGTTTTAAATTAAAGACCATTAATATTAGAAACTACTTTATCAGATTGTCTTTTATGCAACTCCATAACTGCTGCGCATCTGGACACGCGATCTGCACTAAAAGACTTTGACAGTATTGTGACAGTAAGTACTGGAGAGCTAGAAACCTAATGACCTATAATAGTCAATGGCTGGCATTTGTTTAATAAATGTTAGAAACATTAATGACTCTTAATTTACAATTTAAAAAAAAAAAAAAAACACAAAATTTCTCAGCTACTACTATAATATTTTTAAACCCGAAATGCTAAAAGGGGACACTAAAATTAGACCCCTAGCACACTTCATGCTGTTTTATCTAACAAATTTGTCCCGCAGTGGACTGATCTTAACGATACGGTTCCCAGCAAAATACCGAAGTCAAGCATCACTGGCTGCGGTCAGTAAGCGGGTGGGTAACTACACTGATCAGTCTGCGTAGGGACCGAGGGTGCGCAGTGTCGGTTCCCGTTAAACTGTTCTACCGTAAATTTAATTAGTTTATGACCTGTCAAATTTAATTAGTTTATGACTAAATTGAGATTGTTTTGGCACTCTTATAAAAAATTCTAATGCAGCAAGTGACTGGCTCTGCTGCTGACTTAAACTTAATATAAACTCCACTTAATGATATAGGGCCGGGATAGCCTGGTCGGTAGGGTGCTGGGCCTATGTCCGAGAGTTCGTGGTTTGGAACCCCGCCGGCCGAAGACTCCCCGTGTAGTAAAGTGACTGATGCACGTTAAATCTGTGGAGTCACAAAGGTCCTCCATGTTCCCATAACAAACCAATGTCTCTGGGGGTACTGGATTGGAGATCGATCGTTCTCTGATTCAGGTCAAAATTACGATCTGTGGATGAATGAATGGATGTATGAATGGGTTCGCCCTATAAACGGGTGCGATGTATGGTGTGGCAGAAGTCGAATTCTTGGCCATAGATGGCGCCACTCGAAAACAAGAACAATCGCACCCCCTCTGCCCAAATAGGCATACGCCAACAACAACAACAACAATGTTATAGGTGCTGCGATCTCGACAACTTATGTCTAATTCATGATCGTAGTATGTTTTCGTTGTTCTTTATTTTTCTCATCACAAATTATATGACATGATCCAATAAATCACTAAGAAGAGGTAAAATTCGTCTGCGGGGTCGTTTAAAGGTCGTTAGGGTCGTTCAAAATTATTTACGTATGGTTAATTCTATGGTCGAATTTGTTCCATTTTAATTCTTATTTGCAACAGTCAATAAAATAATTAGTGTTAAAAGCTATATGCACTAGCCCTAAGACCTGTGTGAGCTTTTTTGAATAAAAGTTAATAAATCCGTCCATGTAATATTAAAAATGAAGATAAGCGTTAAATTTTTGAAAAATGCTAGTTTAGATCAAAATAATAATTAGTAAGAATTTTAGAAAAACTAAAAAAAATATTCTCATATATCTCCTCTCCCCAATTGATAAAAAGAATAAATGTGAATGATATAAAAGAGCGGTTTTATTAGAAAAATATCTTTTAGAAAAATATTTACTAAAAAAATATCATATATCTCCTCTCCCCAATTGATAAAAAGAATAAATGTGAATGATATAAAAGAGATGTTTTATTAGAAAAGAGAATTAATAGAGTAGAGAATATTGTTTACGAAATTTATAACTCTTCCATATTTATCGCACGCACATCGGAGAATTCATATTTTCTAATAAGTAATCTAAATTTTTATTTTTTGATGTTTTAATTATTTAATGCCTTTCAAATTAAAATTATTGTTTCAGATTTTCTGATTTATGAAGATTGAGCAGTTTAAAATAACACGGAGTATTAATGCGCAAAATTTAAAACTGACACGCTATTCGTTTATTGCTCAATTTATTATATTATCTGAAACAAGATAGATAACGTTACCATAACATAATTTATTACGAGATAATTTTATTGCGTTTTGGTTTATTTGATTATGCAATAACACAAACATGAGCTTTAAGTTGGAGTTCTTAAATCACACTAAGAACATTTATTGAAATTAAACTGAAAACAATGTTTTGATTGAAATATAAACAGATTAAAAAGAATATTGAAAAATGAATAGCAATTGCAAATCTTAATTAAATGATAATCATGAATTTTGAGTAGGAATTTGAAAATATTGTGATTCAACAACAGTTACCAAAACGACGCAGAAACTTTGGATTGACTTGCTGTTTACAATTAATGATTGTTGATAGCACAATAATTATCACACTATTTACTTAGCTTTGAGTTAATTGAGCATAATTACTTACATTGTTATCTGCATTGCAATATACAAAATGAATTTATAATGTTTATAAAAGTTGTTGTGCTTTTATTGTTCGTGTTTCAACAATGCTCCGATTAAAATATAGATAGATTAACAAGAATATTGAAAATGAATAAACAAACTCTTAATTAATTGATAACCAAGAATTTTGTATGAATTGCTTGTAAAATACTGAAGACTATAAAAACTGTAAAATGTCAAAAGAAAATATTCTTTTATTCTATGATATGCGTTATAAATTATAATATATGATAAAAATCTGAATCAGCTAAATATTTTATGGATTTATGTTGTTTGCCGCAATCTGGTTGTTTACTGTTACCTTACTGTCGGTAGACTGTTACCGTTTACTATTACCGTACTGTCGGTAGACTGTTAACGTTTACTGTTACCGTACTGTCGGTAGACTGTTACCGTTTACTATTACCGTACTGTCGGTAGACTTTTAACGTTTACTGTTACCGTACTGTCGGTAGACTGTTACCGTTTACTATTATGGTACTGTCGGTAGACTTTTAACGTTTACTGTTACAGCACTGTCGGTAGACTGTCACCGTTTACTGTTATCGTACTGTCGGTAGACTTGCATTAATTACTGAGGTAATTTCGAATATAAAGGAGGAAACAAAAGTCTAAAATATTAAGAGATGATGTACTCTTTCTCCTATGGCAAGTATTGCGCATGAATAAGAAAATGATAGCTGACTTTCATGAAATATAAGAAAACTCTGCTGTTGTTGTTTCTTATGCACGCCACTTAAGAATATCAGCAAGCCTGCTTTGGGAAACCAAACAAATTTAAGGTAAAAGAGTGCTTTTCTTGTTATTCAGCGGTGTCAACTATGGTCAAGAATACGATTTCAAATACACACACGTCGCAGCCCGTTTTACAAGAAGGACCCCTTCATACACATTTCGTAATTTTGACCTGGACCAGAAAACGATCAATTTCCAATTCAGTGCCTCCAGAGATAATGATTTCTTAAGTGAACTTAAAGAACTTTGTGACCCCGACAGATAAAGGAAACTCTGAATTAAATAAATAAATACTGATTGATGGATTTATGCTTCACGAAGCCTGATGTACTTATCGTCGGTAGACTTAGTTAATAGCTTTTATGACTATTACGGAAATTCTTAAAATTTTTTTTGAAAAAACTATAGAACTTCAAACAACCTTATTTTGATCTGTCTGAAGTAGTGAACAGATTCTACAATAAATTAAACAAGCGTTCAACTGGTGTTGTAAGATTTAAAATAAACAATGATCTCCAGAAAGTCCAAAAAATTGATAAGTACACTTATTTTACGCATGACTTACGTCTTCTGTTCACCTCTGAGCGCGAAATATTTCGATTTCAAATCTAAAACCAAATCCATGTTTTTTGTTTCACTTTTTGTACTTTTGAAATTCGGATTTTCCTCATATACCGCTATATTTTTGATAAAAGGAGCTTTGAATCTAGTTGAACAGTTTACTATTGCCGCCATTGTTTTGCTAGACGCATTTGTCTTTTGTATTTTCACGTTTAACAGAAAACGTATTTGCCAACTTCTTGAAAGAATTGAAAAATTAGCCGACGTGATTGGGTACAGGCAAAACCGAAAGGGAATGCTGGGAAAACTACTGGCAGAGGTATTAATTATTATTCAGTTGATACTTACCATAGCAGCAGTTCTACTGTTTTATTTAAAACGATCCACGTATGAGACAATTAATGAATTCTTCAACATAAAGCCAGAAAGTCGAATGCTGCAATACGTTCTCATAGCATGCTATGCTGGTACATGTATTAATTCGACTATATCGCTAGTAACAGCGCTTGCCTTGTACTGCTGTTTTTGTTCTGCTGTTAAAAGCCTGATATTTACTTACAGAAAAAAGTTGATGAATAACTTTGCAACAGAAGCAGGGCGGAATTCTTGTTTTGTTAGCTACATAAAATACTACACAATGATTGCAGATCTAGTTCGAGAATTGGATTCGATAATGTCTTTTAATGTATTTTTTATCTATGGAGTTTCCATTGCCTGGTTTTTCAACGCATACAGTCGACTCACAAGCAAAGTAACAATCTACATTGATTCTGGCTATTCGGTTATTTATGGTATTTGTGTTTTGGTTACTACTCTGTTCTTTGTGGTGTTCTTAACTTTAGCAGCATCGTCGGTGAGCAAAGAGCACAAGACGCTTAAAATCAGCGCGCTGAATTTGTGGAATAAAGTTGCGGAAGCAGAATTAAACGTGCTACGGACGAGAAATCTTCTAATCCTGTGCGAAAATATTCGTAGCAATGAGTTGTACCTTACTGTGGCCGGAATGTTTGCTATAAATGATAGTTTAATACTCACGATTGTTGGCATGGCATGCACTTATAGTGTCATTGTCTTACAAATGCAATAATGTTATCCAATAATGTATCTCGGGTTCATATACATTGCTATTAATTTTCATTACGAGAAAACTCGGATGTAGGTGCAGTTTTTAACATGATATGTCAGATTATTTCTCTTTAGCCCTGAGATTATTTACTTCTTTGTTTGGCTATTTGTCAAACTTTGCTTTATTCTTTCTGGATGGCAGGATTGGACACGTGTTTTGCAAACAGTACATTATTAAGATTGTAGAATGAGAATTCTACATGAATATATAGATTTCAAACTTTGGTTTTATTTCTTCTGGATGGTAGGATTGGTCACGTGTTTTGCAAACGGAACATTAATAAGATTGTAGAATAAGAATTCTACATGAATATATAGATTTCAAACTTTGTTTTATTCCTTCTGGATGTCAGGAGTGGCCACGTGCTTTGAAAACAGTACATTACTAAGATTGTAGAATGAGAATTCTACATGAACATATAGATTTCAAACTTTGGTTTTATTCCTTCTGGATGGTAGGATTGGTCACGTGTTTTGCAAACGAAACATTAATAAGATTGTAGAAAAAGAATTCTACATGAATATATAGATTTCAAACTTTGTTTTATTCCTTCTGGATGTCAGGAGTGGCCACGTGCTTTGAAAACAGTACATTACTAAGATTGTAGAATGAGAATTCTACATGAATATATAGATTTAAAACTTTGTTTTATTGCTCCTGGATGTCAGGAGTGGCCACGTGCTTTGAAAACAGTACATTACTAAGATTGTAGAATGAGAATTCTACATGAATATATAGATTTCAAACTTTGGTTTTATTCCTTCTGGATGGTAGGATTGGTCACGTGTTTTGCAAACGAAACATTAATAAGATTGTAGAATAAGAATTCTACATGAATATATAGATTTCAAACTTTGTTTTATTCCTTCTGGATGTCAGGAGTGGCCACGTGCTTCGAAAACAGTACATTACTAAGATTGTAGAATGAGAATTCTACATGAATATATAGATTCAAAACTTTGTTTTATTCCTTCTGGATGTCAGGAGTGGCCACGTGCTTTGCAAACAGAACATTACTAAGATTGTAGAATGAGAATTCTACATGAATCTATAGATTTCAAACTTTGTTTTATTCCTTCTGGATGTCAGGAGTGGCCACGTGCCTTGAAAACAGTACATTACTAAGATTGTAGAATGAGAATTCTACATGAATATATAGATTTAAAACTTTGTTTTATTCCTTCTGGATGTCAGGAGTGGCCACGTGGTTTGCAAACAGAACATTACTAAGATTGTAGAATGAGAATTCTACATGAATATATAGATTTCAAACTTTGGTTTTATACCTTCTGGATGTCAGGATTGAACTCGTGTTTTGCAAACAGGACATTACTAAGATTGTAGAATGAGAATTCTACATGAATATATAGATTTCAAACTTTGTTTTATTCCTTCTGGATGTCAGGAGTGGCCACGTGCTTTGAAAACAGTACATTACTAAGATTGTAGAATGAGAATTCTACATGAATATATAGATTTCAAACTTTGTTTTATTTCTTCTGGGTGTCAGGAGTGGACACGTGTTTTCAAAACCATACATTACGAAGATTGGTTAAATTTGGCCTATATATTCATGCAGAATGAGAATTCTACATGAATATATAGATTTCAACTCTGTGCCGCTTCGAAAAGAGTGGTTGCCAAAAAACAGATGTCTAGACATAAGTGCTTTTAGATTTCTAGTGGCTATTTAGAATATTTCTGAAATAAGTAGTCCGAAACTGAGTACGTGGTTGTTCAAATAATTTAAACAAATGCACTGATTTATAAAAATTCTGCTAAAGAAATATAGTTCAGAAATTATGGGGTGATGAAGGTTAGCAGCATGATTGGGTCAAGGTGGTTAGCATTGAACACCGGCCTCATTTATTTTCAATACAAACTGCTACCCATCACTCATGGGGTATCCCATTCCTACAAAATGCCAGTTCAATGCCTTAACCATTGAGCCATTGCAGCTGGCATACAAAAAACATTAAAAAAATCGTTACATTATTACAAAGTTTAAGAAGAACAAAATTTTTTTTTCTTATAACAAAAACTGAAGTTTGCTTCAATAAGTATTTAATAACAAATTTTGTTAAATTTTAGGTATGAAAATATTTCTATTTTTTCTTTTAACCGCAATCTGTTATTCTTAAAATCTCAAAAGTCGAAAACCAATACCATACGTAAAGCCTAACAGCGAAAAAAAAAGTAATATTTGAAAACGTGCCATTTCCAACAGATATTATTGTTTGCAATATACACAAAACAAATCCAAAACTTAGAAGACTGTTCAATTTAAAGCTTCCGTCCTTTAATTTTGCTGGAACTTCAAAAATTGCAAAACGAATCGTAAAACGCTTATTACTATTTTTTTCTCTTTGCATTTCCGAATCTGTTAATAGCTGTTTAATACCATTTTAGGACGATTTGTTTATTTTGATGTCGTTCTATTTTCAATCATTATCGTTTTCTGACTCGAAGCTTTAAGAAATAAAAATGGTGTGTAATACCAAGAGTTGAGTAGATTTTAAAATTCCTAATACTCATATTACTATAAAGTCATTCATTCTCTGAGTGAATATATATATATGTATTTNTGCATATATTAGTTCCAATTTTGAATTTCTCTTTTTGATGTGCATGATGTATCAGAACTTAGCTGGTATAGTAAAATCTACTTTATTTTATTTCTCCATTATATTTTATTCTTTGTGTTTCAAAATCGTTGTGCCGCAACAAAGGGTTGATTAATCTTTTAATCTTATGTTGTGTTTCTATTTTAGTGTATGGAATTGAAAGATCCTGTCTTCATCCATCCAAGTTCAATTCTCTTTTCTGAATTGCCTGAATATGTTGTTTATCAAGAAATCAACCACACTTCTAAATACTACATGAAGGGTGAACTATTTCTTTTATTCATACTCTTAAAATAAATTCATTTTGTGCACCTCATTATTTCCCATGAATAAACCATTATGTACTCTCTCTGCAAATCGGACACTCCAATATTTATTTATTATCTGTTCAAACCTGAACACCACTTTTTCTATATATATATACAGTAAAACCTCCGTTAAGCGGACATTCTTGGTACCAAACAAATTGCCTGTTTACGGGAATGGTACCCTAATAACAAAGTTTAACACCGTAAATTGCTTTTAAAATATTTTCAAAGATGTAGAAATAATTAAATAATCTACAAAAACTTTTTTATTTCCTATGAGCTGCACAATCAGTCTTCCCGATGAGCAGACCTGGTGCGTTCTCTAGAAGTGGTATCCACTCTTTCAGGACCACCACAATGGGTGAGGTACCGTTGGCTATGTTAATTTGGCCATCCAGTTTCTGCCACACTAGATGGCAGCACTGAGACTCTATTTGGACGCTAAAGTGCACTAGGAATTTATTTTGCCAGAAATGCCAAGAGCCAATATGGCACTCCAGGGATCTTTTACATGCCGCATAATCATACGACATGGCCGCTGAGGATTTTCTGCATCCCGAAAATCCGGTGTCTGGGCCGGGGATCGAACCCGCAGACTTGGGTTCAAAAAGCCAACGACAAACAAACTGCGCCACCCAGCATCTACAATAACTATCTACAAAGATATTTATTTAAACTTTAAGAAAGATTAAAAAGAATATTTAAAGAAGTTTGATATAAATACATAATTCCAAATGTAGCTACAGATAAATGAATATAATTTTCCTATTAACACAGATATTCAAGTTAGTCATACGATACTGAATAGGAGTCATATGATACCGAATAATTTCAATTATTAGGTTTACATCCCCTTACACCTACCTATCATTTGATAGAGAACGTGGTTAATACCTTTTTGAAAGTAAACCTCCCACAAATCACAGAAAAAAAAGCAATGCCTGACTGTAAGTAAGTTAAGAGGACCTATGGAGTTGATTATTCACAATGGATCAGCTATCAAGTGTCTGAATAAATGTTTTATTTATATGAACACCTCAAAGATTATACTTCTGTTCTCTTTTTTACTCCAGCTGTGTTAAATACAGTCTTCAAATTGATAAGAAAATTAAAGAAATTTTCAATGGGGGAAAGAAGCATTGAGACTATTTAAGATGTCATTTCACTTTGAGGGGTCTCATAACCTGTGTGGTCCAGATCAAAAGATGCCGCTGTCCGAATTATTTCAGGAGAGCAGTATCATTTTCTCTCCTTTCTTTAATAAGATAAGGCAAAGTAACAGGAGAAAGATCGATTCTTCAGTAGTGAAATAGCTGAACAATATATTTTTAGTTATGGATAAGGTAAAAAAATTTACATGTTTCAAAAAAGGTGATAAGTTGCATTTTTTCCTTGCAATTTACGGCATAAATGTTTTTTTTTTAAAAATTTAGTAAAGTAGTGTCCGGCTTGAAGAGATAGAAAATAAAGTTTCAGGGCCAAAATGGCTGTCCGCATCAGTGTCCGCTTTGTGGAGACACTGTACATAATGGTTTATTTACTGATATTTCGCGGGGAATTAAAAATATGTCCGTTTTGCAGGAGTGTCCATAAAAGGAGGTTTCACTATATATATATATATAAGTTTAATTCAAATATATATATATATAAGTTTAATTCAAATATATATATATAAGTTTAATTTCAAATATAGCTAATTTAAAACATTTTTCACGATTCCTTGAATTTTTGCATTCACTTACTCGAGACTATTCTCAAAGTCTGGATGAATAATTATTATTCTAGATTTTGAATAATAAGTAAACAATTATATTCTACGTTCCGACATTTTATTACTGAATTAATTCTGTTGAATCAGAACAATAGTGAGAAACACTAACACGATTAGACATGAACACTCTGAACCACATTCGTCAAATGAGATATTGTTCTAATTGTCCAGGTGTTACTGATTGAATGTCCAATTAATTATAGTCTAAATAACTGCTCTAAAATATATTTTCTTTGCAAAATTCATTAAAATAAGATATTTATTATCCTATATATTTATATATACTAATATATTATCCTATATACGCATGTATACTTATATACTATGCTATATACTTATCCTTTTAAAATACTTTCGTTTTGTGTATATTGTATTTTGATCAATTTAGATGCCTTTTAATAATTAATTAAACGAATAAAATCCCTTAACTATGTTACTAAGTAGTAAAACTTCGATCATTAATACACTGGTTATCATAAATTAAGGAAAAATCACAAAAATAGCGATAACTCTTTCAAAAGTAAGCCAAACCGTGCAAAATTTGCATATGTTGTCCACTAAGAGTAGCTGAGTAAAATTGCAATATGCAAATTAGTGGCGCTGCACTCGGCTTACGTCATCTGCCTGGAGCATAAAAGTCCAAGTTTGAGAGAAAGCACACAAATTTTACTGTGATTGCGACATTGAAAATCTGAGATAGCCAATTCGTAATAATGACCTCTAGGCATCATTTGCCTGAAGAACTACGATGGAGAGCCATCGGGAGACTAGAGGCAGGGCAGAGTCAATCAGAAGTGGCCAGATGGCTAAATGTGAGTCCATCTGTGGTTCATAGACTTTGGAGGCAATTTCAAACCACAGATTCGGCATCTAGGAGGTTCAGTCAAGGACGGCCAACTGTTACGACCAGTGCCGATGACCGATATTTGACATTAAGTGCACGCAGGAATAGAACCGCTACTCCGACACATCTTAGATCCTCTCTTGCTGCAGCCACCGGAAGGTTGGTGTCAACGTCAACTGTGCGCAGAAGGCTCCACGAAGGTGGTCTGTATGCGAGACGACCAGCCATTTGCGTGCCGCTCACATCACGCCATAGGAGAGACCGTTTGCAGTGGGCCCGACAACATGTCCACTGGACGTCAGATCAATGGAGGCCTGTTCTCTTTACGGATGAGTCCAGGTTTAGTCTAGAAAGTGACAGTAGACGTTATTTGATATGGAGAGAACCTGGGACCCGTTATCATCCATCAAACATCCGTGAAAGAGATGCATACGGAAGAGGCAGTGTCTGTGTTTGGGGAGGCATATCCTTAGGAGGGCGCACATACCTCCATGTCTTTCCAAGGGGAACCGTGAATGCTCAGGTTTATCGAGACAACATCCTTGATGCTTATGTGCGCCCATATGCCGGGGCAATTGGTGATTGCTTCCTGTTACAGGACGATAATGCAAGACCACACAGAGCTCGCATTGTTGATGATTATCTTCAACAGGAAACAATTACTCGCATGGAGTGGCCAGCTCGATCCCCGGACTTGAATCCTATCGAGCACGTTTGGGATGCTCTAGGGAGGCGTGTATCTGCCATCAATCCGCCCCCTCAGACCCTTGCCACGCTTGCAACTGCTTTACAAGAGCAATGGCTCTCACTTCCTATTGAACTGATAGACCGCATAATTGAAAGCATCACACATCGCTGTTTGTGCTGTATTGCTTCTAGAGGCAATCATATTCCATATTAAAGGTACTTTTTCTATTGCAAACCGATACTTCCAATTTGTTTATTTTATACATGTGCTAATTTCTATACTACTATTAATGTCTGATAATTTCTTTTTATGTTGTTTAATACCTTACTATGTGTTGTATATTGTGGGTAAGTTTCATAAAATTCCATGTGTAATTTCTTGAGTTATCGCGATTTTTGTGAATTTTCCTTAATTTATGATAACCAGTGTATTAGCTTATTTCTTTTCGTATTTGTGGGCTTTTACGAACGAAATGAAATAAATGAGTTTGTTATCTAAACTAGCAAAGAATAATAGACTCCGCTAATAAGGTATATTGGAATTTATATAAAAGGAATAAACTTAGAATTGAAAGTTGTCTATAGTTTTATTAATACAAACTGTATAATTAATTAACATGCCGTATCGGCAAAATTGAAAATGCATTAGTAGAAAACTGGATGTTTTCAAATAATAAGTAATAAATATTTTGCTTCACCAAAAATCGATTTAAAAAGTGGATTTTTAATTATTCGAGGAGCAGCAAGTCAAGGAAAAAATAGAGACTTTACAGAAAAATGAAAAGAGGAGAAGAAAATTATTAAAATAAAATAACATAATTAAAAATACAAAAATGTTTTCAATAAAAGTCCGAGAAATAAAGTTATAATCTCCTCATCACTTCACACGATTATACCGGCAAAAAGGAGTGCTTTCTAATATTGTATGAATATAGCGAAAGCAAAATTTATCAATACAATAGCGTAAGGAGCACTCAAAAAAAATTTTGAAACAAAATAGAACAAATTTGGTAATAAATATCACGTAAAAAACAGAAAATAAAATATAAAGGAAGAACAGAACAAAACACAAAACGAAATCTATAAACCGAACTCAAATGAACTTATATGAACTCAAACGAAGTTGTTCAAATAAACGAATTCAAATGAACTTATATTCGCGAGAAAATTTTCAAAAATGATTTAAAATTGCCAGATTACAAAATATGAAAACCGAAGCGCAAATTGAGGTAAAAGCGTAAATAGAGGGATTTCGTTTTATAGAGCGTTCTTACTGAAAACTTATTAATTTTCTTCATTTTTCTCTTTTTCCTTTTTATCCAATAACAATAAGTAGTTTATATAAAAATAACTTTACTGAAAGAAAGGTGGCCGTAAACATTTTTGTACTAAAGTAAATATTTTTTGTGCCATCTGTCCACTGTGCTTTGATTTCAGATCCAAATAATAATATTACTAATGAACCTCTAAAAGTCGTGATGGCTCAGGGGATAGAGCGTTCGCTTTCAATGAGGTGACCCTGGTTCGAATCCCAGCGCTGACTGGTCGATTCACATTCTACATCTGGCTTGCACCGACCACAGTGCTGATGTAAAACATCTTCAGTGGTAGACGGATCGTAGGTTAAAGTTCCCTTGGTCAGGCTAATCGTGGGAGGTTTCGTGGTTTTCCTCTCCATGTAACGCAAATGCTGTTTAGTTCCATCAAAAAGTCTACAGCGATGGCAGAAATTTCTCCCAATGTTTGATCCAGGAGTTCCCTTGTCTTCTGAATTGGATTCAAAATTACAAGGCTACGGAGTTGAACATTAGTAGTCGCAAACACAAAAAATTGGGTCGGCTGTTCAACGACGGTTATAAAATAAAATAAAAATAAACAACGAAGGATATATCTGTTTATTTCTATTAAGTAAATGGAAATAACGAAATACTTGTGCTGCCATATTTCTCGTTTTAGAAAAAAAGAAAGAAAGAAAATATGTCAAAAAAGACGCTATAAGGTACAAATGGGTAAATGTAATTAAAGTTGATTGCAAAACGCTACAAAAAGCATCTAAAAATAATGATTATTTTTAAATGCTTACTGTAATAAAAAGAAAAGTGTATCGCTAATTCGTTTTTACAGGGAAAAAAATATACTAAAACGACTTATTAAACTTTTTCAAAAAAAGATAAAACCGATAAAGAAACTAAACCTAATTTATGAAAACTAATGCCAGACGAAATTTTCTTTCTAATATCTTTAATCAATTTTCTGTCTGACTCTGAGGTAACATAAAGTGGTCTAAGCTGCTTTTCACCATAAAATAAAAATGAACATTATTTTTTTTTATTAATCTCCGCGATTCAAAAAAGATTAATTTATTAAATATTCTATTTTTAGATTTGATTTTGAAAGTAAAGGTTTTCTTCGTTTTAAATTTAGAAATATGTGAATACGTTAGCAGCTTTGCTGAAAAGATATATAGTAAAGAATTGATTTTTGAATGACAAAATTTCTGAAATTAGAGTAAGTTGCGCTAAATAAGAAACGGAACATCTTTGAAGTTTTTGATATAATAATCACGTGCAATGCGCAGAAAATAAATAAGCAAATAAATAAAAAACGAAACACCCTGAATTATTTTCACGTACTAGGGATATCTGCAAGTGATGTAGTGTGTGTATCCCGATTCTGATTGTTTGTTGAAACCTGGCATTTGTTTGTGTTAGCAACTGTTCTTTCCATTCAGTTTCGAGTGAGCCAAGCTCGTCAAGTATCAATTTTTTTAAGTGACACATTCTAAATTCTTTCACAAAGATTCTTTCTCATTGATTTCAATTCATTTACCATGTATTTACGCAGAGACTAAACACAGGTACGAAGCTATGTAGAACATAAACTTTTTTGCATAGAAGTTGCCAGGTACAAAATACAAAAATTTATCACGGTTACAGTAAAGTGCATAAACAAATAATAAATTTAAGTTAGATAAAAGAAGCTAACGAGAAAGAACTATATTTTAACTAATATGATGTGCGATAAGGTTAATATATTTAATAACTTTAATTTAAAATAACTTATGTAGTGGAACTTTTGATAAAGGTTAGCAGGTGCTGACGTCATATCAATAAGTAGATGGACAAGTAGATGCAGGATTATTCAGCCATGAAGCCTCAATAATAAATGTCCACATTTGGGAAAATGTTGCGGTTGCAGGATTTTGTGTACGAATTGTATCTCTCTATTATATTTCATAAACGTTAGATAGGATTCATGTCAAGCGGTTTTGGATTTCAAGTCATTCATTGGAATCGTTCAGAATGTTTCTCAAACCAGTCTCGGAAAATCAAGGCCTGGTAAACTGGCGCATTTTCAACCATGAAAATTCTATCGTTGTCAGAAATACCAACTGCTCCGGATTCGACGAATCATTTAAAGAAAAAAAACGGTAGAGAACTACAAACTTTTTTTTAATGGCGGGCACTTGGGGATTGTCCCATTGGCCACAGAAATGCCAGAACTGCTACTCTCTTCTCGTTACCCAGTGGGCACCTGAGGCGAAGCCAAGGCGGTGGAGCAGCGTCGCCCACGTCACACAACCACAAACCCGCTTATAGGGCGGGTCACATTCACACACAAAAGAGAAAGGACATAGAAAACACAGAGAGAGAAAGAAACATCCATGCCCTGAGCAGGATTCGAACCCGCGGCTAATGGCTCCGCAGTCAGGCACGCTAACCACTCGGCCACCCGGTCGGCAGAACTACAAACTAAAATTTGCAGGTTTTCGCGGTTAATTTTGCCAACTTTTTAGAAGGTGCAACACGGCTTAACTGTAACAAAGTGGCCGTAAGACGTAATCCTTTTAATTATTTCGAAGTAGTGGAGAGTAAAAACCTTTTCAATCGAATTTACTAAACAAAGAATATCATATATGAAAAGATTACCACTCTAAAATATTTATACTCTGTCTGCTGTAAGTTAGCATCTCTGCGTTGCTTGGTTACATAAAGACTATGAATGGCTGTTTAGTGGCTTGCAAGTACCTAAACATAACAATTCCTATCAATGATCGGTGCAACTATATCCAGTCCAAGCCATAAAAAAGAAGCCCACTGCATTATGGAGCCACTACCAAATTGCACAGTGTCTTGTTGCCAATCCTAGCAATAATTTTACCTTTGCCCCAGTTGGACTCAAAATTGGCTCAATATGGGTCCTATTAGAACGTGTATCGTGCACCAATATTGGGATGTTTAGATGTTTTAACATTGATCTTAGAATGGCCTATAAAGGCTTACATTGGCCAATATCGAACTTATATTGGCTGAATAATGGATATAAAATATCGTGTGAATCTGAAGATTCTATATGCAGGGTGCGTAGCCAAATCTTTCTACTGAAAATAAGCACCTCTTAAGAACTTTTTAAGCACTTAATAAATATTTTAAGCACTATATACATTAACAAAGTGCAAAATAATTTTCGAAGAATTTACGTGATCATGATAAAATAATTAGATTCTGACAAGGAATTCTTATTTTATTATATTAACTGTTATAAAATGATCAAGATATTTTTCGGTTCGATATCAGAGTGTGAAAAAATGAATCCTGAAATTGAGAATTATCTTGCAAAATGCAGCTGAGAGTTGCACATGAGAGAGCAAGAATCTCCTCGAACCCAGCTCATTAGGCGCACATGCGGACTCGCAAGTATTTCATCAAACATTTAAAACGATTAGCGCTTTCAGGCGTGCCGCCGAAATGGATTGTGAAAACATTGAATAGAACAATGTGAAAAGCACGCTTTTGCATAATACACGGCCAAAATAGGCATGGTAAAGAAAAAAAATCTGCTTTTCGAAAATGGAAAATTAAGCACTTTTTTAAAAACATCCAATGAAAAAAGCACCTTTAAGGGCATTTAAAAAAACAAAAATCGAAAATAAGCACTTTTTAAAAACGCTACGCACCATGTATGTAGAATCGATATTGGTTGTAAAGTTGTTGTTGAATCGAAAAGTTCTATGTAGGGCCAATATCGGAAAAATTACGACCCTTTGAGCAATTATTGAGTCAAGATTCATGAATATAGGCCTAATGAGAGCCATTTTGCTGCAGGGGATGTTTTCGTAGGTGTCTGTTCCACACTTGAATCTTCCATCAAGCTCTGGCAAGCTGAGATGGTGTCTCATCTTACCAAGCTAGTTTTTCATTCGTCTAGGATCCAATCGATCCCAGGAAAGACATTGGACGTGATGTCATGCTGTTAGCAAAGGTACTCATCTTGGTCTTCGAGGGGAAAAAATTAAAAAAAAAGTGTTTTTCCTCAATTTTTTTCAATAAAAAAATTGTCCTAAGAAAAAATGAGATGATTCATTTTTTAAGGAAAAGAGCTTTACGCTTGAAAAAAAAATTCTATAACGTTTCTTTTGAACGTGTAGCTCACAAAGCACAGAAATATCAAAAAAATCACAACCCCTCCCCACCTAAAATGCATCTGAATAAATCCGTAATTAAAAATCAAATTAAGGATATTGAAAATCAGGCTTCGTAATTTGTTTACAAATTTATTCATTTATTTTCATGTATGACGTATTTTTAGTATCCCGCAATCCAATATGCAGGTATATAAAACACAAATTTTTTTATTTTATTTTAATGTATAGATTTATTAAATCGAAGCTGACGTGGTAATTCTCCATTGCACGGGCCGAAATTTTATAGCAGAATTGGAATATGATATGCTTACTATACAAGTAGCAGCGTTTTTACCTATTAGCTAACTATTTTACAATTTCTGATCGCATAATTTCATACCACATTAAGTTTATACAAACAATTTTATTTTCTTCCAAATATAAGTATTTGAACACAAAATGTAGGGAGCCCAAGAAAATTCTCGCCCAAGTCAAAATTCTTGGTGGTCTTATCAAAAAATTTTGATGGTTTATGTTGGTTTCAGTGCGATTCATGATGGTTCAACGTCATTTGATGGTCACCATCATCCAATATTTTCCATTATGAGTTCATGGTTTCGATATGACAACAAACTTCCATCATTTCATCTACACTAATGCTATCTAAAACCATCAAGGTTGGTCCATCAAGAGAATGGTTAACCATCAAGAGAGGTTTGATTCTCATGGACAACAATCCATGATGGTCCATGATGAATCCAACTATACATTTCCATGATGGTTGAGTTGGACTTCTTGTCGGTTCTTGTTGTTGGAAAACCATTAAAAATTTTGACTTGGGGTGTCAGTTACACAAGTTCGGGTGAACGGGTAAATATAATTTATTCATAATCTCTTTACTAATGTTTAAAAACTAACTTTATCGTTTTTAAAAACTTATGACATCCGATAATCGGATCAAAAATTTTTCGTCGTCTATTTTGAATATAATGTAAAAACTGTATTCGAAACTCTTAATTTTATTTTAAAAGAATAATTTAGCGTCTTTTTTAAATTAGGTATCGGTAATGAAATTTGCAGGTATAATTAAAAGCAATATAACCTAAACCTGATCGTAATTAAATTAAACTTGATTATCCTAAATAAATTTCGAAAGGTTCCACTAAATTAAAAAGTGAGAAAGATTAATTGAAAACAGATAAAAATTGAAGCCATTTTCAAAAACAAAACAAAACTAATCGTAGACGCCATTATTTCCTCCTCTAATGTTCCGAAGAAGCGGTAACTCTTTTCTGGCTTTATTAAACGTATCGATCCACCCACAAGAATTGCTATTTATCTCAAAAACAATCTTAAAAGTTTATATTCATTTACATATAATGATATCGCAAGGACAAGTATTTGGATAGTGTCTTTTGGCAACAGTGATTATCGTTTGCAATATACGTGAAACGATCTGTAAAACCATAATCTGTTAGAAGTTCCGTTTTATGGGTATGACCCTTTGATTCTGGGTACGCTGGAACAAAAAGAAAAACCAAAAGTAGTTTTATTTACTGTTTTTTGTTTTCCCTTTTGCAAATCTCCCGAGAGCTCTTTAACGCCATTTTAGAACGATTTGTTTACTTTGAAGTCGTTCTGTTCAAAGCCATTATCGTTTTCTTTTCCTAAAGTATTCTATAATAAAGACTAAGTTTATTACTAGAAGTCGAGAAGGCTTTTAAATTCCTTATACCCCGGACTTTCCAAAGGCTTAATGCAGGCTTTCTTAGGGAAAAAAGTATTGTCGTCTGCAAAAAGATAAATTTTCAGTCTTTGAATCTTCCTTAGAATCCTTTCTTTAAATTGAGTTCTATTCTCAATAATGTTTATCTTAATGAAATGATATCATGTGCTTATTATTTAAAAAGAAACTGAATATTCTTTCCCTTATATGTTGAAACAAAATAAATGCATACATAATTTGCTTTAATCATTGAGAGGTAATCCTTTATCCTATTTTTTTAAATTATTTTTGAAAAAAGAAGCTTCGTTAAAACCTTGTAGTTTTTTTATTTGCTTTACGAACAATAAAAAAAAAAACGCAAAGAACTAATAACTTTGAAAAAACGTAAGCTTTTCTTTGCATTTGCCCGTTGTTGGCAAGGGATAGTCATAGAGGTGAAGGTTCCAGAATTTATCGATATATAGATGGAAGATCCAATTTATGGCTATGATCTTTTGATTCTTGGAACGCCGGAGAAAAAGCACGCAGGGTATGTACAGTGACCGAAAAAAAAAATTGGACAACCTTGAATAACTTTTGATCTAATGATCACGATCTGGTCATTTAATCTTCACTTTCTAGGACACAATCTTAATAGTTCGAAGGAGTAATTTCAAATATGCTAGCTAACATATATGGCAACGTTACTTTTAGGAAGTAACGAGTAAAAGTACAAGTATTTTTATAAAAAGTAACGAGTAAAAAGTAAAAAGTTCTTATTTTAAAAAGTAACGAGTAAAAAGTACAAGTAAAAGTACAAGTACTAAACAAAAAAAAGTAACGATTTAAAAGTACATTTCTAGGAAATCGAAAATTCAAAGTATCCTAAAATTTTATTGAATAATATTCTTATGTTCTTTAATGTTTTCGAAAAATTGCTGTTATTTATTTAATTATTTTTAATTTTGAAAGTTATGAACATTAATTTATTTTTAAATTCGGAAGCATATTATAATATAAATTTATAGTATAATCGTATAATATAATTTTAAAATCAAATATAATTTTAATATCAAACTCTTTATGGATTTGCACGAAAAAGAAATTTTATCTATTGATTTTAATTTTTAGTTATTTAAATTACCATTGATTTAAAATTGTTTTACTCTATAGAAACGCGTTTTTAAAGCACAACCATGAACAAAGCAAACACGGGGTTTCAGATAGCTTTGTGATCTTTGAGCTAGTAAAAAATAATTGAATGTGCAGTATAAGTTGAAACAGAAGGTATTTAAACACGAAGTTAGCTGTGAATGCATAAATATTGCGCATTAATCTTATAAATTAAAAAAACATAGGCATTTTTTTTAATAATTTTTTTTTAGAAAGCTTACAGAGCTTTAGAAAAAAGTAACGATTTCATTCGACATTTCCGTTACAAATACTTGTACTTTTTCCCTAAAAAAGTAACGAAAGTACAAGTAAAAGTACTAAATTTAAAAAGTAACGAAGTACAAGTAAAAGTACGTACTTTTTACTTGTACCGGCGGAACAAGTAACGAAAGTAAAAGTACTGCCATATATGCTAGCTAATAAGCGTAGACGATAGTTTAAATTACGACATCAGACGCAAAAACTTACTTTCTCTGAGTAAACATATTTTTCTGTTGAAGGACTCGGATTTCTGAAATCGCCGCAATCTTGGAAATATGGTTCTAATAGTTTGGTCAAGAAAGTGCTCCCAAGTTTTGACCCCATAATGTGAATTTTACTTTTTGCGTATTTCGCTATATCTCAAGAACTTTTTGAACAAATTGAAAATTTTTTGCACATTAGTATAAAATTCGTTTATGAGATAATTCCATGCAAAAAATAACTTTAAGTAAATATTTATTACTCTTTTATTATTTTATTTATGAGTTGTCAAAAAACTTTTGAATTGTAAGGTATCCGATTTATTGCATCATTTTAAAGAAAGTACTTTTATGTGGCAAAATACAAAATTTGAGCGAAATCGGTCAAATAGTTCCTGAGAAATATAATTGAAATTTTTTTGATTTTTTGAAATTAAATTTCTGAGGAACTATTCGGCCGATTTTTCTAAACTTTTGCATTTTGCTTATAAAAGTACATTCTTTAAAATGATGCGAAATTTTATTACTTACGTATAAAAAAAATTTTGATCATTCATAAATAAAATAATAAAAAATAATAATATTTACTTAAAGTTACTTTTCTGCATGGAATAATAATTTTGGATAAACGAATTTTATCGTGAGCAAAAATTTTTCTGTTCTCTTAAAAAGTTCTCGAGATATAGCAAAATATGCAAAAAGTAAAACTAATATTAAGGGGTCAAAACCTTAGACCCCTCTCCTGACCAAACTAAAGGGGGCAAATTTTTCTCAGATTGCGGCTACCCCTCATATTTTGGGGATCAGAAATACAGATTCGTATGTTTATTCAGAGAACGTAAGTTTTTGTGTCTGATTTCGTAACTTAAAATATCGTCTGCACTTATTAATTAACATATTCGAGGTTACCCTCTCACACCATTTAGATTGAGTCCTAGAACATGAAGATCATTCGATCGAAAGTTATTCGTGGTGGTCCATTTTTTTTTGAGCTAGTGGACTTCTCCACATCGGATGATCTCAGAGAGCGGATTTTCGTTGATTTGGCCAACATTAAACCACATCAGGCATATTTGTGGGAAATTGACCTTTCACCCCACCCCATATCATAAGATAATTATGGGCACTTGCTTACCGTTCTTCTAAAATTTATCCAAATAGTCATCTTCTCAGCGAAAAGTTTCCTTATCTTAAGACAATCGCTGTAGAGAGCGGATTTTTCTTTCTATATTATTGATTCTATCTGTAGAAAATTATTTTTCAACAGAATATATATATCAACGAATACATATATTATAAAGAATAATTTTTATCTTAGGATAACTGTTCTTTATTCAGAAATATCACATTAAATTATACCAAAAGATGTGTCCTGAGGAAGACTTTTGGTTTCCTCCCATTAATAGTTTTCTATTTTATATTATTTCATTCTTATTATTTGTGCTTATATATACAGGGTGTCTCAGTTAAACGTTTCAGAACTCCTAAGAGGGCAGAGTGCATCCTGATGACTCGAAATCATATAGCAATGCGGGGTCGAAAATGCTTTCCAGACGCGGTAGATGGCGTTGTACGAAAGTTCCGAGCTTTCCAGCGCGATGGCCTCCTCGGTTACCCGACCTAACATGTCTTGATTTTTATTTCTGGGGTCATATGAAAACACTGGTTTATGGCATCCCTGTTGACAATGCTGAGGAGCTGGTTGCAAGAATCACAGTAGCTGCCGGAGAAATTCGAGATATGCCTGGAGTATATTGCAGAATGTTCGGATGTCCATGTCCATGAGCCGGAGATGTGGGATGTGCATTGTAGCCGGTAGCAGAAACTTCGAACACTTACTTTGACCCATGTACCTTATGCTTTTTTCAATGTATGATTAAAACGATTTTTCACTTACGGTCTCTTTTCTTTATGGTGCTTCTGTGTAAATCACCGCTTCAGGAAAGCATTTCCGACCCCACATTGCTATATGATTTCGAGTCGTCAGGATGCATCTTACACCTCTTAGGAATTTTGAAACGTTTAACTGAGACACCATATATATATATATATATATATATATACACACGGGGACTGATCGACTTTCGTAATGAAATTTAATTGCGATTCGCAGTGAGTAAATCGGATGATATGATTTAAGATTCGGAAAACATGTAAAGTCCTAAACCATGTGATTTGTTAATCGCGATGGCAATTCGGCTTGCAAATTTCGAATTGCAAAAAAATTCGAATTGCGACATAAGAATTCAAAGAGAATAAAACCGAAGAAATAAATTTCGCCTNAAACTCTGATATATATATATATATATATATGTACACCAACTTGCTTTTTTTTTGAAGACATAATTTTTTTAGAGGCAGAAAATAGAATGTTGGTTTTTGGTTGATTTAAAGTTAGGCTGTTCTTCTATAGATTTAAACATTTGCTGACCAGGTGGCCGAGCTGTTAGCGTGTCTGACTGTGAAGTAAATGGCTGCGGTTCGAATCTCGCCCAGGGCATGGATGTTATTCTTTGTGTGTTGTCCTCTGTTGTGTGTGATGTCTGAATGTGGCCCACCCTATGAACGGGTATCTATGGCAGTGTGGTGTGGGTAATGTTGTTGACCTTCCTGACTTTGGTGACTAGGTGCTCACCAGGCGACACAAATTGAGCAACACTTCCGACACTTTCCTTGGCGAAGCACGACGAGTTCAGTGCCTGCCAGGGCTCGAAAAACAGCCCGTCCACCCGTCCTCGGCGGTCAAAAATTCCCCGCAGACAACGAATTTCTCGAATCCGACGTCCGCGCGGACGACCATTTTCCCGTTAATGTTCGTGATACATTTTCAATTTTTGTTATCTTACAAGAGTCTTACATTTACAGGGCAGAAAAATGACCCACAATACAGCAACCTACTGCGCATGTTGGAATTGATGTTTTCTCTGTCTGGGAGTACTGCAGCGGTTGAAAGGGGCTTTTCAGAAATGAACTTACAAAAAAGCACATTACGTACCTGTCTTAAACAAGAAGCTTTAAAAGCAATTATGAACATCTACCTAAATGGAAAACCCCTTTCAGATTTCTGTGCAGAAACCTCTGTAAAACATTAGCTTGATTGTGGAACTGGCAAACGTCATATTTGAGTCATTTAAAAAATGCAGTACCCTCGGATAAATTGACATTCCAGATAACTTGACCTTTAAATTATTTCATAAAAGAAATACTAGGTTACTATCAGTAACCTAGTATTTCTTTTATTACAGTATAATGTAATCCTTGTAACTACTAATTCATTGCGAAATTTATATAAATGTTTGTAATAAATAAGAGAAAATTATGTTTTTATTTATTTAGAAACTACGGGTTAGTTTCTAAGGAGGACGGGTTCATTGTTGGACAAGCCGTCCTCGGGGACGGGTAAAATTTCTGAGTTTTTTCGAGCCCTGGTGCCTGCCCTTAAAAAAAAAAAAAATCTATTCCAATGTTTACGTAACATGCCATTTTGTTCGAATATATTCAGGGGATAGAGCCTTCAGGGGATCGGAATGTCGTTGGGGCCTTTCATCTCTCCATCATGTGTTATTTTATCCTGAATTTCTTTTATTCCTGAATTATTTAGATGAAAGCAAAATAAAAGAGATGACATTGACTTGTTAAATCGTTAAATAGATGCTTGAGTATAATTGGTTAATGCGCTGCGCGATTGCAGCTTCACTAAATGCGACTGCAGCGGCAATTAAATTATTCGAATGTGATGAATTAAATTCGACTGCAGAGGCACTGAAACTCGCTTTATTTGAGTATTTTTAAAAATAAAAGATGGTTAATGAATAAAAGACAGTAAACAATTAAAATTTCAATGGTTTATATTACTTTCAAAAATAAGTGGGATAGTTTTTATGCGACCGTCTATGAAAGGGTTAAAGTAAGGGCGAATTGAAAACAAAATTATGAAAGTTTTAGTTTCAAATTATCTACTATATTAATAAAAATTTTTGTTGACGAGTAATTACATTGTTACATAAATATCTCACTAAATGACGAATAATATTTCTATCAAAATTTAATTTTTTTTTCTCCAACAAATATCTAATGGAAATAAAATGTTAAGTTAAAAAAGCGGAATATTTTAGTATCTGACAGTCTTCCATTTTCACTAACAAGTATATGACAAAGAAAAACTTACATTTCCAATAAAAAAAATGAACAATTTAGCTTCGAAATAAGGGATATGTTACTTACCTTTTTTAAATTCTAGTGAAATATGAATGTCATCTCATTAGAAGCATTTCAAATATCTTCCAAAAGTGTCATTTTTGAAACAAATTTTTCCTAAAAAATTGTTTAAAAAGAAAGGAATGAAAAAGAATGGTTATAAAGCCAATTATTCCTTATGGTTTAAAATATACTTATTCTTATCGAATGCATAACTAAATATCTTATTTATTTAAACAACCAGTTAAATGATAAATTAGCAATTTATTTTGTAAAAAGAAACTATTATTTATTTATATTGTAAAACATACTTTAATTTTGAAATAATTTGATACTTTTTACTTAAAAAACAATGTTTTGTGGTTTCTAAACTAAACATCTTTTATTTTATGAAAGATGAGAAGATTGTCTGTTTATTGCTGAGAACATATTTACTTTTAAGAAATAATTCTTGATATATAAACTCAGGGAGTTATTTTGAGGTAAAGAAATTGAAAACGCAATTCATTAAAAGCCAAATAAAGATGAGTACTATTTTTCTTATAAGTTTTAATCTATAGAGTAAGTTTTAATATATATAGTTTTAATATATATAGTTTTAATATATATATATAATTGTTTAAGAAATAATTCTTGATATAAAAACCCAGGGAGTTATTTTGAGGTAAAAAAAAATTGAAAACTGATTGAAAATTGATTGTAAGTTTTAATATATATAATTTTAATATATATATAATTGTTTAAGAAATAATTCTTGATATAAAAACCCAGAGAGTTATTTTGAGGTAAAAAAAATTGAAAACGCAATTTATTAAAAGCGAAATAAAGATGAGTACTATTTTTCTTAAAGGTTTTATATCTACTTTCAGAAAAATAGGTTTGTAGTATTTATTATTTAGTTATTTGTAATTACAATGAATTCTGCACATATATATGTAAAAAGACAAAGAAAAAAAAAAGAAAAGAAAAAAGGATTTTAAATAGAAGTAGAAGAAAACATTATTAAAAATTAAAAAAATATTAAAAACTGAAAAAAATAATTAAAAAAATTAACAACAAAAATACACAATTTCATCATCACCTCACACGATAACGTGTGCAAATATAGTGCTTTCTAATCTTGTATTAATATAGCCAAAGATAAATGTATCACTACAAGAGTGTGAGTATCAAAAGGAAAAAAAAGAACAATTCGTAAACATAATTTTATTAAATAAGAATATCACAAAAATTTGTGAAAAAGTTCAAAATAAAACACAAATAGGAGCAAATAACGAAGGGAGAAAGAATATCACGAGCTTACAAATAACTTGTAAAAATAATTATGAAATAATTTTTTACTAAGTTGGCAAATTACAAAATGTAAAATTAAAGTGCAAATAGAGGGTAATGGGGTATATTTTTTAAGGTGCGTACATTCTGAAGCTAAGAACCTCATCTGATTCGAAATCATTAGAAACCATTAAGAAAAATCACCAGAAACAGAATTCAAGTTTAGCTTATTAAATTAAAAAGAGCTGATGAAAATTAAGCAACAGTCATCGTATTAATACATTTGTGACCACACATGGCAATACTTTTGCTTTCGTTTCTTGTAACGAAAGTACAACTAAAAAGTACATACTTTCGCTTGTATTTCGTTGCATTTTAAATTTAGCACTTTTTCTTGCTTTTCGTTACTTTCTAAGAGAAAAGCATAAGCATTTTTAACGAAAATGACGGAAAGAAATTGCTACTTTTTTGGGGGTGTTTTTCAAGTTATTCTTAAAAAAA
>NC_092212.1:67751241-67789066 GCF_043381705.1 Parasteatoda tepidariorum | reverse complement strand
TATATATATAATTCTTTAATAGATAACTCCTTTTTTTAGACCAACTATTTCCTGAAAGGTGGAAGGTGGCTCTTTCGATCACTTATTGACTACTGAAAAATTTATTGAGTCATTGACAATTCCAGTAACAACAAGTATTATCTATTTTCTATGAGTAAATGATAATAGACGGCATGAGTATCTGGAATGATGAAAGAAAATTGTTCATCTCAGAAAGTTCTAAAGAAAGTAGTTTTAGAACAGGGGAAAATCTACATTGAAATACAGTAAGCTAATTAAAATGTATACATGTTACAATAAATGACCGAAATCAGGAGAATGTCGACTTTCACCTGTGAATGTCAACAATCACACAGTCGCTTTGGTGAATAACCGAAATCATTATCATATCCTATTTGATATTAATTCATTCGATGATATTATTATATTTATTCGATATATTTTAATATCTGCTGAGGATATATTAGGCGAAACATCAGTGTTCGGAGTGCCGGTTAAATCCATACTGGGCAATGGCACTTGACCTTACAAAAATATTGATCATACCGGGAAAATGTGTACTAGGCAGAGGCCTTTAACAAGACGTAGTATATTATGTTTCGGACATTCACCAAAGCGACTTGGTGATTGTCAACATTCACCGGTGGAAGTCAACAACCACCAATTTCGGTCATTCATACATGTGTTATGTACTATTTTCATACAAATAGCTCATCCAACTTTTAAATACTTGAAAGCTATAATACATGGTCGTTACTGTCTACTTCGACATCTTGTATATTATGCGAGAGTGAGATTCAGCTGCTTTGTCTTTTTAGAAATATTCCATAGTATATTAGCCGGTAAGCATGAGAAAGGGAACGATTGGACAAAGGAATTCGGTTGAGCCGTGGTGGCACAGGGGATAGAGCGTTCGCCTTTTAATGAGGTGAACCGGGTTCGAATCCAACCGATGGCTGGTCGATTCGAATTCCACACCCGGCTGGCACCGACCACAGTGCTGACGTAAAATATCCTCAGTGGTAGACGGATCATGGGTTAGAGTTCCTTGCCATCAAGCTAACCATGGGAGGTTTTCGTGGTTTTCCTTTCCATGTAACGCAAATGTGGGTTAGCTCCGTCAAAAAGTCATCCACAAAGGTAAATTTCTCCTAATGCTTGATGCAGGAGTTCCTTTGTGTTCTGGATTGTGTTCAAAATTACTAGGCTACGGAGTGGAACATTAGAATCCAAAATTGGGCTGTTCAAAGCCGATTTTATAAAAATTAGGAATTCGGTTTGATCTTTCGGTTTGACAGTCGGCATATCTTTCCTGATATAAAATTGTTTGTTAAAGTTACAAATAAAATGTATCTTAAAATGCCTTATCGATTAAACCAAACAAATCCCAACTTGAATAAAGCAGAATTGACATAATCTAGTTTCAGTTCTATAGAATATTCTTGTTATTAGAACTGAAGCTATGGTATGTGAATTTATGTATTTTCATCAGTGCTTTATTCACCTTTATTTATTTAGTTTTTGTTTTGTTTTAGTCTACTTTGCCATTCCTTTAGTCTACTTTTCCATTTCTTTAGTCTACTTTTCCATTTCTTTAGTCTACTTTTCCATTTCTTTTGTCTACTTTTCCATTTCTTTTGTCTACTTTTCCATTGTTGGATGTCTAATTGATGTCTTCGTATTTTGAATTTTTGTTACGCCTCTTTTTTCTTTAAAAAAAGATCCTGTTTTTCCTTTTTATAAAACAAACCTGTATCTCTTTTTTTTTTTATAAGCCTTTGGGCATATGATGCTTCTTTGTCCATTACCAGAAACGGAGTAACTTAAAAACATAAACTTTTTTTTTAAAAAAATGGCAAGAAATATTAAAAATATATATTTTTTTCTCTTATAAAAATGACGAAAACAATTTTGACACAAAATTGAAAATATTCAATATTTAAGTTTCAAAATACAGAAAATTGTGCTTAATTTGATTTTTTTATTATATGCAAACATAGGATTTTGATTTCTTGTTTCAAACCGGAGTATTTTAATTGATTCTGTAACATATTAATAAATTTTAAAATTTCTATATTTAAGTTAAAATTTAATACATCTTAAATTAAAATTTTAATACTTTGTTCCTACACTTCTGAGTGAAATTTAAGACTATTTTGAGTTTAAAGTACTCGCAATGTAGTACCTTAAAATCGTAATTATTTTTTTTGTTCTGTACTTGTATTATTGTTTGTACTTTTTACTCATTATTTTTCAAAATCATAAACTTTTTACTCGTTACTTTTGTTCAAAGTACTTGTACTTTTTACACGTTACTTTTCAAAATCAAAACTTTTTACTCGTTACTTTTGCTCAAAGTACTTGTGTTTTTCACGCATTACTTTTAAAAATCAAAACTTTTTACTTTTTACTCGTTACTTTTGCTCAAAGTATTTGTGATTTTTACTCATTACTTTTCAAAATCGAAACTTTTTACTTTACACATGTTACTTTTCAAAATCGAAATATTTTAATTGTTACTCTTAGTCTAAGTACTTGTACTTTTACTCGTTATATTTTAAAAATTACCTTTCCATGTACGTCTGTATTTACTTCTTTATCGTGAGATGTAAGAAATACTTGGCTCATTCCCAGAAAAACAGAGGGAGATTGGACAGTTTTTTTGCCAAAAAAGCTAAGCCTTTGTTTTTACACAAATCTAATAATTTTTGTTCATTAAAACTTGAACGTTTATTTTCATTTTGATTGTTAGATAAACTGATTTGAATGCATACTTTTTTCAAATTTTTTTTTAGTTATCTTCCTTTAAAAAAAAAAAAAATGGAATAATTAATGGAATAATGGTCTAAAAACAATCTTGAGTTAATAATCTTAAAAACTATAAGCATATACATTTTTAATTTTGCCACTTTGCCATGAAATATCCCAACTAGCTCCTTTTCCAAATCTATCGAAACTATTCGCAGAAAAATAAAATATTTCATCCTGTTTAAGAAATGGCATTATTAAGTTTAAAAAATATATTTGATTAATAGTTGACGTAAAAAAATCATATAAAAAGACGAAAGTACCACCAAGCTTTTGATGTTTGATATCTTGTAAAAGACAAAAGAAACCACTTTTTCCATTTGATTAAAAACATAGCCACTGTTCCCCCTTTTTTTTTTTAACTTGGTAAAAAAAAAGGAATTTTCTGGAAAGTGAGAAATATTCCGATTCCACATTGAAAGAAACGGAACGAAAAAAAAAAAAAGAAAAAGTAATTACTTCAAACGAAACAAAAAGTATTTACTTTCGTTTTTTTTTTTTTTTTTTTTTTNTTTTTTTTTTTTTTTTTTTTTTTTTTTTTTTTTTTTTTTTTTTTTTTTGAACATTGAGTCACTCAGAAGAAAATAGTTAATTAGGAAAAGAAACGTGGAGCAAATCAGAAGAAAAAAACTGTGCCGGATTTTATTCTAAAAGAACAAAAAAAAAAAAAAAAAGAAATCCTCTTCGTTTGGGCAGACGGTTTTCCCTCCGATATGGGTGTTGCCAATTGGGGAAACTTTATAAAAAAAATCGAAAGCTGAAATGAAAACTATGCTAACCTATAAAAAGTCGGTCACTCTTTCTTCGTATTCTTATTCTCTTTTTAGGACACGGTCAAAACACATCTTCACCTTTCAGTTGACGCAGACGGTAAGAAAAGTTCTGTGATCTTCTTTCCATCACTATCTTCGTAAATAATTAATCTCCTACTAGAGTAAGCTAGCTATTCTCCTATTATTGGATGTAAAACAGCTAATATTCGCAGCCATAATACGAAAGTGCATGATTACTGTTAAAATTTTAAATCTGTTATTTAATCTCTTGTAATAACTTAATAACATCTCTTTAATCTCATGTAATTCTGCTTAAATCCTCCATTAAATGTATTATCGTTTTCTCCTTTTTTTAATAAAAAAGATTACAGCTTATTACAAATTAAACAAAAAATTCTCGTATTGTAAAACTACTAAAATTCGCAGCTATATTAGGAAAGAACCTGTGTTCTTCTCACTGCTAAAATTTTAAATTAGTTATTTAATCTCTTATAATCACTTAATCACATCTCTTATAATCTCATGTAATTCTGCTTAAATCCTCCATTAAATGTATTATCGTTTTCTCCTTTTTTTAATTAAAAGAATACCAAGCTTATACAATTTTTTTAAAAAAAAACCTCGTATTATTAAACTATTAAAATTTGTAACTATATTACGAAAGAGCCTGTGTTCTTTTCACTGTTAAAATTTCAAATCAGTTATTTAATCTCTTATAATCAGTTAATCACATCTCTTATAATCTCATGTAAATCTACTTGAATCCTCAATTATATATATTATTGTATTCTCCTTTTTTAATAAAAAGAATACCAACCTTATACAAATTTTTTAAAAAAACCTCGCAATATTAAACTACTAAAATTTGTAACTATATTTCGAAAGAGCCTGGGTTCTTTTCACAGTTAAAATTTTAAATCAGTTATTTAATCTCTTATAATCACTTCATCACATCTCTTATAGTCTCATGCAATTCTGCTTAAATCCTCAATTATATATATATTATTGTATTCTCCTTTATTTAATAAAAAGAATACCAACTTTTAACAAAATAAAAAATAAAAATCTAGCAATATAAAACTACTAAAAATTACAGCTATATTGCGAAGGAGCCTGTGATCTTTTCACAGTTAAAATTTTAAATCAGTTATTTAATCTCTTATAATCACTTAATCACATCTCTTATAGTCTCATATAATTCTGCTTAAATCCTCAATTAGATATATTATCGTATTCTCCTTTTTTTAGGAATAGAATACCAACTTTGAACACATTAAAAAAGTTCAGTAATATAAAACTGCTATTTGCAGCTATATTACGAAACAATCTGTGTTCTTTTCATTGTTAAATAAATCAGTTATTTAATCTCTCATAATCATTTATAATCATCAACTCTTATAATCTCATGTAATTCTGCTTAAATCCTCAATTATATATATTATTGAATTCTCTTTTTTTAATAAAAAAGATTAAAACTTTTAACAAATTAAAAAAAATCTTGTAATATAAAACTACTAAAATTTGCAGCTACATTACGAAAACGCCTGTGTTTCTGTTAGTGTTAAAATTTTAAATCAGTTATTTAATCTCTTATAATCACTTTTGATCTCACTTAATCACATCTCTTATAATCTCGTATAATTCTGCTTAAATCCTCAATTATATATATTATTGTATTATCTTTTTTTTAATAAAAAGAATACCAGCCTATAACAAATTTAAAAAAAAAATCTCTTTATAAAAAACTACTGAAATTTGCAGCTATATTACGAAAAAGCCAGTGTTCTTTTCACTGTTAAACTTTTAAACAAGCTATTTTATCTCTAATTACCATATCTCTTTTAATCACATTTTTTGCAATTTCATGTATTATTTTAAATATTCTATTTTTTTGAAAAAAACTTCTTACAAACTTAATTTTTTTTTTCAAATTATTTAATATGTTAATCTTCATCTTCTTATGCCGCTACTGAAGAAAAAAAAATAATCCTTCTAATACATTTCTTTCTCTGTTAAATAAATTTCATATTATTTGAGATTATTCTCCAATATGATATTACTAACATTCGCGCAGCTGCAACATTCCTTTTCACTGCAAAAAAACTAATGCAATCACTTTTATTCACATGTAAAGTTTCAATCACATACATAAATATTATATTCTTTTTTTTAAATATTTAATATCTTTATCTCCATATTCTGCAGTCGGTAAAGAAAGTTCTCTAATCCTTTTAAATTACATTTTTATTTCTCTGTTAAAGAATTAACCTCCTATTATTTCAATTTGGCGTATTGCCAAGAGATGAATGAATTCTCACTCGATAGAACTAACTACTAGGGATTCTCCGCTGTTTCAGAAAACATTTTTCCTAGTGGTTGCAAGGGTTATGAGTTAAATTTTAATCAATAAGAATTAAAAGAATTTTGTGTTCGCCTTTCATATACAAGTAATTTAATCACATACATATGAGAAGAATTAGTTCCAAGAATTTTTTTTTTTGAATGATCTACTTGTTTAAAAATGTTCTATTTTAGTTTACTTCCACTAAAAAAAAAATTAATTCGCAACAACTTCAAATAGTGGGTGTCTAATTTTTATTCACTTTACTCCACTAGTAAAAAGTAACTCTGTACCTTAGCCACACATATATCCTGCTGCACTGCGCATGCGTCGTCATTGCATGCGTTGCTATGGCAACCGCTGCTGTTTTTCTTTTCATTTTCACTGGCAGGCATTTTTAATGCATTTACATAGTAATAATTTGAAGTATTTTTATATTATTTTTATTATTAACGTATAATTACTGTCTTGACGGTGATTTTAATATAAATATGAATGTTGAAGAAGGAAAAGTATTTTGTGACGTCTTGAGACACGTACATAGGCAGGATTTGAAAACCAATCCGACGACAAACATCAATGGAGACAGCTTTTGCAATCCATGATTTGAAATGTTGTCGCGTTTAGAGGAGTCAATTCAGAAAGAAAAAGCACTTGACCAATGGTTGACCAGTGATCGTAATAAGTCGATCACAACTTTTATTTTCTTTTTTATATAAATTTGATGTCTTGAATATGTCCTATCAACGAAAAAGATAGATTTAATGAAATTCTCGTTTTCTTGGTTCTGGTACTGAAAAATATTATTAAAATTTGCTGTACTACACTTTAGAGCTTTGTCCAAAAAAATTATGGTTTAATTTGGCAACGGGGTTGTCAAATCGCTCTATTTTAAGAGATTTTTTGAGGTCTTGCTTTCGTATAAACCATCTTGATTTAGTTAATTTTGTCAGAACTTTATTTAGGAAAGTGACAAGTTTCTTCGTTTGCGTTTTTGAAACATATTCCCACGCTGGTGATGCATATATAGGCATTGGTCTGATATTCGAAAAAAAATATTAGTCGTTTTAGTTTGATATCTAATTTTGCATATGTTTGATATCTGGTGATGCATACAATGAGTATTGGTCTGGTATTCGAATTAAAAATTAGTCGTTTTAGTTTGATATCTAATTTTGATTCAAAGATGATGAGAGCTTATTAATTATAGCAGAAAATGATTTGTTTTTGATCTTTTCAACAAGGCCATTCCAAAGGAAATTCGAATTTAGTAGAATTTTTGGTAAGCAAGGATCCTAAAATCGCAAATAAGAAGTAAATTTTAGAAATTTATTAAATACTTCTTCCAAAACAAAGGCAAATTTTAGCATAAAAAGTACAAATTGTTTATATTACGCAACTCAGCAGCAAATCGTAATGCATAAATATTGAAATATTTTTTTCCTGTATCAATAATACGGTTATCTCTATTTTGAACTTAAAATCTGTAAAGAATTTCAAACATACAATGACATATAACTAAATATATTGTTCAATGATTATTTTTTTAAAAATATACATTCTTTCTTAGAGCGTGATAAAAATAATTAATGCATAGTTGTAGAAACATCAAAATTTTTTTCCAAAAAAACAAAAAAACAAAATCAATATCTTAACTAATTGAGATGCAGCAAATTTTTGCTCCACTCACTGCAAACATGTTACGATTAATGGTGGGAAATACGGTTGGGCAACTTTAATGTGCTGCAGTTGTGGTTAATACCACAACTGCAGATTATCCGTTGACCAATTTTCAACGTAGATGCCCTTTCCTTTATCTGACAGACGTTTATGTTTTCCTAAATAACGAGTTTCTTCGTCGATGGATTAGACAACGACAACAGACCTCTTTCATGGCCACCACGTTCTCCAGACTATGTGTGACTTTTTTGCATGAAAAAATGCTTGTGATCTATCTTTATCAGTAGAGTAAAATTTTTTATTGTATAGGTAATATTTTGTTCGTTATAAGCCATATCCTGCAACACATTACGAAATTTCCGTAGTTTCAAAAATTATTTTTACTTTTAGTAGCAATATTTTATTTTATCTAAATTTTAAAAAAATGCAACCCACCGCTACACATAAATATTTTAAACATACATAGGATAGGTCAAATGGTAAGTTTGGCTATGTTCTTAAGTTCGATAAAAAAGATTTATAGAAATTCTACTTGTTTTTGCAAATTACTACTTTTCTTCATTTCCACTGGATAAATTATTTCATTAAAACCTCAGGCGTTGGAGGATATTACCTACAAACATCGGTGATTATTGTCATACACCGTACATAAAAATAAAAGAAAAATCTACAAAGTGAAGTAGCTGCATTATCGTATTTTTAACTTACTTTTATTCTAATCAATTAAAAAAACTATAATGAAACGAAAACTTAACAGTAAGTAAAAATTTGAATGTAACATTTTTAATTATTGATTCAATAGTAATATTTTTTCTTCTTCCAGAAACGCTTTGAAATGAAGGCTACATACATTCTTTCTTTAATTTCACTTGCTGTTTTGCACACCGCATTCTCGGAAGAAAAAGTTTTATTTGGAGAACCAACGCCAATCGGAGCTGAAGGCCGCCAATCTTCTTCCGTGGACGCAGCTAAGGAAATTACACCCAAAGATGGACGCAAAGGCAGAGTCTTTACTTTCCCAGGATCTTCTCAACAGCAAGATCCCAGGACGCACCAGCCCGCCTACGTAATTTCTTCCCCCTACGAGGAAACACAGGACAGGTTTAGCCAAGCATCGTCTGCTGCCTCGGCTATCGATGAAAATCGTCTGCTTTCACTGTTGCCAACTTTCGGAAGCGATGGAATGCAGGTATGCATTTGTGAAAGTTTTTTCTGCTGTTCATAAATTTAGAAAGATCATCAACAAAAAAATGGGAAAAATAATTATCTTTTTCTTTTCTATTATTATTTTTCTTAAAAGGATTTTATAGTCTGCTGTCTAGTCTGTTCTTTATGAACTAAAAAGTTTCGAAATTTTTTTTTTGAATATTATCACGAAAACTTTAATATACTATTTAATACGAGAATTATTAATTCGTGTTCAGTATTTCATTCATGAAAGCTAACTTTTTTCGTACTTAAGGGAGAATCTTATTGAGTAAATTAAGCGTAGTAAACCGTTTTATTTTTGTTTAATAAAGAGTTGTGATCATTTACCATCATAACAAAAAAAAAATAAAACAGATAGGTAATATTTGATAGCCGCGCATGGGAGGTTTTAAATGCTGGCAAAAGTAAACAAATTTAAATTAATCTAATTGTCATTTCACTACCACTTTATATATAAGGAATTCTTTGGTTGACTTATATGACTATTGCAAGGGAAAACGATAATGAATAAAATTCAGTGAAACCTCCAGGATAGGCCACCTGTATGCAGAGACACCCTCTATTTACGACCACTTTTGGAAGGCACAGAATTTTTTTCCGTACACTTCGAGTTGAAGAAAACCTTTAGGATAGACCATCAAAACCTGTCCAATCGAGCGGGAAAATTTCTGCACCAAATGCGGAAAAGGTCATAAAAGAAAACACGAATAAATATAAAAACAAAAAATGACAAATTAAGACAAATTAAGTAGATTAAAATGTATTGAAAATATTCTTAAGAGAGCTCTTTTTGATGATTCAACCTCATGTTGCAGTCAGCAGAGTACGCTAAGCTATCAATGATTTACTTTTAGAGTTGAAAGTTAGATAGGAAGAAAAAAAAGTTATTGTAGAAAAAACAAGCATCGGAAACAAACAAAACTCTTGTCATCTTTTAAAAATTGACTAATTTTTAGGCTATAAAATTAAATGCAAACTAAAACAAAAAAACATAATTGTTTATTTATTTAAAATAGCTTTAATATTCATAATTGCTAAATTTGTTTTTACACATAGTGATATCAATTGGGATCATTTTTATAGAGGCTATATTTTATTCCCCGACCCGCCTTTACGCTAACAGAAGTAGCATTTCCACTCTAAGAAAACGACACTGACTACAATTATAATCGTTTACAAAAAAATCATGTACCTTCAATAACAATTTTGAAGTCAATGGAGGTAACCTCTGATAACGCCCAACCTCCATCAATGACCATTTTACTGTGGAACGGAGAATGGTCGCTCCAGAGAGGTTTACATTGTATTTACGGAAGTTCGCAATTCATTCGACTATTGGGAGCCACGAGAGAGATGGCTTATAATCCCTTATCAAATTAACAAAAAAAAAATAATGATAAAATTACACAGATTAGAGAAAAACATCACAAATACGCATCCGGAGTTCTTGTGGGATTCGATCCAGCTTCCTCCGTACTATAGAGTTACTAGTAACGCCACCTACATTGTTTTAAAAATGAAATGTAGGTGGCGCTACTACTAACTCCATGCTAAGAGTGATATCGCTCTATAAGGGAGGTATCATGGCAGTACATCTTATATACTTATACTTGAATTATTAATTTATCGTCATGGATAATATAATTATTTTTAACTTTAAAAAAGATGATTTTTATATTAAAATATCAATGTAGTCACCACTGAGAAAAACTTACTTAACGATTGTACAAGCTGAAAGCATTGTTTTCTCTTTGGCAGACTGCAAAATGGCTACTAAGAGTTTGAATAAAATGGGAACTTTTAGAATTAAATGGATTCGACGCATCATAACTTTATAATTCCCTGCGTTAATCTATCAGTCACTTATTAATAATTTAATCCTTGGTATTCAGTATGAAGGTGGCGCCATGTTAAAGTCGGAGTTACTAGCAGCGCCACAATGTAGGTGGCACTGCTAGTAACTCCGGCTTTAACGCAGTACTTTTGGTGATGTCGAGGTATTTTCCCGTTTATAGAAAGTTCAATGTAGCAAAGCTAGCACAGATAAAAATACATAACGTATTTGCCTCCCTTCGCCTTTATTCACAAACTACTATTTACTATTAAGATTATGTATTTGTATTGATTTTGGTAAAGATTGCTTTTGATAGATTGATTTGGTAAGATTGATTGATAATGATTTTGTTTGGATTTTATACTTTAGAACAAATATAATTTCAATAATATAGCAGATTTTTTTAGTAACTCTTAGACTATATTTTTATATTTTGTTTTATTTTATTACCGTCGTTGAACAGCCGACCCAATTTCGAATTTACGACTATTGATGTTCAATTCCGTAGCCTTGTAATTTTGAATAATCCAGAGGACAATGGAACTCCTAGATCAAGTACTGGGAGAAGTTTGTCTTCGTCTAGGACTTTTTTTGATGGAACTAATCCACATTTGCGTTACATGGAGAGGAAAACTACAAAGACCTCCCACGGTTAGTCTGATGATAAGGGGCTCTAACCCAAGAACCATATACCCCTTAGAATATTTTACGTCAGCACTGTGGTCAGTGCGAGCTGGATGCGGAATTCGTATCGGCCAGCTATCGTTGGGATTCGAACCCGGTTTACCTTCTTAGAAGGCGAGCTCTGTCCCCTTCAAAATTTTTTTTGGGCTTGTAATTAGAGCATCAGGAAAGAAACATAAAAGGGACCCTGTGCATCTACGTCATAAGTTAAATCGTCAACTCAAAACCTTTAAAAAAATGGGGAATAAAGAGGAGCAACATATAAAAATTTTCCCAAACATTTAAAGCAATAACATTAAGTGTTTAGAATTTTATACAGATAATTCAATGCTGAGCAAGCAAAAGTAAAAGTATATTTTGAAAAAAAAAAACATATTTCATTTCGTTTAAATTGGTGAAAACCGAAACTTCTTTTGACTTAAATTAAGCGGAAGTAAAGTTATTTTTAAGGAAATTCTGAATTGCCTTTCTGAAAATGATGTATTGCATTCGCGTAATTTTGTTCGAAGAACATCCTGGAAATTTAGAATACTTCTTGTATTCTAATTGGACAGTAATCTTGTATCTGACACGATTAAAAAAAACAGTTGCCGAAATCAGTAAATCATCAATCGTTTCATTTGTGAAAATTTTCAAAAATTGATTAAAAACAACTTTAATATTGCTTTTTTTTCGTTCACTTCCCTCAAATGAATAAATTTGGATGATAGGAAGATGATTATTAAAATATCGCCATTTGGCGGTATTAACCATATTAACCCTGCTCACCATTTGAACCTAGCTCACCGTTTGACTGTATTAACTAACTTGAATTAAGGTTGTTAATTTGCGCAAACGATGCTAATCGCGTAAATTGCGAGAGTAAAGAACAAGAAATGCATTATGGTTAAACATTATGAAAAGAGGCTAAAAGTGCTTTTTTGCAATATATAATCATGGTCCGGATGGCCTAGCTGGAACGGTACTGAGTCCCATCTCCACCAGGTTGTGGGTTCGATCCCCGCCGGACGAAAACTCCCGTGTAGTAAATGGTGACTGATGCACGTTAGATCTGTCGGGTCACAAAGTCCTCCATGTTCCCATAAACTCTGGGGGGTACTGATCCAGGAGTTTCCTTGTCTTCTGGATTGGTTCAAAATAACTTGGCTATGGAGTTGAACATTAGTAGTCGTAAACCCAAAATTGGGTCGGCTGTTCAACGACTGTTATAAAATAAAATGAAATATACAATCATCAGACATGGTTGCTCAAGGGGTTGAGCACACGCCTTCCAACGTGATGACTGGGTTCGAATCCCAGAGGTGACTGGTCGCTGCAAATTCCGCACCCTGTTCCCTCTGACCACAGTTCTGAAGCAAAATATCTTCAGTGGTATCATTGGTTAGAGTCCCATTGCCGTCAGACTAACCATGGGAGGTTTTCGTATTTTTCCTTCCCATGAAACGTAAATTAGGATAAGTTCCATCGAAAAGTCCTCCACAAGCGCACATTTTTCCCAAAACGTGACCCTGGAGTTTTCTTGTCTTCTAGGCTGAGCTCAAAATTACCATTGGTCAACTCGAAATTGGGTCGGCTGTTCAACGAAAGTGATAAAATGTAATTGTAAAAAAAATATACAATCATAAAAGAAAAGGCCGGGATAGCCTGGTCGGTAGGGCGCTGGGTCCATATCCAAGAGGTCGTGGGTGCGATCCTCGCCGGCCGAAGACTCCCCGTGTAGTAAATGGTGACTGATGCACGTTAAATCTGTCGAGTCTCAAAGTCCTCCATGTTCCCACAACAAATCAATACCTCTGGGGGTACTGATCCAGGAGTTTCCTTGTCTTCTGGATTGGTTTTAAAATGACAAGGCTATGGAGTTGAACATTAGTAGTCGTAAGCCCAAAATTGGGTCGGTTGTTCAACGACGGATAAAATAATATAAAATCATAAAAGAAAAAAAAATTAGTATGCTATTTTAGATTTATTTGTTTTCATCTAGTATCTGGAAATCAATAAAGTCTCAGAATAACAACCTTATTTAATACCTGCTCAGTCATTTCTTACGTCATTTAAACAGTAGCGTATTACTGACACAAAGCCCAGGGCAATACAGCGTTCGTTAACTCTTTCAGTTTTTTTTTAACTCGTTCGTTTTTTAAAAAAAATAATGCTAATTTGAATACAGTGCGATGATCTCGTTTTCGAGGGTAAAATTGTTTTTTCTAGCAAATTCATTGTCGGGAACTCATAAACAGCCTTATTAAATAAATTAGAGGTTAGGTTATTGTTCTGATAAGGAAACATCACTAGCGTTGAGCTGTCGGTATAATTATTTTTAGATAGCGTTATATATTTCAGTTTATTTTAAATGAATAGGAAAAAGCGAAGTGTTATGTTTTATTTTTATTTTGCAGTTCTGTTTACTTAGTAGCTAACGTTAAAGGATTTTCACTAAGGTGTAACTTAAAATATAAATTAACAAAGAAGCTTTTAATAAATTTATTAATAACATACAATTAACTCAATGATTTAATATAGAATATAATTGCTTGGGTTTCTATTCCTTTTTTTTAAATAAAATTTTGAAAGAGTTTATCTATCTGTTTTTTGGAAAAATAAACATTATTACATATTCTTTTAATTCTATTCATTTAAATAAAAATGGCATTTAAATAGCTGTTTTTTGAAAAATTAGAATTCCAAGTAATTAGTTTATTTATATTAAATTTAAAATAATTTCTTTTATTGTATAAATCAACAAAGCAAATATATTCCTCTTTTTTACCCAAATCCAAAAAATTAAAATTAATATTACTATAATAATTGCGAAGTTATAAATAAAATATTATAAAAATAAGATATTATAAAACTTATTAATTTTTTTCGTTTTCTCTCTCTTTATATATATATATATATATATATATACACGTTTTTTTTTCTTTTAAAATATTAGCTACATAAAACTTGTCTAAAATAAATTTGTTTACTGCTACATATAAATAAATTAACAAAAAAAAAATTCAACTTTAATTTAAGAAACATTTAATGTTAATGAAAATTTTTCAATCTTTCATCAATGAGTCCTAAAATTAGGTTTTATGTCATTCGCAAGCCTGTTGAGGTTATGTTTTTTGCTGTATATGTTAGTATAGGTAGTTTTATCCGTTTAAGTTGAAATTGAATAAAAATAAGCTGAATTATTATTTTCGAAAAAGAGGCATTATATATTGTGAGACACGTTATCAGAGAAAAATAATTCTTTATTCTTGAATTTGGTTATTTTATTTTGAATTTCAAAATTCGATTTGAGATACTGATAAAATTTTTTTTAAATGTATATCGTTTAGTAATTTATTTAATGTAATATTATTGGGAAAAAATATATATTTTAAAATTTTCTATTGCGAATATTAAATAGATTTTACTGAGGACCAGTTATTCAATATTATTTCCATTTTTCAATTTAATAATATTTCTTTCCTTTTATATATTCGTTTAAAAATTTGCACCCTGAATAATTTAAATTATCATAAAGATAATAAAATCTACTAATAATCACACAAAATCTTTTTATAATACAATCAAAATATTTTTGTCCATTTGCTTTTGAGATTCAAAACGAACCAATAAAAATACTCCCTTATGAATAAATTAGATGAAAATATCTGGCTTGAGAGTCTATAAATAGTTAGCAGTCTGATTCCCCCCCCCCCATCTCTATGAACTGAGCCTTCACACTGGTTTTTAAATTGTTTTTAACGCTGAATTCAGCACTTTTTTTCCCTCCTTAAAAAGTTTCCGAAAATCGAATTTGAAGTAGAAATATTGGAAGCTTCCAAAAGAAGAAGAAAAAAAAAAAAACAATTCTAATCTCTGAGGCTAGTTTTTTTTTTTATGTTAGCTCTTATGCATATAAGTTTGGGAAAATAATGTTTAGTTGAATTTTTTTTCTTCTCGCTTCTATTTTAGATAGAGTAAAATTTTATGCAGATCTATAGAGAAAAAGTGAAAAAACTTGAAACGTTATGTCGTCTGGAAATTTATCTTATTTATACTTACTTTTTATTTTTTTGCCACTATTGCTTTATAAAAAATCTTTATAACTAATCCTTATAATTAATTATAAATAGTTACTAGTTTTGTAATCAATATCTTTAATTAAGTAAAATAAAGACAAAAGACTAATTGAATATAATCGTTTGCCTTCGAGTCAACCAAATTTGTAATCAATCTTTTTAACTGGGAACAGTTCCAAACTGTGTAATCGAATCTTTGTTATCATTTAAAAAATAGTTGCTCTATTTATAATCATTTTTTTTAAACACATTAAAAGTATTTCTTGCTTTGTAATCCATCAAATTTGTAATTAAATTTTCAACTGATTGAAAACAGTTGCCATTGCTTTGTAGTAAATTAAATACTTAATCAATGTTTTTAACTAATTGAAACTAGTTGCTCGTTTTATAATTAATCAAACTTGAAATGAAATCAATTTAATTGATTGAAAATAGCTGGATTTAGCGTTATTTTTCGAAAATCACTTCTGTTCATGTGAAATTCTACCCAAATAACTTAACATGTTCTCCATCTATTGGAATATCCAAAAACCTTAAACGTCCGCGAATGTTTCAGAGAGGATAAAATCATGAATTTTCTAATGGCGTATTTTTAGAAGCTAAGAAGTGAAGGTCGACATATGTGGAACGAGGTAATAAAGAGGTTAAAAAGTAAAGTAAAAGAATCATTTTTCAACTTATATCAATAGGTTTGCTATCTGCTGGTCTGAAATTAGACATTTAAGTCACATTATTACAACAGCTAGTGTTACAACAGCTTTATTAAACGAATGTTTCAAAATTTCAGTAGTTACAATAGTTCAGTAGTTCAAAATTTCAGTAGTTACAACAGCTTTATTAAACGAATGTTTCAAAATTTCAGCAGTTACAACAGCTTAGTAGTTCAAAATTTCAGTAGTTACAACAGCTTTATTAAACGAATGTTTCAAAATTTCAGTAGTTACAACAGTTCAGTAGTTCAAAATTTCAGTAGTTACAACAGCTTTATTAAACGAATGTTTCAAAATTTCAAACTTGTATAGTATTTTGTGATTTATTTGTGTACCCAAGTCAAAATGCTTGATGGTCCCATTGAAACATTTGGATGGTTTATGTTGATTTCAGTGTGATTCATAATGGCCCAACATCATTTAATGATCCCCATCATCCAACATTTTCCATTATGCATTCATGGTTTTTAATATGTCAACAAACTTCCATCATTCCATGATGGAAAATGCTAAATTAATACTATGTTGGTTACCCATCAAGAGAAGTTTGATTCTCATGAACCAACAATCCAGGATGATCTGTGATGGTCCATGATGGTTCCAACTATACATTCCATGATGGTTTCAACTATACATTCCATGAACTATGCATTCCATTAATGGATATTCTTGTTGATTCTCAGTAATATACCATCAAAACAATTTAGTTTTCTTATGATGGACCATCATAAATCAATCCGAATTCCTACATTGGGGTGATGGTTACTTATGTTGGTTATCATCAAAAATATAATGGTTCATGATAGAATTATTGATGGTTACTATCAGCATGATGCTGGTCCATCAATGGAAGACCATCAAAAATTTTTACTTGGATAGTAGCATTTTATGTTTAAAATATTTTCATTGGGATTGACTTTTGGGTTCAACTATTTAAAATAATATTTAATTAATTTAGCAAGGATTTTGATCTGTTTAAGCTTAAAACGGATTATTGAAGATACCTTTTCGGCAACACAAGAAATTCAATAAAACAAAAATGAACACATAAAGTAAAATCACGAACATAATATAACATCTCTATACGAGTAAAATATATAGTTTGTCTTCTAGAAAGAGCTCCCCTCGCCACGAAGTCTAAAATCGTCTACTGCTATGGAAACAAGAAATAGAACATTTCATAGAGGGGAGCTTCTTTCTCCCTCGATTCCCTTTCGCTCGCCGACCAGAGTCAAAACCTGTCTTAAATAATAACCCAACACCCCTACTTGAAATAGTTAAACCTCGTAACCATAGTTACCACCACGACTCTAGACGAATGGCTAGGAGAGCTCTTTACTTAAACTAACTGTATGCACACTTCGACCAATCTAAAAAGAAAGTAAACAGTTCTTGTTCGTTTTTCCCTTTCGGGGGAAAAATCTAATCGTTATCCCTGTCACAAGTTTGATTTTTCCTTTTTTAATAGCTCCGAATCTCACTAATTTAAATTTAATTTTAGGTTGGTTTGGATTTCAAGTTGCCTTTCTTCAGTGTCCCATATGCCAAAATGTTCAGTGCTTTAGCAAGCCCATCCATTGGGAGTGGATTGTTTGGAAATGGCTTGGGTTTCGGAGGATCTCCAAGCATTAGCACCGGCACTATTGCTTCAAATCTTCTTGGTACAGGTTCTGGTAGTGGACTGGCGACCATGGCGGCAATGGCTGTAACTGCTGCCTTGCTCTACCCGAAAGTCAGCAATATTTTCAGTCTCAACAGCAACACTTTCAGAGATGGTAAGTGCTTTTTTTGATGAAAATTTAAAATATATACTAGCTCATAGTTTTAATTTTATTTAATTATTATGTTAATGACCATCAATATTTTGATGGAATTTATTATTAGCTTTACAGGCTTGCAATTTTTTAAGCATTAGAATGTGGTTCTGTACATGGGTCATTCTTTTAACAGGACGTTCGTTATGCATTTTCATAATCTTGGTGTAAAATGTAGTACCAATAACCCAATATAATGAGTATTGTGAACGTCTATATGAAAAAGATGTCTGGAATTAAATATTAAATTTTAAAAATGCAATTTTACGGCTTGTACTGTCTCACTCTTATTAAATATTTTTGCGATATTAATGGAATTTCTAATTAGTTTTTATCTATTCGAATTTCGTTTCCGGCTCAAAATAGGACATTGCTGACGTTAAAATATCCTCAATGATAAATTGATCATATGCTAGATTTTACCCTTACCATGGGAAATTTTCGTAGTTTTCCTCTTTATGTGACACAAAACGGTCAGTTCCATCAAAAAATTCACCACGCAGGGAAGTATTCCAAAATGTTTAATCCCTGATCTTCTGATTTTAAAATTACAAGGCTGCAGAGTTCAACCTTAATGGTCGTAAAATAGGATCCCTGGTCTTCTGATTTCAAAATTACAGGCAGCAGAATTTAACCTCGATGGTCATAGGACATGATCCCTGGTCTTCTTATTTCAAAAATACAAGGCTGTAGAGTTTAACCTTGATGGTCGCAAGACATGATTCTTGGTCTTCTGATTTCAAAATTACAAGGCAACAAAGTTTAACCTTGATGGTCGTAAAATATGAAGAGTTTCGGGAACGCAGTAGGTTTAGGCTTCGCTCGAACCGCTGGTTGGATAGCCTGGGGTGTGAATTCGATCATTACAGCCGACAAAACAACCTGCTTGATAAAGCATTGAGGTGCACGTTGAATCTGTCGCGGTTGAAAGTCCTCTCCTTGGTTGTGGTGTGGAAGATGGAGAGATGGGTGCCAGTTCAGTCACTGTCCACGTCGTCAGAGTAGAATCAAAATAGCATTACATTCCTACCTTGGCCGTTAAGAGATAGAACCTTAAAAATTGGGCTAGGTGTTTGGCCATGGTTGTGTGATGATCTTAGTAAATCCAAAAAATGGTCGGCTGTTCAACGTCGGTTATAAAATGAAATAAAATGAGTAAGCTCAAAGCATAACATTCCCAGAATACAAAAACCTGTTTGTATATGATGTTCACGCTGTTAATTTTGTATGTAATCTTCTCTATTGGATTGTCGTCTCTTAATTATTTTGTATTATGTTTTTTTTTTCACTCAATGTGTTATTTTATGATTATTCAGGTGGTGGGGCCGATGATTTCTTCCATAACGTGAACAGTGTTCTCAATCAGTTCAATATTGATGGCGAATCATGCATGAAGATGGCGCTGTGCTCATTGGGGAACACCAAACGTTATCAGCAACGTACAAGTGGACGAGATGGAACAACTACACCAGCAGATGTAGTGGAAGATATCATAAAGTGAGTATTTACTATCATACACTATCTTTTGTCCACCGAGCTAAATTACTTAACTTTCAAAATATGGTACTGGAAAGAATATTTAACTAATACTTTAATAACTAGTCAATTAAAAAAAGATTGACTTTATTCTCGATTTAAGTGACGTACACATATTTAAAATAATTGTTTATCATTTTATTGTTCCTGTAGTCAAAAACTGAGGCTGGAAATAATACTTAGCTAACACTTTAATTACTAACCAATAAAAAAAAATTTCTTTTATTCTGGATTTAAGTGACTCACATATATTTAAAATAATATTAGTCAATAAAAATGTATTTTATTCTCGATTCAAGTGACACATATATATTTAAAATAATTGTTCATCATTTTAGACTTCCTGTAGTCAAAAAATAATGCTGGAAATAATATTTAGCTAACACTAATTACTAGCCAATAAAAAAAATTTTCTTTTATTCTGGATTTAAGTGACTCACATATATTTAAAATAATATTAGTCAATAAAAAAATTTATTTTTTTTCGCGATTCAAGTGACACATATATATTTAAAGTAATTGTTTCTAATTTTAGTCTTCTAGTAGTCAAAAAATGGTACAGGAAACAATTCTTAACTAACACTTTAATTAGCGGTCAATAAAAATATATTGACTTTATTCCTGATTTAAGTGACACCTATATATTTAATAATATTAAATTAGTCAATGAAAACTATTTATTTCATTTTCGGTTTAAGTAACACATAAATATTTAAAATAATTGTTTATCATTTTAGTTTTCCTTTAGTCCAAAAATAGTACTGGAAATAATGCTTAACTGACACTTTAATTACTAGTCAATAAAAAAATATTTATTTTATTCCTGATTTAAGTGTTTTACTTATATATTTCATAATATTTATCAGTCAATAAAAAATATTTATTTTATTCTTGATTTAAGTGACATATATATATTTAAAATAATTGTTAATAATTTTAGACTTCCTGTAGTCAAAAAATGGTACTGGAAATAATACTCAACTGACACTTTAATAACTAGTCAATAAAAAATTATTTATTTTATTCTCGATTTAAGTGACACATATATATTTAAAATAATTGTTTATCATTTTAGACTTCCTGTAGTCAAAAAATAATGCTGGAAATAATACTTAGCTAACACTAATTACTAGCCAATAAAATTTTTTTTCTTTTATTCTGGATTTAAGTGACTCACATATATTTAAAATAATATTAGTCAATAAAAAAATTTATTTTTTTTCGCGATTCAAGTGACACATATATATTTAAAGTAATTGTTTCTAATTTTAGTCTTCTAGTAGTCAAAAAATGGTACAGGAAACAATTCTTAACTAACACTTTAATTAGCGGTCAATAAAAATATATTGACTTTATTCCTGATTTAAGTGACACCTATATATTTAATAATATTAAATTAGTCAATGAAAACTATTTATTTCATTTTCGGTTTAAGTAACACATAAATATTTAAAATAATTGCTTATCATTTTAGTTTTCCTTTAGTCCAAAAATAGTACTGGAAATAATGCTTAATTGTCACTTTAATTACTAGTCAATAAAAAATATTTATTTTATTCCTGATTTAAGTGATATGCATATATGTTTATTAATATTTATTAGTCAATAAAAATATTTATTTTATTCTTGATTTAAGTGAATGAAGTATTAAGTCAATGAAAACCATTTATTTCATTTTCGGTTTAAGTCACACATAAATATTCAAAATAATTGTTAATAATTTTTGACTTCCTGTAGTCAAGAAATGGTACTGGAAATAATACTTAACTAACAATTTAATAACTAGTCAATAAAAAATATTTTTTTATTCTCGATTTACGCAACATATATTTAAAATAGTTTATTATTTTAGTTTCCAGTCGTCAAAAGTCAAAAATAGTATTGAAAATAATATTTAACTAGCACTTTAATAACCAGTCAATAGAAAATATTTACTTTATTCTTGATTTAAGTGACACATATATATTTAAAATAATTGTTAATAATTTTAGACTTCCTGTAGTCAAAAAATGATGCTGGAAATAATACTCAACTAACACTTTAATAACTAGTCAATAAAAGAAAGATTTATTTTATTCTCGATTTAAGTGACACATACATAAATTTAAAATAATTGTTTATCATTTCAGTCTTCCTGTAGTCAAAAAATGGCTGGTAAAAGGAGCTTTGACGCAGGCCAGAGATTTTGGTGGTTCAGGAGGCGACTGCGAATATTTTAACGAACAAAATAAATGTCCCGTTGCTGCTGCCACCATCACGAAAATGCTTTCGAGTCTTGGCGGAAATTGAAAGCGTACTTAAAAAACTCTCAAAGCTAAGTCTGCAAAATGTGTATATAGAAAAGAAAATACCGTGATTTACTTCACTTGCCATTTATATTTTTATGACCTGCAGTTTGTATGCCAGAGAACCGTATATTATACTGTACAAAAGATAGCGCTAGTGTTCGAGATATGGCTTCACGTTTATATAAACCCAGATAATAGGGAGAAAAAAAATTTACTATATTTTTGTTTTAAAGAATTAAGTAATTGATTCTGATATATTGAGATATTAGACCTTGAATTAGTTACTTTATTGGGTTTCTTTTTATCTTTTATTAATATGCAAATCCTTTTTTTTTTTTTTTTTTTGAGCAGTAAATGTTTTGAAAGATTTTACACGGTACAATTTGATAGATCATGCTTGAAGTTTTTAAAACAAATATCGTGCAAAATTTTCATCGATTGAAATAATTTTTGCAAATTAACATCTCTTTTTCTCTCGCAAATTAACATCTAAAAGCGTTTATATATAAATATTACAATCCTATAAAAATATATATCCCGCAACTGATCGTAAAGACACGGTTCCCTATAGAACACCGAAGTCAAGCATCACTGGCTGCACTCAGTAAGCGGCTGGGTGACTTCTTTGATCAGCCTGCGTAGGGACCGAGGGGACGCGGTATCGGTCCTCGTTAAACTGTTTGACCGTAAAGTGCTCGACTTCACGGGCAGGTTGTCGGACTACCAAAGCTGGGAAGCAATCCCCTCTGCAGAAGATCAAAATTGCTATGGCATGTCTTCGAATCCTCCTCAGGGATGTTTCCCAGACCGTCGCCAATAGCCCATTGTGCAACTCTAGTGCGACGTAAATAAAGTACCTACCTACCTGTAAAAATATTTCAAATAGGTGGGTATTAAGACAAGGAAGAAGTTTACAACTTCCTCTCCCTATTTTGGTCGATCCAAATTTTGCACAGGTAAAAAAAAAAAAAAAAACTAAATGAAAACAGTTTCTGAAAGTTTCAAGCATGATCTTTTAAATACTGCAAACAGTTTGGCCATGTGAAATTCTCCAAAACATCTACTGCTATAAGAGGAATTGTTTACATAGAGTTAGTCGTGAAATGTTTGCATTTTTTTTGTCTATTCTATATCGAAAAAAAAATGTCACTTAGTTAAACAATCAGCAACAAAAAATTGCATTTATCAGAAATAAATAACGATTTTTAAAGACTATGTCGTTAAAAAAAGCCTTGTTTATAATAAAGTAAACAAATAATGAAAAATTTAACAACGACATTTTTTATGTGTCTTAAATATTTTACTATGTAAAAGTAACTCAATAAGAAAAACTTCAACTCATTTACTTAAATTGTAAGAAAAATAACATCATTCTAAAAAAAATACATAATAATTTTAGTTATAAATAATAACTTTAGTTAAATAAGCGTGATGGGTTTTACAAAAGAACAATAGAAATAGTTACTTTATTTTATTACCAACTTACAATGCATTAAAACAATGTTTTTAGTTGAAGCATACTTTTAAAAAAACGCTTTAGTCCATCTGAGCTTATCTTAAAAGTCAAGAATTTATATCTGCGTAATAAGGCTGATACAATTTTTTTTTGTAAAATGTTTGTAAATATATTGTTTAATGTTGTTCCTTTTACATGTTGTGAAATGAATTTATTTCAGCTGGTCTGTACATTTTATTGAATTTTGTTTACAATAAAATATTGACTTATGTACAGTGTCGACTATTATTTTTAAAAAAAATTATAACATGCCGACAATATATCCGCTAAAGCAACAAAGTGTAACAAGGTGAATTTAAAATGATATGTAATAGGAGAATATGAAATAAATATTAAAAAAAGAAAAAGAAAAAGTTTTTTTAAAAAAAAATTTTGATCGCTTTTTTACGATTACTGGTTACTCATTGGTCAAATGCTTTTTCTTCTTTTTTTTCTTCTTCTTTCTTTTCTAGTTTGACTCCAACAAACGCCACATTTCAAATCATGGGTTGCAAAAACTGTCTCAATTGGGTATAATATGAAAAAAACACAACTACTTCGATTTAGTAGAAACAACATATGACGCAATGCTAAACGAATGGAATTTAGTTGCTGTTTATTTAGTTATTGTTATTATTAGTTGTTGTTATTTGTTTTAGTTGTTGTTGTTGTTTATTTAGTTGTATTTAGTTTCAATAACTTTTCTTTATAATGCAATAAAATCTGGCGAGCAGCTATTTAAACGATCGAACACTTCGTTTGTTTATTTGTGGCTTGAAGTTAGGCTCGCAGAAAATGCCGTTCATGGGTTAAATTTAGTAGGAACAACACAACCTGTGACGTAGGCTGTATTATACCCAATTGATGTTTGTCGTCGGATTGGTTTTCAAATCCTGCCTATATACGTGTTTCAAGACGTCACAAAATACTTTTCCTTCGTCAGTATTCATATTTATATTAAAATCATCGTCAAGACAGTAATTATAAGTTAATAAGAAAAAGAATATAAAAATACTTTAAAATTATTATTATATAAATACATTAAGAATGACTGCTGGTGAAAAGAAAACGAAGAAAAAAATTATCAAACAGCAGCAGTCGCCATAGCAACGCATGCAATGACGACGCATGCGCACTATTTACTATTACTCTTGAACAGAGTTGAAAAGTGTGATGACATCCAAATAAAGTGCGCACGCCTTAAAACCCAAAACAACACCTATTTTGCCAATGGGTTAAAAAAAAACTATTTTAATGCAGACGATCGAAAGCATCATTCTACAGCAGTATTGCCACTCTTTCAATTTCATAAAAAAACTTCCATCTTTTTATCAAATTCTGATTGTTCATTAATAGAGTTATCACTGGGTTAAACATCTTTGAAGAGGTGGGTTAAAACTCTATCAATTATTTTTGAACAGTAATTGATACCATTAAAATTGTGATAGTTTTATACATTATCCGTGCGATTTTCAATCAACCATTTTGAATTTTAAATATCGTCAGAATTTTCAATCAACCATTTTAAGTATTAAATATCGTCAGAACCTAAAGTAACATCAAAAGATTAACAGATATTTAATATGTATTCTTCCATCAATTAGATATAATAGTAATCAATATCCTTTCACATCAGATTTATTAATCAAGAATATAAACAGAATTAAAGAATTTATTAATCAAGAACAGAAAATGAGAATCTATAATCAAGAATGTAAACTGAATATAAGAATTTATTAATTAAGAATGTAAACAAGAATATAAGAATTTAATAATCAAGAGTATAAACAGAAAATAAAAATTATTTACTGATCAAGAATATAAACAGAATATAAGAATTACTGATCAAGAATACAAACAAAGTATAAGAATTTATTAATCACGAATATAAACAGAACATAAGAATTTATTAATCAAGAATATTAATAATAAACGTAACAATTTATTAATCAAAAATATAAAAGTACAATTGGATTTTTTTAATCAAGAATATAAGAGCAATATAGAGTTACAGAATTAAGTTGTATCCTTGAGTTATAGAATTAAAGTTGCAAAGATATTTGTAAGCAAGCACTTTTTAAATATCATCAGAATCTAAAATAACATCATAAGATTAGCAGATATTTAATATGTACGCTTCCATTAATTTAAAAAAATAACGATCAATACCCTTTTAAATTAGATTTATTAGTCAAGAATATAAACAGAATTAAAGAATTTATTAATCAAAAATGTAAACAGAATATAAGAATTTAGTAATTAAGAATGTAAACAGAATATAATAATTTATTAATGAAGAGCATAAACAGAAATAAAAATTATTTATTAATCAATAATATTAACAGAATATAAGAATTATTGACTGATTGATGAATTATTGAGTACACGGAGTATAAGAATTTATCAATCAAGAATATAAGCTGAACATAAGAATTTATTAATGAAGTATACAAATAGTATATGTAAAAATTTATTAATCAAAAATATAAAAGTACAATTAGATTTTTTTAATCAAGAATATAAGAGTAATATAAGAATTTATCGAACAAGAATATAAATAGAATGTTGAAATTTTTGAATCACGATTGGACTACAGTACCTGGCCAAATTATTAGACAAAATATAAGATTCTATGTAAAATCTTAATTGTGAGGTGATACTTTACAACTTTATTGTTTATAAGTGGCTGAAACCGGTTTGTACTTGTTTATGTTAGTGTATCGATAGGTTAACATTGTAATGCAATACCTTAAAAATAAATACAAATACGAAGTATGTAAAAAATCTCCTAAATAAAAACCCATTATATAGAGGTTCAAACATAAGAGTATTGCCCATAAACTCGTGCAAAACATGTCATTATTAAAAAACTACAGTACGTCCAATAATTTAGTCTAATTATTATAATATACTAGTATAATACCTGATATAATAAATATTCTATATTTATATAATATATCGTCTAATTTATCCTATCGTCGAATTTATATTATATATCGTCTAATTTAACCAATTGATACACGAATGTAAACAAGTACAAACCGGTTTCGGTCACGTTAAAACAATAAAGCTGTATAGTATCAACTGATAATAAAGATTTTATATAGAATCTTATGATGGGTCTATTAATTTGGCCAGGGACTGTATAAATATATAAAAAAAGATTAGCATTTAAATTATTTATTTTTATTAAAAAAAAATGAAATCTTGAAAAGATAATTTTTTTTCATGTTAAGAAAAACAGATATAATTAGAAAAATAAATTGTAACTAACTATATCAAAAAAACTATATTTCTAATATATATTACTATGTGATCATAATTACTCATAAACAATGCATTTAGGAAAAAAAAAGCTCTGATTCATAAAGCTAATTAAATAATACGATGTCGTTATAAATAAGTATATGCTCTTGCATAAAATTTGTGACTTTTTCTATAACGACACGAAGTAATTTATATTACTAAAAAAATTTTAATTAAAATATAGTAATTTATTATAGATGTAAATAAAAATTTTTTCAAAGAAAGTCGTATGCAAATTTAATCAATTTATTTTCATAAAGATCCCCACATTCAATAAAATAAATTAGAGATGGGTTAATGAAAAGCGTAATATTCTAAATAAAGGATTATGGGCATGAGGAAAATAATATTTTATCATCGTTCCCCAGGGAACTGTTATCAGCGTTTTCAGGAGAAAGTAACTTCTCAAAAGGTCAAAAGATCGTTTGCTTTTTCCATCGATGTTGAGTTGAGGAGTTTTTTTTTTATGTATCGTCCAGTAGGAAAAGATTTATGATTTTACCATAGATGCGGGTAGAAATATTTTCTATGTCCTAATAAAAATATTCAATTTTATAGTTCAAAGTTATATCTGACTGCAATTTTTTCACGGTTTAGGTTTAATGAATTTATTTAGATATTTTGTGTTTACGTTGTAGAAGAACTCCGCTGTTAGTGAATTTCACTGTCGTTTTCTAATTCATCAGGTTAATTTGAAAAGTTCCCTGTACTTTTTTTTATTTAACTAGATAATTTTTAAGCTTTATACAAAAATCTCACATTTCTTTAATCTAATTGAATATTTTATGATGATTTACTTAATCAGTTTTCAATTTGTATTATCAGGGGTCTGCCCAGACATTTTGTGAAAGGTCCTGTTTTTGTAAAATTGTGAGAAAAAACTACTCCTAATTTGTGAATATAAAATAAGCATTGTCACATTCTTTCAACCAGGGTCCTGCTTTTGGGAATTTGCGCAAATAAAGTCCTGTTATCGCAAAAATTGCTAAAACCCTTTTCAAGAAGTTTGTAAATTGTAAATAGATACAAGATTGCTGCTACTAAATTAGAGATGCAACATACAAATAATTGGTATTTAGCCTATACTGCTCAACACAGAATATTCATTTCGGACGAATAATGGAAGCAAAATCCCTCACACTTTAAATAATTTCAATTGACTATAACACAACTTTAAATAACACAACTTAGTAATGTATCACTTTTAATGTGTTACGCATTAAGTAAATTTAAACAATTCTTAATTTTATAATATTTTATTTAAAAAATTGTCAGAAATTAGTTTTTATTTACATTTTATTCTATTATGTAATTTTATGAATCAATATTGATCAAATATTTATTTCCGAAAAAAAATTATTATTTAATATAAAAAAGAATGTGCACACGATGTTTGTAAAAGTAGAAATATTTTCTTAGAATACTACATTTGGAATTTAAACTTAGGGAAACTTGGAAAACTTAGTTTCCCGTCTTTCTTCCCCCCCCCCAGGAAGGATTTAATCGATTAACAAAACAATAATGAAGATAAACAAATTTGTGAAGGGTCCGATTAAAAGATTACCCAAATTTCCAAATTTCTTCTAAACAGATCCCTGATTATATTAAGCTTTGAACAAAGAATTGTATTGAATTAGGTAAGTTAAAATATGATATTTCTTCAGTCATCATTAGTCTATCTCGTCTTTCCAACTTGTGATTTTCAATGTTTTTAAGTCACGATATAGTCCAACCACCAAGAGTTTGTCTATCTTCTGTTTCGAGTGTCAGTTATGTTGAAGTTGAAATCTTATTTGGTGGTATTATTCAACCAACTCTTTTTTATATTGGTATATAGTTTCGTCTCCCAAAATAACGTTTATCAGCAATCACAATAAATTCGAATTAAGTAATTATCAATATGTGTATTATCCTCGTTATTATAGTTTTGATATGTTGCGTTAATGATAACGATCGTTATATTACTATAACGATAGTAATAGTTACCATTAATGATGGCGATTATCGCAGTATTTGATGTATCAATGTGCAATATTGGAGGCTGTGACCTGTGTTAAATCACAACCTGGAACTTTTTTTTTCCGGATTGACAAACTTGGCTTCATGGATCCTGTAACTGATAAGTACCAATGGTGCTTCGGATTTTGAGAATATAAATTCATATTTTTCCGATTTCACAAGAAAAACTGTCACCTCATTTCAGAGAACGTTCGATACATTGAAAAACCCAGTGCAAAGAAGCGGAGCTGCACAACACGTGATAGTGGTATGCAGAGATGCCAACTGCTCCGGACAAGCTAAAATAATTTAAAAATCGGTAAATAAATACAATTAGAATTTGAAAATATTTGACTAATTTTTCTTATTTTTTAAAAGGATTAGCATGAATTAATTACAGCTAAGTGGCGAATTATATAAGTCTTCGAGTTATTTTGAAATAGTGGTGGATAAAAATCTACTAAATCGAACTTGTTAAACCAAAAATCACAATTAATAAACTACCACTCGAAAATATTAATTCGCTGTCCGGAGCAAGTTGGCATCTCTGGGTATGGTTCATTCAATGTCCAGTTACAAAACGTTTACAGCTCAACATCCGAAGGGTTTATGATTTGAACTAGCCTAATATGTTAGGTGTGAATCGTATGCAAATCGCACGTATTGACTTTTAGCTGGAAGAAAGCAAGCGATTCTGTGACTTATGGACAAGTTTAACAGGGTGCGTAGTCAAATTTTTCAACATAAAATAAGCGCATTTTAAGCACTTTTCAAGTACTTAAAAAGTATTTTTAAGCACTTTGAGAAAATATCATAATTAGACAGGGATGGCAAATTTTTGACAATTGATGGTTTTATTTGCTTGCCATTGAAGAAGACTATGGCGCGTTACCAACTATGAAATTAACAAGAGAAATGAAATTTTCTACCGCTAATAGAGAAAAAAAATTACAGTCTTTAGTTGGTCCCAGTAATTAGCAAAAATTCGAGAGGTTTTTCGATTCTATTACATAGGGCGGAAAATGAAGTCTGAAATTTAGAATCTCTTGTAAAAAGCAGCAGAGTTGCACATGAGACACAAAAATCTTTACAGCTGAATCCAGCTCAGTTTTTGGCAAGTACGAACCCGCAAGTATTTCATCAAACATGTACAACATAGGGTTTTTTCATACACTACAGAACTATAGTAAGCCGAAATAAATTGGAGTTGAATAAATTATGAAAACGTTGAATCGGACAATATCTTTTTGCATAATTTGTGGCGAAAACCAAAAAGGTAAAGAAAAATACCATATTTTGGAAAAGGGAAAATTAAGCACTTTTTAAAAACACGCATGGAAAAAAGCACCTTTAAGAGCTTTTCAAAAACGAATATCGAAAATAAGCACCTTTAAGCACTTTTTAAGAACGCTACTCTCCCTGTTTAACTTGAAAGGTCAATCCGCTTCCACTAAACACTTTATTACTTAAAAATAAATAGCAAAAAAAAAAAAAAGAGTCAATACAATTAGCCGAAAAGTTTTATTTACAAAATTTAGAATTCCAATGGTTATGAACAATGTAAAAGCAATAGTTTAGCTGTAATAATACAGAACAATTAAATCAAAGTATTTACAAAGTCTTTCAGTTCGAATTAACTCCTCGCAACACTCATTTTCAAAATCATTTTGGGAAACTTTTTCAGGAATAACAACCAGAAAGGCATTTTTTTAAATGTTCTCTCAGGTTGTATTGCTTGGTAGAAAACGATTCCGTTTTTCGTTGCAAATCGAGATGTAGAGTAAATTTCCGCAGATCTTCAAGCCATAATAATTTTAGTCCTTGCAGTGACTCTCAAAAGTCCAGAGTGCAACTGCTTACAAGTCATTATTTTAAGCCATTATAATGTTTTTTCACTTTTCACCACCATGAAATGTGGATTTTTTAGTCCTTTACCACCATGAAATGTGGATTTTTTAGTCCTTTACCACTGGGAAATGTGGATTTTTAGTCTTTACCACCGGGAAACGTGGATTTTTTAGTTCTTTACCAACGGGAAACGTGGATTTTTTAGTCCTTTACCACCGGGAAATGTGGATTTTTAGTCTTTACCACCGGGAAATGTGGATTTTTTAGTCCTTTACCACCGGGAAATGTGGATTTTTTTAGTCCTTTACCACCGGGAAATGTGGATTTTTAGTTTTTACCACCGGGAAATGTGGATTTTTTAGTCCTTTACCACCGGGAAATGTGGATTTTTTTAGTCCTTGCTGTGACTCTCAAAAGTTCAGAGTACATCTGCTTACATGTCATTGTTTACAAGTCATTAAAATGTTGTTTTTTTCACTTCAGCCTCTAAAAGACTGTATTATAAGTTTCCATTACCACCGGGAAATGTGGATTTTTTAGTCCTTGCAGTGACTCTCAAAAGTCCAGAGTACATCTGCTTACATGTCATTGTTCTTAAGTCATTACTCACAAAGAAGTTTAAATTTCACCCATATCAGATGGGAACCACTCAGAATCCATCGACGTCCATATCAACCAAGCCTCCTCTTCTTCATAATTACTTTCACAACAGCAACAAAAATATCCGAAAAAACGCCGAACTCGTTCAAACACTCTCATGATCAAAAATTTGCAAAATTTCTTAAAACAAGATGTATTTCTCTCTTTAAAGATAACTTTACAAATAGCATAAACTCTATAGTTGTAATAATTACTCTTTTAAACAATGTAATTGAGAGCATTGTTGAAAGAAGAATTATGCATTATTAACAACAAGTGTTCTCATTTATATGTGTTTTAAAAAAGTATTGTTACAAAACATAAATGAAACAATTCAAAAAAGTTGCTACCGCAAAGACCATTTTTAAAAACAGAATCCTATTAAAAGTGTTGTTTTCAGATATATTAACGTTTTAAATTTTTCACATGAAGTAAAAGCAGTGATTTCAAAAATATATTGCCTCATGGAGTTAACGCATACTTGTTTGCAGCTTTCTAAAATACTAAATATTATAATTATTTAATTTTAATATAAACACGAGAATCATAGAAAAATAATTAATTATTAGATATTTATATTACCTACTTATTAGATATAATCTCTTTCAGTTAAAACAATTTTCAGAAATTAATTTAGCAGCATATCACTATTATTACATTTTCCCTTTACAAAGATAGTGAAGATAAAATGTAATAGGTAACCTTTTAGAGTTTATGTTACATAAACTCTTTATATTATTAAATACTAGAATCGGGATTCACATGAGCTGCAATAAACTGAATCCAACTTTTCGAAAAAGTTTGATTTTAAAAAAAAGTTCTAGGGTCCCTTTATTTCTCTTTGTCAATATCCAATTTTCAGTTATATGAGCTGAAGTACAGATGGGTGACATAATGATACAAACCTTCTATACTAACTAAATAATGTAATCAAATACGTGACGAAATAATAAGATTACTTTTATACTAAGTAATATGATCAAATACATGACAAAATACTACGAATACTTCGATACTAACTTAATAGTATGATCAAATACGAGACAAAATAATACGAACTCTTCTATACTAACTAATATGATCAAATACATGACAAAATAATACGAATACTTCGATACTAACTTAATAGTATGATCAAATAAATGACAAAATAATACGAACACTTCGATACTAACTAATATGATCAAATACATGACAAAATAATACGAATATTTCGATACTAACTTAATAGTGTGATCAAATACATGACAAAATAACACTTTGACACATGACAAAATAATCCGATTTTGGCGAAAGAATTTTTATAATGGCAGAAAATTTGAGGTAAGTGGGTACTTTATTTACGTCACACTAGAGCTATACATTGGGCTATTGGCCTGGAAAGTCAATGCGCAGGCTATTGGCCTACACATCGGTTAGGAAAACATCCTTGAGGATGAACCGAAGACTTGCCATCGCAATTTTGGTCCTCTTCAGAGGGGATTGGTTCCCCTGCTTTGGAAGCCCAACGACCTGCTCGCGAAGGCAAGCACTTTACGGTAGAACAGTTTAACGAGAACAGATACCGCACACTCTCGGTCCATACGCAGGCTGCTCAAAGTGGTCACCCACCCGCTTACTGACTGCAGCCAGCGATGCTTGACTTCGGTGTTCTACTGGGAACCGTGTCTTTACGATTAGTTCACAGCGGGATGCAAAAAATTCGAGGGGAAATTTTTCAGAAATTAATTTAATTATGAAAATATTTACCAATATTTCTAAGATTTAACACTTTAAATAACATTTTATAAAAATGTTTTATTCATAACATTTATATAAATGTTTAATGTCATAAATGTTAATGATAAATTATTTTATAAAAATGTTTTATTTATTCATGTGTCAAATGTAATTTTATTCATTATGTCATGGTGTAAAGAATCACTCTTAAAGAAATGTACAAAACCAGGAATAAAATATTAAATTATGAGCTTCGCTACACCTAAAATATTTACATATTAAAGAGGAAGTTGACATGTATGTAAATGTATACATACTATCTAAATTTCGCCGAAATATATTCAGCTATATAATTCGATAGTCAAGTTACTCTAAAATTATTATGCAGCATAATACAGCACACTTGGCATTAACTAAGTATGATTAAACAGTTCGCGCTTTGCCAACACAACAGTAAAACTCCACTATAATAGATTTTGGCTTGAGCAGGAGCTTTTGAAGCCACTATCACACTCCAGCTTGACTGATTAATTTATTGTCCTTTAATAATGCTTGAAAGGTGGTAGAAAGTGGCGATATACGGATTATCTGAGTTGTATTTTGTAAGTTATAATCGATTTCTGATAAAAATAAAAAGAATTAATCGAAAATAATGAGAAAAAAAATGTTTGAAACGAGCAAAGATTAGTGTTATCAGTGTGTATGGCTTCTAGCAGATAACAAGAGCTAAAGAAAAGCTTCGACTTACTTGAAGACAAATTATCTTAAAAGGGAATCTGAAAGATATGGTATATATAAAACAATAATCCTCTCTTATTTTTTAAAACTGAATTCTCATCATAAGTCATTCCCGATATTTTCTAATTTGAGAAAACCGTATCTTGTTTCCATGCATCTAAAACAAATCATTAAATTTCTTAGAAGGAAGTCTTATGTAAACTCATATTTTTAATTTTGTAAATTCAATCACGTAATTAAAAGCAATTGTTGATTATTAATGTTTAGTAGTGGTATACAGGGTCATCGAAAAAAAAACAAGAATTTGTAATCTAGTGCAAAAACAAATTTGCTCATGTTGTTTATATAAATAATGTACGATTTCTCCCCTTAATATTATCCTATTAATTTTGAAACTTGGTCAGATATATTATATTACCATACCGATCCAAAAAAATATAGAGCAATTAGAGGCCGCATAATTGGGAATGATATGGTATGCAACACGGCGGAAATTACTTCAAAGGCTTGAATTTTGTTGAACCGCCAGAAGGCTGCTTATACCATAGTCCGCGGTATGGTTCGAAGTGCTGAACTGCTAATCCCGTGGCCCATGGTTCGATTCTCGGAGCTGTCGAACGTAATCATGTTTATTACAGAACAATTTTTTTTTTTACAATAATATTCTATTAGGCAAAGATACTACCGTACCAAGCAGCACAATTATCTAAAAATTAGGGGCCGCATAATGGTTCATAATATGGTACCACAGTGCAAACTGTGCAAAACCATGGAAAAGACTTAAAAGGCTTGAATTGCGTTAAATAATCAGATGTATGGTTTAAAGCTCCAAACAACTACTCCCAAGGTACGTGGTTCGATCGTCGGTGCTGTCCTATTTAGATAATTTATTACAGAGCAAAACTTTATTTTACTTCACAAAATGGTGATCTTAATAAAATATTCCTTTGCTTATTTCTACTTTCTTCTAGTGCGTTTATAATAAAAGAGTAGGGGAGAGTGGGGTCAATTGTAACAGGGTACGATTGTAACAGAGCAAATATTTCGAGTGTCGGGTTCTAGATTTGGTTCCTAGGTGGCGAACAAGGTGTATTTAATAAATCTACATGTACACCCCTGCTGGCAACCATTTTTATGTACTTTTGAAAGAGTTACATCACAAAAGATATTTTCACGCTACGTAAGTACTTTTTTTGGTATTAGAATATTATATTGTAACAAAGTAATTTTGTTTAAACAAATAAAAATTATTAACCGAATATGTAAGTGGACACCTTAATTAACATTTTGAAAAAAAAAGATTAGTTTTGTTAATTAACTAGCATTGTTTTTAACAAATGAAGCTGAAATGGCGTCTTGGGGACAATTGTAACAATAAGTAAAGGGACGATTGTAACAGATGAAAATAAATAATTTTATGTTTACGAACCATTACTTAACTCTTTAAGAACCACCAATAGTTTCCTATATCATTTATATTATGTTGCATGTGCATTATTTCATTTGTCACCTTTTACAGCATAAATTAAAATTTTTAACCTCTTAAAGTTAAAAGTTGAACCCTTTAGGTCTCTGCTCATTATTATTTTTACTCCTAAAATATCACTACTATTTTGATCAATAAAAAAATATATCACAACTATGATACTATGTATAATTAACTATGTTTTAGTTGAATTTATGAACTGTTACAATTGACCCCGTAAGTGGGGACAATTGTAACAAGTGCACGACTGTCAAAAATTGTTAATAACTGATATAATAACATTTAAAATAAGGTATTTATTTTTTTTTCTAGTAGAGGATAGTCTACTTTACTCGTCTGTCAATTAATACTAATAATATATTGGAATTTTAGTCAGTTAAAAATAGTTAAGTAAAAAATGTTACAATTGACCCCACTCTCCCCTACGAAATTATGAAAATTTTGCCTTCTCCCAATTCTTCCCTTTTCCCAAAAATTATATATTAATAATATATGCTATCATACCAAGCCAAATAATTATAGACAAATCGGGGGCTACAAGTTAAACCCACAAATGACTTAAAAAGCTTCATATCCATTCTACAGCCAGGTGGACGAAGAACGTGGTGTGATTTGAAGCACCAAATTGTTAGTTCCAAGGTGCGTGGTTCGATTTCCAGAGCTGTTGAATTTTATAAATTCGACTACAGAACAAAATTTTTTATTTATTTATTTCAAAATATGGTAATGTAAATTAAATATTACTTTACTTAGTTTTAATAAATCTTTTTTATTTTATTTTATGTGCGTTTAAAACAAAAGCGATAGAAATTAGAAAAAGTTTGCTCATATACTGTATATATATCTATAAATAATGTCCCATATCTCCTTTTAATATTAACCTATAATTTTGTAACTCTTGTCATATATAATATATTAATAAATGCTACCATCCTAGCCAAATATAGACAAATTAATGGCCCTCACAATGAAGCATATTATGATCCCACTGACAAACCGCAGAAATGACCTGAAAGGCTTGATATTCGTCTGACAGCCAAGTGGACAAAGAGCGTTCGAAGCATCACATTGCTGGTCCCGAGGTACGAGGCTCGATTCTTGGACCAGTCAAATTTTATAAATTCAATTACAGAAGAGTAAGACGTGAAAATTTTTATATTTGGAGTAGGTAAATTATAGGTAAGAGTAGTACAAAGGGCTAAGTGTTTGCATTAGATATATCTTTACCAATAATGACTCTTTACCAGAAAATGTAAAAAATGTTATCTATTATGTATGCCATCAAAACTTAATTCATATTAGCAGAATTTTTTTTTTTTTTAAAATTTCCAGATGAAATTTATAATTCAAAATTTACCCAGACAGTAAATTTCGATTTTTTCACCTTCTTCAAAAATCTTATTCACAATATCTTAAAAGATTGCGACGAATGTTTTGAAATTATTAATCAGAATATTGCTGTATTTTTCTATATCCATGTATACAATTTTTTCAAGTATACTGAGGGATTATAACTAAATTTACGCTTTCAAAAATTGATAATTAAAAAACTATTTGATTTCAAAACTGATATTTTAGCAGAACAATCGTGTGGCAATGGAATTTTGTTTGACGAAGGAAAAAAACAGTTCCAAAATCTACCGATAGATGACGCTGTCAGGGTTATATTAGGGGAAAGACCAAAAATTGATTCATTACATACAGGTATGTTGTTAGCCAAAATGAAACAATAGAGTTCAGGGGTTTATTAAAAATTTATTGGCGAAAAGACAAGTATACCTGTTTACGGCGACAACAGTAACGATGCAAAAAGAAAGGAGTTTCATGGAACAAACATCTTACTGATGATTAACGCATAAGTTGTTCGATATGCCCTCCGCCTTCATTGGCGACTAACTAAACTAAACTCAGTAGCGCGACAGCTCAAACAGGGCGAAAGCCTACTGTGCCCATCTCAATTTCATTGACCTTGGGATCTGGGGTGCAGGAGCAGATGTTCCGGTCAGGTGGTCAGCCGAACGTGGAACCCCCTGTGTTTAGTTCTCAAGCATGCTTGGTATTTATTTATCGACCCACAGAAGGGATGAAAGGCTGAGTCAACATTGTTCTGCCCGAGGATTGAACCCAGGAATTGTGCCTACTAATTGGAAGCGCAAAAAGCTCCACATCAGATCGGAGATTATCTGTTCTGATGCAATAGATATGGTGTGTGATGCTTGCCTTCAAGTTGGCTAGACTCTCAATCAGCCTACTGTAAACCGCTAAACAACATTCATCAGGTATTCCCTAAACCAAAAAATCAAGCTGGTTCAAGTTGGGGAAATGTGGTGGCCATGCTGTTAAAAAAATGGCAGCTTATGATTCCATCATCTCCGTCACAGGATAACAATATGCGGAGGAGTGCCACCTTTCATGGATATTGTGCGATCCACATACTGACGCTGCTGAAGTGCTTTATACTTCTTGCCAGTGACGGTGCTGGTGACAGGACCCGCCGGTATGATCCCCTCGAAGAAAAACGGACTGGCTATAAACGCAGCCGTAATCCCGCACCACACAGTGATCTTCACAGTATCCCTTCCTAGTCAGAGTCATAATTTTTTAATTTATTTTATAACCGTCGTTGAACAGTCCACTTAATTTTTTGATTTACTGAGGATATTTACCACTGAGGATATTTCACGTCAGAGCTGTGGTCGTATCTACCAGCCATCGCCGGGATTCGAACTCGGTTTACCTCATTGGAAGGAGAACATTCTATCCCCTGAGCTATCGCGACTCATGATCATACATGGCAGTACTTTTACTTTCGTTACTTGTACCGCCGGTACAAGTAAAAAGTACGTAGTTTATCCTAATTC
>NC_092212.1:67707324-67750589 GCF_043381705.1 Parasteatoda tepidariorum | reverse complement strand
AGAAATGTACTTTTAAATCGTTACTTTTTTTGTTTAGTACTTGTACTTTTACTTCTACTTTTTACTCGTTACTTTTTAAAATAAGAACTTTTTACTTTTTACTCCTTACTTTTTTTAAAAATACTTGTACTTTTACTCGTTACTTTTTAAAAGTAACGTTGTCATATATGCTCATGATGTAGCATTCAAGCAAAGAGCTGGTGCTATGCATTTATATAGCAGAGTGATTTGCATATTTCCTGACAATGCCATCTTTCAGCAGGTTTTGGAATTGTTTTTTTTTTCGCCAAACGAAATTCTATTGCCTCACAATTGCTCAGCTAAAATATCAGGTCAATCTGAGTAGTAGTTTTAAAATTATCGATTTTTGAAATCGTTACTTTAATTATTTAATTATAATCCCCATTTATTTATATTAATTTTATATAAATTAATTATATTATAATTAATTTATATATATATATTATAATTTATAAAATTAAATTAATTATATAAATTTTTTGGATTTGGGAATTTAAAAAGAAAATATTTGCCTTGTTGATTTTTACGATATAAAAAATTCTTTTAAATTTGATATAAATAAATTAATTATTTGGAAATCCAACGTCTATTTAAAAGCCATTGTTAATCAAATTAATAGAATTAAAAGAATATGTAGTAATGTTTATTTATCCATATAAATATATATATTTCGAGATATAATTAATGTTTCAAAAAATATTCAGACAGTAAATTTCGACATTTTTTCCATTGTTCAAAATTCTTATTCACAATATTTTAAAAGATTGTGACTAATATTTTCATATCAATCAGAATATTTTATCCATAAGTACGATTTTAAAGACGATATAAATTTAAAAAGTAAAGACAAGTTGTTAAGTAAAGACAGCTTTTAAAAGAGCTTAGAATTTCCACCAAATTCTTTTTACACAGCACACAGGAAATACACTTCTACGAAACATCTGTTCTATCGCTCAAGAAGATTAAGTTTAAGGAAATCATCCCAACCAACAAAGGAAGATGTTATTAAACTGAGGGAAAATTTTTAAAGAAAACAGTTGATTTATGAAAAGAATAATCATAAAAGCCGTTTTTTAAAACGACGCCAAATTTCCAAAACCTAAAGAGTTTTTATATTTAAAAAAAAAAAAATTACTGCACTCCATTTTATGAACAAGTCACAAGAGAATTTACTCAGCGTCTGTTTGATTTTTATCGCCGTTGCGCCAAAAAATTTGAATAACAATCAAAATTTCTTACTTTTTCAGGAAGATACATATTTGATTTGAAGGAATAAAGATAAATTTTATTCGAGAGGAAGAAAAAAAAATTAGAGCTTCGAAAGTTTCATGAAAAAGGGAGGCACATTTTTAAATTTATTACAAGAATACACATCAGCGTTACATTTAATCAATTTAAATCTTCGCAACATGTTTTTTTTTTTCTGTTTTTTTTGTTTTTGTTTTTTTGAGAAATATGATTTTGACATGATAACACTATAGCTCAAAATAATTTCTTGTTCTAGTATAAATCTTTATCAAAAAATATTTTTAAATTTTATAACCGTTAAACAGTAGACCCAATTTTTCGAATTTACAACTACTAATGTTCGACCCCGTAGCCTTATAATTTTCAACCCAATCCAGAAGACAAGGAAACCGCAATGGAAGATCGAGAAAAATTACTATTGACCAAAATTATCTGCTATTTTAATATAGGGGAGAGTCGGGTAGCCCCGCCTAGCGGGTACCCCCGCCCACTGTCAATTTCATATGTATAGAATATTTTTTCAAGTCAATGGGCCATCGGACATTAATTGTTATATTAAAAAAATATTATTTTCTGTTAACATGGTAAAAAATAGTTTTGAAAATATGTTGAATACAGAAGTCATGAAATTAAGAAAAATTGGTTGAATGTTTCGATTAAACTTCATTTCAATACTAAAAAAATATATTATTTTCTATACATACAGCATTAAAGTATGTAGTCTTAAGTTTAATTTGCACAAAGAAAGAAGTTTATATGTGAAAAATTGTTCGAGTTATTACAAATTTACGAAAAAATTGGATTTCGGGTAGCCCCGCTCATATGAATGTCAGGTATCACCGCCCAATTTTATTTCGTGGATAAATACGGTTGCAGAGATTATCATTTTATTGCTTCAAATTTGAATGTTATATGCATTTTTAACAACAAATATTGTTGTTATTAAATGATTATTTTTAAATGATAGAATTCACTAAAAGTATATAAATATGTAATAAATAAAATAATTTTGTGATAAAAATGATAAAGGAGGTTTATCTATTGTCAATACATTGGTCATTTTCATTTACATCTGAAAAACAGTCAAAAACGTAATTTTTGTAACTGGGCGGGGCCACCCGACACAAAGAACTAAAAAACATGAAAAGAGTTGAAAAACATGTTTTTTTAAATTTCTATTTTTTTAAGTTAAACTACTCTTTTTTTGGTTTATTCCTTTTGCATTGTTTAATTAGATGATAAAACAATAGAAACATACAAAAATATTGATTATTACTCAATATTATACAGAAATATAAGCAATAGTCCTTAAGTGGGTGGGGCTACCCAACTCTCTCCTCTACTATTGACCAACTGTATGCTTAAAATTGACATGAAATGTAAGTTTAAAAAATTCTGTGAAGTGTATACTTATAAACCTGTATGAAATTTTGCTTCGAATTTATTAAGAAAGTTCTCATGTTAAATAAATTATCCAATTTAGTGGTGATACATTAAAACCTTCGTCCTCTTCAAAAATATACAAATTTTATTTTATAACCGTCGTTGAACAGCCGACCCAAGTTTTTGAATTTCCGGTTACTAATGTTTAACTCCGTAGCTTTGTAATTTTGAACCCTATCCAGAAGACAAGGGATCTCCTGAATCAAGAATTGAGAGAAATATGCCTTCGTGGAGGACTTTTTGATAGAACTTATCCTCACTTGCGTTTAATGGAAAGGAAAAACAAGAAAATCTCCCATGGTTAGTCTGACGGCAAGGGGACTCTAACCCATGATACCACTGAGGATATTTTGGTTCAGCTCAGAGCCGGGATCGGAATTCGGAATTCCAATCGATCAGCCTGGGATTCTATGGGATTCGAACCTGGTTCGATCCAGGAGACAAAGGAACTCCTGGATCAAGTATTGGGAGAAATTTGGATTCGTACAGGACTTTTCGAAGGAACCTGCATTTGCGTTACACGAAGAAGAAAACCACGGAAACCTCCCAAGGTAAGAGTTGAAGCAATAAAAAAAGAACAATGACAAGGCCTAAACTTACCGAGGCTGAAAAAGCTAAAAGGCAAAGAACGTAGACGGGAATATCTTAAGACAACAACTATTTTGTTAATGGGTAAAGAAATTTCAATAATGAACTGTTTCTCTTAGATCTGAATAACAGCAAATAATTGCATATTATTTTTAACGCAGTTAGGCAGTGAGTAACAACAAATAAGTAACAACTAAAGTGTGTAGCAACTAAACAGTGTGTAACAACTAACAGTGAGTAACAACTTAATAACAGCAGATAAGCGCATATTATTTTTAAAGCAGTTAGGCAGTGAGTAACAACAAATAAGTAACAACTAAAGTGTGTAACAACTAAACAGTGTGTAACAACTAACAGTGAGTAACAACTAAATTACAGCAAATAAGCGCATATTATTTTTAACGCAGTTAGGCACTGAGCCGCGATTGAAAGACTTTACCTTTTTGTAATATTTAAATCATTTTATGCTTGTATTACTCTTTATTTATTTATTATTTACTTATTTAAATTTCATTTTAAGATGATTTTGATCAGTACTCCACACAAATAAAAAAATCATAAATACAAATGCAAGTTATTATGACTATAGTACGCTTATGTCTTCGGAAATTAAAATTTTACCATCAATTATTAATAAATTGAAATTTTACCTTCAATTATTTTCTGAGAACCACTTGCGAAATTCATCATCGAAAAGGTTGAAAGTTAATGGCTCGACCATCACTTCAAAATGCAGCTGATATTTGACAGCACACTTCTAGGACGGAAAAATAATCTGCAATACTGATCTTAAACTTGACAATAATTTGAATTTCTCAACCACTGCTTATTTTCATATTAAAGAACTCTTCCAGTTTCATATGAAATACTACCACAAGAGTAGCTGGCACAAATTTCTGGAATTTGAATCCAGAAACAGTTTTTAATGTATTTATAAATTTAGTGTCATAGTCATAGTCATAGTCATAGTAGTGCTCTGGAACTGGGTACCTAAGCCACCAAGCAGCCTCTATCCGTCATGAATTTGCTTTAAAGTTTGTTTTAGCGCTCTGAGGTCAGCCGTCTGTGTGGTTGCTGGATAGGTAGTTCGAGCACTTTGTTCGAGGAAGTTAAGATATTTTAATATGAAGCAGCTTTCTCAAAAACTTCAATTTGCTGGCATTTGCGCTTTGCTCGAGGAAATAAGATAGGTAAAAGTAAAGAAGCAATTTGCTCAAAGTTTTAGTTTCTTGTTTGCAGATGAGATTAAAGTATCATCATAAGAGAACGACCTGTATTCTTTTTGCAGGTTGAACAGTCAAAGCAGCTGAAATGCTGTTTTTTTTCTGGAATTGGTGTTGAAATTTGAATTGAGATTTGAAGCTAAAACTGAAGTTGAAGCTATGATGAGGTTTGAAGATGATACATTTAGTTATCGTCTTGTGTTAAAACTTATTAAATCTTTAAATTAAAAGTTGGTAGTTAGTTAGTTAATTCCTGTTAGGAATTGACTTTTTTAGAACGCTTAACTCATTGCAGATTTGGCTGAGCAGATTTTTCATTCATTTTTTATTCTTAAAGAATAGCAGGAGATTTTTCTCAGTACATTGGGTATTAATTTCTGTTACAGCTAAAATTTGCAGATTTTTCGTCAAATTTGCGGCCTTCTTAATAGGCTCGAAGTGGCAAAATTGCTTTAATGTGATTGTAATTTGCGGGGTACCTGCCTTGCGGCACATGCTACTTCAACGAAGTTAGTCAACCAAAAGGCAACGGAACAATGAAGTCTGAGTTTGAAGTAGTTGAAAATTTCTCATCTGGATGATGAGAGAAGTTGAGTTGTAGCAAAATTGCAAGAAAGTGGCGTATCACATAAACCATCGAATTATTTAGGAGTAGCGGTGAGTAGAAGTCTTATAAATTGAATTTACTAAACCGAGAATCATACATTTACATACTACCACTCAAAAATATTTTTCCGAAAGTAAGCCAGCATCTCTGGAAGTTATTGTCTTCATTTGATGGCGATTTTTAGGAAGTTTTGCTTACTTAATAACTGTTTAACTACCACTTTAAATAATGTGTTGACTGGTCTGTAAATGTATCAAATGATGGAGATTTATTTTTGTTACCACTATTTTAACTTATTTTATGATCAACGCTGGACAGTCGACCCAATTTAGGGTTTAAGACTACCAATGTTCAACTCCGTAGCCTAGTAATTTTGAACCTAATCCAGAAGACAAGGGAACTACTGGATCAAGAATTGGGAGAAATATGCCTTCGTGGAGGACTTTTCGATGGAAATAACCCGCCTTTGCGTTGCATGGAGAGGAAGAACACGAAAACCACCCACTGTTCGCAAGAGCCCATGATCTGTCCACCACCGAAGATATTTTTCGTCAGCACTGTGGTGGGTGCGAGCCGGGTGCGGAATTCGAATCTACCAATCATCACTGGGATTCGAATCCGGTTCATCTCATTGGGATCAATCCAGAAAGAAAAAGCAATTGACCAATGGGCGACCAGTCATCGTAATAAGGCGAACTAAACTTTTTTGTTGATTTTTTTAAAAAAAATCTAATGAATTTTCGTATTGATGTGAACTCAGAGATTTTTATTTTAAAATTTATTCTAGTAAAAACTTGTCCTGTCCGATTTGTTCTACCTATAAAAAAATTAAAAATTCTCTCTCTCTTTTAACTCTTTTAATTGACATGCAACAAAGTAAGGAAAAAAAAAGGAACTTAATCCATTGAAAGATCAAAACTAAAACTCGATCAATAAAACCCTAAAGAGGCCGGAGAATTTAAAATTAATAAAACTCTTTTAAACTCTTCTCGCCAGACAATAAAGATAATCTTCAAGGTTTCAAATAAAACTGGCTTTCTTTTTAAAGAGGCTGCGATTAAAAATAAAGAAAAAAATAACGAAATAAAATTTGAAACTCGGGTGTCTTAACCCATGGAAAAGTTGACTGCCGTCACGTGATTAATAATGCGTCGTGTTGGACATGGAATGAGCTTCGGAGATAAAGTTTCTTAAAAGAGTCAAGCATGATGGATGGCATGCCTTCTTTTTTCTCATTTTTAAATGCAAAAATTTATTCATGATGACGCGATGTTACCCATTAAAAATTAATTCCTCAGCGAGATATTTGATGTGAAGAAGACTGGTTAAAAAGATTTAAACTTGGCTCAAAGCCTAAAATAGTTTTGAAGCTAAATGAATTAAATTTAACTTTGATTGAATGTTTCATAACAAAATAATGTTTAACCTTTTGCTGGCGGCGCTTAGCATGATGAAGTCATTCTGGTCTATTAACTGCGCCAGCCCTAAACAAAGGGTTAATGACTATGTAGGATTATTATAGTTTGTTTACGGTAAGAACTCCCCCCACCACAAAGTCTGAGGTTGTCTGCTGCAATCGAAACAAGAATAGCGCATTTCAGGGAGGGTAGCTTTTCTTCACTCTAGAGCAGTGGTTCTTAACCTTTTTAAGCCGCGACCCAAATTTGAGAAATATGTTCATGTCGCGACCCAAAAAAAAGTCAAAATTAGGCTGAGTAAGCCACAATGACTTCTAGGAGGTGTTGGTATTACTTATTATTTGATGCATTACTAACTTTTTTGGTTCGACTCAGCACGACCCAAGAAATATGCTTCGCGACCCAATTTTGGGTCGCGACCCATAGGTTAAGAACCACTGCTCGAGAGGGCTAACACAATAGACTGAAGAAAAATATTCCCTTTCATTCGCTTACCCGAAACTTGTCCTAAACAGCGACCCGACACCCCACCCCTACTTGAAATAGTTATACCTCGTTACCATAGTCACCGTAGTCGTTACCATTGACCAGTGGCGTACGCAGTATTTTTTCAAGGGGGGTGTTCATGGTTTTCTGAAACTACTGAAAGAAATTCGAGTATGTAATAAAGCACTATAATTTCCCTAATTTAGACAGCTAGATAATTTGACTTTTTATTTAGACAACATTGCTTAGTTAAATTCTGATTTGATTTTTTAAGTTTAAGAACATAATGTAATATCTTCTCGCATGTAATATCTTCTGAAAAAAGTCCAGTGTCATATGGGTGGGAAGTAATACTTTGAGGGCCACTTTCACATTCATCAGATTTTGTTATGCTAGAAACGTTTTCTTCAACGGAAGTGTCACATTTCTGTTCAACAGAAAAACTTACATTGGTACTAGATGCTGTCACCTCACTAATTTCAGGTCGTGATTTTTTCTCAAAATAATTAAAAATTGTTAAATTCTTGCGTTTTGACATCTTAAAGATCCAAGAACAGCAAATATATATATTGGCACAGAAATATCCGCTATGCTACGATCTTAAAGCTTCGAGCTGGAATGAATAACTTCAACGAGCTCAGTATCTCCAATAGTATTGTTACTGATTTCTTCACTAGTCGAAATGACGACGACGACGGGTTCGGCGATTGAATGAACTTTTTGTTACGACAAAACAAATCAGAATTAGCAACGAGCTCTGAAAGACAAACGGCAGAGATAACGCTTAGTCTGACTAACTAACTCCACTGTTCTCCGTTCCCTCTTTTCTATAAATTTTCACCGCAACTCCAAAATTCTCGAATTGTCTCAAACACGACAGAACGTGTAGGATTCCAGAATCATCGCGTAAAGACCTCGCGAATGACAGCCAGTCTCGAAAACTATCGCGACTGGCAGGACAGAAAGAAACCAGTCCGTAACAGTATCACGTGAATTTGGTTTCAAAAGTACAACCTTATTATAGTAAATGTTTTTTCAGTGTTCTGAGAAATACCGTGAGAAAAAAAAGTAGGCATAAGGCAAATAAAAATATATAGTCGTAAAAAATAATAGCCCGCATAATTTCTACTAAAATTTTCATTTTTACCATTTTGTCTGAGCTCAAGGGGGGAGTTTAAACCCCTAAACCCCTCCCTTGCGTACGCCACTGCCATTGACAATTGTCATTCAGGTATCAGTAGTGCATATTTACTGACCATTCTTTCACGGGCACTGTCAGGGTTCTGAATCCACTCCCACGCACCCGCTGACCCTTAACCTCAGGGTCAGCGGGTGTGCGACACTAAAAGTGTCCCTCCCTCAACTGAAGTCGTAATCGGTGATTATTCTTCGTGATGTCCTTCTCTGAACTGTTCTATCTGTCTTTCTCTTCGACAGGCTTATAAGCCTAAATTGAGCACTCGAGCCTTCGAATGTATGTAATTTCTATAAAGTTGTTGTTGTTAATTTACGTCGCACTAGAGCTGCACAATGGGCTATTGGCGACGGTCTGGGAAGCATCCCTGAGGATTATCCGAATACATGGCATCACAATTTTGATCCTCTGCGGAGGGGATGGCACCCCTGCTTCGGTAGACCGACGACCTGCGCGCGAAGTCGAACACTTTACGGTAAAACAGTTTAACGAGGACCAATACCGCACACCCTCGGTCCCCACGCAGACTGATCCAAGTGGTCACCCACCAGCACACTGACTGCAGCCAGTGATGCTTGATTTTGGTGATCTGCTGGGAACCGTGTCTTAACGATCAGTCCACTGCGGGACTTCAATAAAGCAATAACAGTTTAAATATTTAAATTTTCTTTCTCGGAAGTCTAAAACTTAATTTCTTCTACATATATTTTGATATTTTTTCCCAACTTATACATTTCTAAATAAGTATTCTCCTTAAACAAACGTATTTACTATCATGCAAATACAGTAAAATATAAATCACGTCAATTTCATCGCATTAAGCAGCAAAACTGATTTTTTTAAAAAGCCGTCTGGAGGGAATATTTTTTTCCTAACTTAATTTATCAGAAATTTGAGAAAAGGAAATTGAAAAGATTGAGGTGAAAAAAGTATAAATTTCTTTTCCAAACGTTGAAAGATATAAATTTTTATTTATGTTATCAACTTTTATTTTCCGCGTCTTCTGTATTTTGCAGTTTTGATTTGTGAGATAGGGATGTTGTGGCATAGTACCTTATATGGAATTATCGATTGAATCTATTCGATATATCGTTAAATTTGATACGTCATCTGCGGCAGCGTGATAAGTGATTTTTTTGTTATTTTCTGAGCTTTTTTTGCTTGAGAATCGCTTGTCGTCGAGATAGTTAATAATAAATTTGCGGAAGACATTCCTTTTTCTTTTTTTAAATTTGAGATAACGTTTTCCATTAATAGATGAAGTTTTCTACTGTTCCATTTGAAGAATTTTTTGGCGGAGTTTAAATTTTTAAACCCCGTCTTTGTTACGAAGAAATAAAGAGTGATAATTTGATTATTTCATTTTAGCATTTGTTTGTTCCGCAGTGGTCTGATCGTTAAGACACTGTTGCCAGTAGAACACCGAACTCAAGCATAACTGGCTGTTGTCAGTTAACGGGTGAGAGACCACTTTGATCTGCCTGCATAGGGACCGAGGGTGCGCTGTATCGGTCCTCGTGTCCCGCAGTGGACTGATCGATAAGACACGGCTCCCAGCAGATCACCGAAGTCAAGCATCACTGGCTACGGTCAGTGTGCGGGTGGGTGACCACTTGGATCAGTCTGCGTAGGGACCGAGGGTGTGCTGTATTGGTCCTCGTTAAACTGTTTTACCGTAAAGTGCTCGACTTCGTGCGCAGGTCGTCGGGCTATCGAAGCGGGGGTGCCATCCCCTCCGCAGAGGACCAAAATTGTGGTGCCATGTCTTCGGATCATCCTCCGGGATATTTCCCAGACCGTCGCCAATAGCCCATTGTGCAGCTCTAGTGTGACGTAAATTAACAACAACAACAACAGTATCGGTCCTCGTTAAACTGTTCCACTGTAAAGTGCAGGTTATCGGTAGCTACCAAAGCAGGGGAGCCATCCCCTCTACAGAGGATCAAAAATGCTATGGGTTTTCGGACTGTCATCAAGGATGTTTCTCAGACCGTCGCTAATAGCCCATTGGGCAGCTCTAGTGAGACGTAAATAAAGTACCTACTTACTAATTAAGAGAAAGGGCACTTTATGAAAGCATTTTATTTTTTCACATCCGTACGAAAAGGTGAGACAGTAAGGAATTTTTATGCGTATGTAGGGCATATATGTGTGCAACACCAAAAACTGCAGGATTGTTGAAGTTGAAAAACAGATAGAACGAGATAGAGAAAGATACCACAAGGATACATGTGGGGTTACAAAAAGATTAGAACACGCTATTTTCATGCTACATAGGCTTTAGCGTTAGACTGGTCGCCGGGCAGGGAGGCACTAGCTTCACGAAGGTAGAATTAAAATTGAATCAAGAGCTACAGTAGGATTACTATTTTCTTCTAACATACTGTAAAGCATTTGATACAATAATACCCATCTCTGTCAGTCTGGCTACCAAGCAATAAAATTCTTAATCAATCATCAACATCAATTTCAATCATCAACAAATGATTATTGGATTTACATATATTTGCAGGCTTGCGTGATCAATTTAAGTTTATAAACCTTTGTCAAATAGAAGGAGAGATAGCACAATACAGAGAAGGACAGCACGAGGATGAACCCAGTGATAGCAGTGAGATTCGAACCCGCTACCACAACGCTTTGCACAGCGTTTGGCGGGTGATACCGCTCTGTCGAGGAGGCTCCTTAACAAATGAATTTGCTGTTGTTGTTGTAGTTAATTTGCGTCGCACTAGAGCTGCACAATGGGCTATTGTCGACGGTCTGGGAAACATCCCTGAGGATTATCCGAAGACATGCCGTCACAATTTTGATCCTCTGCAGAGGGGGTGGCACCCCCGCTTCGGTAGCCCGACGACCTGCGCGCGAAGTCGAGCACTTTACGGTAGAACAGTTTAACGAGGACCAATACCGCACACCCTCGGTCCATACGCAGACTAATCCAAGTGGTCACCGTCCGGCAGTGGACTGATCGTTAAGACACGGCTCCCAGCAGATCACCGAAGTCAAGCATCACTGGCTGCGGTCAGTGTGCGGGTGGTAAACCACTTGGATCAGTCTGCGTAGGGACCGAGGGTGTGCGGTATTAGTCCTCGTGAAACTGTTCTACCGTGAAGTGCTCGACTTCGCGCGCAGGTCTTCGGGCTACCGAAGCGGGGGTGCCACCCCCTCTGCAGAGGGTCAAAATTGTGATGGCAGGTCTTCGGATAATCCTCAGGGATGTTTCCCATACCATCGCCAATAGCCCATTGTATAGCTCAATTGCGACGTAAGTGAACTACAACTACAACAACTACCAAGTGGTCACCCACCCGCACACTGACCGCAGCCAGTGATGCTTGACTTCGGTGATCTGCTGGGAATCGTGTCTCAAGGATCAGTCCACTGCGGGACACAAATGAATTTGCAAAATAGCGTGTTCGAACAGGTTACAAGTTTCAATTAAACTGAAGAACAACTATTACAAACTGGAATAAGGAGAGGAAGAAGGTTATATCCATGTTCATATAGGAATCTGTACCCAATACCCCCACACTAGTGAAGCTTTTTGGTGGCTTTCCACTGATGGACCAACATAATCTCGATGATAACCATCAATAATTCCATCATTAACCATCATATTTTATGATGGTAACCAACATAAGTAACCATCATCCCAATGTAGGAATTCGGACTGATTTATGATGGTCAGACATGAAAATAGCAACTTGTTTTTATGGTTTGCTCGTGTTGAACCATCAGAAATTTCCCTCATAGTTTTTAGAAATCGAATGTTGGAACGATCATGAGCCACTATCACCCCAGTGTAAGTGCTTGGACTGATTTATGATGGGCCAACATTAAAAAAAATTATTTTGATGGTTTATTTCATCAAAACAACTTGGTTTTTCCCATTAAATCATCATTGAAATGTATAGTTGGAACCATCATGGACCATCAATGATCATCATGAATTGTTGGTCCATGAGAATCAAACTTCCCTTGATCGTGAACCATCATAGCATTAAAGTAGCATTTTTCTTCATGGAATGATGGGAATTTGCTGGCATATCAAGAACCATGGAGGCATAACGGGAAACGTTGGATGACGTTGGACCATCATGAATCGCACTGAAACTAGCATGAACCATCAAAATGATTTGATGGGGCCAATAAGAATTTTGACTTGGGTATGCTTTAGAGATTTTGGTGACAGAGCAATTGAATCCCCCGTAATGCAATGAATTTACTTGTTGTTTACACATGCATATACACACTTGTGTTCATTTCAAGGTACGGATTATAACCCTTGTCAAAGTGAAGAGGACAAGTTAGAGAAAGGACTCGCTTAAGATATATTCCGGGTTGAGATGATGTTCGAACCCGTTACCTCCACACTACGGAGCGCTTCGCAGAACTTCGACACCGCTCGGCCATGGGTTCCTAATTTATTGATCAAAAATATTTAGCTAGGAATTTGTCTCACATTTCATTATTAAGCCTGTGCTTCTTTAGTGGTGTTATTGGCTTATTTTGCAATTTTTTTTTTGGTTTGTACGTTTTTAAAATGGTTATTCCAGTGGTTCTCCGAAAATACGACAGTATAATCTCGCGTCTCCGAAGTAGCACATTTAAATTAAATGCAATTTGGAAGAAGATCGGAGTCGTGGACTCTTGTGTGATCATTGTCAATCGCCAGAATCTGTAAACAGCCTCCTCTTTAATTGCAAAAAGTTCTATCTTCACAAGCTAAGCATCTCAATTGAGGTGTTCCCATTTTCCTCTCACCGTCTACTCAGATATGACTAACACGAGAATCTTTTCAAAAAAATTAGTGTTCTTTTCGGGTTTAAGAAGACGATTCCAGTCCACAGCTAACAAATCTCACATGTTCGCAGATACAGCAAATTTTTAATTTCACTGGTGTTAACCACACTGATCAACTGAAGAAAAGAGTGTTTACGTTCTCCTCTGATGGACGTGTGTCTCCCCCAAAACGATGGAACCACGAAATTTTGATTTTGAATTCTCGGAAAACTATAGGGCTCGTGGACTCCCCTTTGTCTGATCATTGTCAGTCTTCAGAATCTGCAGAATCCACCTCCTCTTTGAAAGCAAAAGGTTCGAACCTCAGAGACAAGCACTGCGCTCCTCAATCGGGGTATTTCCACTTTCCCTTCATCGTCTACTTAGCTATGACCAACATGAAAACCTTTCAAAAAACTTAGTGATTTTTTTAAATTTTTTTAACTAGACAACTCTAGTCTCCAGTCTACAAATCCCTAATTAAATACAGTAAATTTTTTTTAATTTCATTGGTGTGAGCCTCTCTGAGTTTCCCTTTGATGAATGTGTGTCTCTCCAAAAGTATTGCAACCACAAAATTTTGGATTTTAAATTCTCAGTTGTTGTTGCTGTAGTTCATTTACGTCGCACTAGAGCTGCACAATGGTCTGGGAAACATCCAAGAGGATGATCCGAAGACATGCCATCACAATTTTGATCCTCTGCAGAGGGGATGGCATCCCCACTTTGGTAGCCCGACGACCTGCACGCGAAATCGAGCACTTTACGGTACAGCATTAACGAGGACCCATACCGCAAATCTTTGGTCCCTACGCAGACTGATCCAAGTGGTCACCCACCCGCACACTGACCGCAGCTAGTGATGCTTGACTTCGGTGATCTGCTGGGAACCGCGTCTTAACGATCAGTCCACTGCTGGTACTTTAAATTCTCAGAAAACTGAACATCTTAGCACCTTCACTTTTTCATCATCATCATCAACAACTCAACTCAACTCCCCTTACAGCACAGAGGATAAAGGCGAATAGCAAAGTTCCTGTTCTTCACTCAACTCAAGAACCCAAAAAAGCGTACCGAAATTCGCATGCCATCAAGCAATATGAAAATACTAAGCTACAGAAAGAAATACTCTTCAACGAAAAACTTCCTTACCACCAAGAGACAGAAGAGGAACAGCAAAAACGCTAAAGATTCCTCAAAAGTTTGCTGCTCGAAAAAGAATGTCTCAACACAGTGCAATGGCGATCTATATTTGGATGGACAAAACGGAGAAAATGAAGCCAATGTTGGGAAGTGGGTACACACTTTCGTGGTACGTGGTAATGAGTCAATTTCTCAGCGACGCGCCTGGCACTTTGTTTTGGTAGAGGAAGATGACCTGGAGGCTTTCCAATCTAAAGTCAATACGCGTAGAACTGTAGAGTTAACTAAGTATGGTAAAGTTTTGTACTCCGGCTGGGGCGTAGATCCGCCTGAACACGTTTACCGAAAAGTCAGGATTGAGGTAGAACTGCCTTCCATCAAAATGGATTTACGTAAACTTGGCTTGAATTGCACAGCAATCAAGAGAATAGATACTCTTGAAAGATAATTCCTCTTCTATTTTAACTTATCATAATTTTAAAGTGATTTCATTAGATGCGATGAATTTCACAAAACCTTATCTGAAAAGTTGACTTTTATCACGTGGCTTACTTTGTTTTAATTATCTTTCAATTTTTTTTTCCTACTGTAAGTATAACTTATGAAGAATACGGAAAGTGTTTTTAATGAAGTTTTAAGCAAAAATATAAAGAGAATGAATACTTCGTGGGACTACGGTTCGTTTAAAAGAGGTAAGAAAGAAAAAGTTTTTCTTAACTAGAGTCAATATATTTTGAACTGTGGATTTATCTCAACATGGTGAAGCTCTGGTTTCGTGTTTGGGATTGGACACATGTCAGAAATGTCAGTTTTGTGCAAAGAACTCCCTCTCTTCAAAAATTGGTTTACGTAAACTAAAATTGCACAGCAATCAAGAAAATTCATACTCATGAAAGATAACTTCAGTACTAGTTTCTATTTTAATATGTCATAATTTTTAAGTGCTTTGTTTACATAAGTAGTGATGAACTATAAAAAACTTATATAAGTTCACCTTTATTATGACTCATTTTATCTTTCTAATATTTTGTCAACTATCAGCATATCAGTATAACTTGAATCGGTATACCTTGAATCGGTATACCTTGAATTAGTATCAATTTAATTAGTATCAATTTAATTAGTATCAATTTAATTAGTATCAATTTAATTAATATCAATTTAATTAGTATCAATTTAGTTAGTTTAACTTGAATCAATAAAACTTGAATCAATAAAACTTGAATCAAAAAAACTTGAATCATTAAAAACTTGAATCATTAAAAACTTGAATCAGTAAAAACTTGAATCAGTAAAAACTTGAATCAGTAAAAACTTGAATTAGTTAAACTTATAAAAATAACGGGAAGTATTAATAGTGAAGATTTCTAACAAAAAAATAAAGCAAATTAATATTTTATGGTTTCTTATTTCAAGACAAAAACTTGTTTAATTTCCTTCTTTTTAACGAATAAAAAATGTTACGTAAACTTAGAATTTTTGATTAATAATTGATTTTAAAGTTTATATTTTTAAATGAAATTTTAAAATGCTGTGTTATTATTAAGATGTGATAATTTAATAATATTTGATTTGACTGTGAATACCTTTGAGTTGATTTTATTATATGGTTTGTCATGTCTTACCAATGTGTAAACAATAAGTATAACTTATTGTAATAACATTTTAGAAAAAAATAAAGTAAATAGTTTGTGTCAAGCGATATTTTTGCTTCATTTTTTTCATCCATAATTGTTCGATGAAGTCATCTATTTAAAAGTTGGTGGTAACTTATGTAGCAGATATTTCGCATAAATATAATTTTTTATCACGAAATTTTTTTTTTAAAGAAAATGTTATTACGTTGTCTTAACAAATCCTAAAATACGAAGAATTATATGTCTAATTCAAAAAAATCTTTATATTTTGAGAAATAACACTATGTTTAAAGAATAGTTTTTTCTATGTTATTCTTCAATAACTGGCACTACAAAATTCTACAAAGTTCAAAGCTTGCTCACTAATATAATCTAAAAAAAATTAATCAGTGAATAAAAAAAATGTCGTCGAATTCTTTTTTTTATATTTCCTATTTTTATTTATTACTGAACTTAAATGGTAAATAAATGTATATCCAACTGGAGAATTAGATTGTTCTTGATACTTGGTTTTGAACATGAGTAAATTTGCGACAATTTTCTAATATTTTATTAAACAATCTTTTTAATTTTTAGAATAAAATGGTTTTTAAACTAAAGCTCTCTCACTCTCAAACTTTAAAAAAAAATATTGCTTTTGAAATAAACCCAAAATACAGTTTCTTTTCTCTTTTGTTTTTCACCAATTTTTATTGTTTTTAAATAAAAGATTTTTTTCAATACACTGGTTAGAAAATTCAATTTTTTTAACACTAGATTACCCAAGAGAGTCATTTTGACTGCTTTTCAACTAACTGCTTTTTAATTTGCCAAAAATGTGCAAAGAATAATGCATAAATTATTTTTTTCTAAGTGAAGTAAATTTTTTATTGTTAATATTTACTAATAACTTGTTATATATAATTGTAAATAATATAAAAAATATTAAAAATTAAACAAATTTCTTTAAACATTTGTTATTATTTCAAAATGCAGTCATTTTGACTGCTTTTCGGCAATATAGGTACATACTATGTACTCTTATTTTAAGTCTTTCTTGTGTTAAAAAATATTATAAAATGTTCATAAAATATTTTTTAGCATAATGTTTAATTGAACGCTGGTATATTTCATACATTTTAGCAAATTATAGGTGATATTTCATTGCAATTCACCCAAATTTGATATTTTATTGACTTATGATCAACATTCATATTAGATCCACGTTATATCAACGTTAAATTCTGGAAAGCAGAGTTTTACCACAATGCTAATAATAACTGCATGGATCAGTCGCGTATATATTTTGCATTGCTAATACGTTTTAGGACTTGGATCTCATGCAAGTATGCAAGGCCTGATGCTAATTAGATATTAAACGAACGTTAAACAGTTTTAATCAGTATTTGTTTCGATTGTTTTCTTACTTTGTGCTAAAAATGAGAATTATTCCAAGAGCAGGAATTATGACGTACGCAAGAACTGCATATTTGTTTAATATTTCTGTAACTATACGTTTTAATTTAGTATAAGGTGATTAGAAAGTAAATTCACTTGTTTGGAACTTTGTAATGAAAAAGCTAGGAAATCCTGTGTTCCAAGAAAAATCAAAGAATTTATTTACAGTCAATACAATGCACTAAGTCGCAAAAATTCCAACCCTGCAGTAGACTGATCGTTAAGACAACGGTTCCTAGCAAAATCACCGAAGTCAAGCATCACTGGTGCGATCCCTTCAGCAGAGGATCGAACTTGTGATGGCATGTCTTCGAATCATCCTCAGGGATGTTTCCCAGACCATTGCCAATAGCCGATTGTGCAGCTTTAGTGCGACGTTATTGAACTACAACAACAGCAAAAATCCCATCGTGTTATGTGACTAGCATTTTTTAACTGCGAACTATTTCGCCGTTTGGTAGGTACATTTAATTACGCCACACAAGAGCTGCAGAATGGGCTATTGGCGATAGTCTGGGTAACAACTCTGAGGATGATCCGGAGACATACATACACACATACGTCACAGCCCGTTTTACAGGGAGGACACTCACACACCATCCATCCGCCGATCGTAATTCAGAACAGCGCATGATCGCATGATTAAACCAGTATTCCCAGAGGTATTGATTTGGAAGACTTTGCACCACCGACAGATTTAGCTTGCATCAGTCACCATTTTGTACACTGAGAGTCTCACCGGAGATTGAACTCACGACCTCGCGGACATGGATCCAACTCCCTACCGGCTAGGCTATCCATTTCCATTATTTCGACGTAAACCTCGGGGTATTTCCTTTTTTATATAGTCCAGCAGAGCACTGATCGTGAAGACACGGTTTCCAGCAGATCACCGAAGTCAAGCATCATTGGTTGCGGTCAGTAAGCGGATGGGTGCCACTTTGATCAGCCTGTCTAGGGACCAATGGTGGGCGGTATGGATCTTCGCTAAACTGTTCTACCGTAAAGTGCTCGACTTCGCAGCAGGAGAGCCATCCCCGCAGCAGAGGATCAAAATTACGATGGCATGTCTTCGGATCCCCCACAGGGACCGTCGCCAATAGCCCACTCTGCAGCTCTAGTGTGGCGTAAATTCGTCGTATAAACATAGGCTCAAGGCAATACCTTAATGGACTTTTCATCCTGTTATATTGGGTTCTTTTATCCTTTGTGCATCAGATTGAGTGGGTGGAATCACCTTTTGATTGTGCCAACTTGTCTACTTAATATCAAATACTGTGCTAGGCGTGGAGGTAGCGGGTTCGAATCCCGCTGTTACCATGGATGTATCTTTATGTTGTCCTTCTCTGCATTGTGCAATCTGTCTGTTTGACAAAGGTTTATAAGCCTTAATTGAGGAGAGAAGACTGAAAATTCACGTTATACTAATAAATAAATAAACAAGTAAACATCTTTCAAAAAAAATATTCAAATTTACTTTTAAATCCTATTTCTAATCTTGTTTTGTCCCGCAGTGGACTGATCGTTAAGACATGGCTCCCAGCAGTTCACTGAAGTCAATCATCACTGGATGCGGTCAGTGTGCGGGCGGGTGACCACTTGGTTTAGTCTTCGTAGGGTCCGAGGGATGAACTACAACAACTATCCTTGTTTTTAAGCGAACAGGCTGAAATTAGAGTTTAAATTCTAAGCAGAACATTCAACCTAGTGTTGTTGAATAATCCATGATCTCAAAAGTAGCTTAACAGGTCAAGTGTCTCAAAACGAGTTTCTCCCACCCTCAATTTTTGATCCAGGAGTTCCCTTGTTTTCTGGTTTGAGTTCAAAATTATATGGCTGCGGTGGTGAACATAGATAGATCGTGGATTGTGAGCTAAGTCGTACTTTCACCCTTGCGGTGCTCTCTCATAAAACGAAAGGCATACGTTCCGGTCTTAATTTGCAAAAATCTAATGGCTCGGCTTGTCCAAGTGTCATTAGAAACAACAATATTGCGACAAACACAAAGTCATATTCATTGATAATCATATAATATCAAAATCATATATATTATTGCATAAGTCTCCCTCTAAAATAAAAAAAAACTTATATGAAACAAAATAAAAATTTGGAAAGGTTTCTGAAGTGCCTTGGGGTCTTGATTCCCGAGTTAAGTTCATTTCTCGTTAAGTCTTAGTTCAGTCAAAACTTTCAACCCTTATTGTATATCCCCTTTTTTACTCTTATTAAAAGTTTTAATAAAAAAAAACTTAATTTAAGAATTAAGTTTTAATAATAAATAATCTTAGGAATAAATATCTCCATCCCGATGTGTATACATATAACTAAAAACTTGCGTAAAGAAAAACTCAATATTCTTAAGCAATTAGAATTGATTTTATCAATTTCTGCTGCATACTTAAACACTAGAAATCCAAATGGGGGCTCTGCTGCTTTGTAATTGAAAAATAACTTCCTAAAAGTATTTAATATTTCAAAATTTGATCCATTTTAAGCGCTTACTTAATTCATGTGTTAGCATATTTTGAAACCTTCTACCTTGAATAACGGTACCCCCTGGTTTCATCAAAAATACAAGTGTACTTCAACATATCTATTATAATTATTTTTAGAGTAAAGGAAACTTAATTATCTACGAAACTAATGAACAAGTATAATTGAAAACTCAGCATTCCCGTTTAATCATATATTTTTATTAACCGAATTGAATCACAGAATTTTGATGACATAGTTACTAATACAGTTTTTAATAATTGATTATGATTATATTTTGCGATTTTAGTTGTCTAAATCAGGGGTATCCAACTGGCGGCCCTGGGGCCGCATCCGGCCCGCGAAGCCTTTTTTTGTGGCCCGCGAACTAAAATATATTAGCTGTCATTTTTTTGCGAACAATTTTCGTAAAAAATCTATATGGGTTTAAAATACTTTTCTCGTTAACAAAAACCTAATTTCTTCGTTTCTGTGAAATTTAACATACAAACGGTGCAAATAAATTTATTTTTCAGGTTTTGCATCGAAGAAAATATTTATTCAAATACAAAAATAATCGTGTATGTTGCTCTTTTTTATTTCATTTTTTTCGTATTTTGTGAATATAATTTAGCATGTGCGTATCAGAAATTTTCTCGAAGAAATTCTCCGATTTAAATTTTAGAAACCACTCATTTTGGACGAAAATATTTACACACACATTTGTAAATTTAAAATGTAAATATCTATTCTCTGGTGGTTGCAGCAGGCAAACCTCAATTTTCTCATTGAATATTTTGTGTGCTACTATGTAGGTTTTAATACCTTAACAATTAGATATCTGTTGCACATTAATTGTTTAATACATAGGTGCTCACTTGAAAGTTATTGTAGCCCGAATTTTTATTATTTATGTAATATTTTTGATAATTTATTAATAACAATTAAATATTTTTAAAAATATTATTAATAACAATTAAATATTTTTAAAAATCTACTTCTTATTTTTATTTGTATTTCAATACTTTTGTTTTGTACAACTTAATCAAACTCTGACAGTAATATTTAATGTGCCTTCAAACATAAAAGAGCCTTACAAAAAATTTTGATAAAGTTGCGGCCCGCCATTTGATTTGTGTTTTTAATTATGGCCCCCGGCCTCGTGTAAGTTGGAAACCCCTGGTCTAAATGATCTACACACGCAAATCTGGAAAGGGCCACATTGTGCCCTTCTGACGTTCTAGGTATGCAACAATGTTCAGTCTAAAAGAAACATTGTGAATAATAAACGAGTCAATTTTAACGCTAAATATACCATAACCTATCGCTTTTGCACACTTGACTTAATGACTTTTTCTAACAATTATAAACAGTTAATATTCTATTTCTTTTTTTGTATTTTGTTTGTTTCGAATAATACTTGTCGTATACCCATTTCTACCACAACCGGTCACTTGACCGGGAAAAAAATTTATTGCTTTATAAGGTTATCGGATCAGAAATTGAGATGTAATGCGCGTTCAACGTATTGCATTCGATTAGTAGCACATTTCCGCAAAGACTGTTGCGTAATTAGTTCAATCAGAATAACTAGGAATTCAAATTTCAAGCAAGTACCTGAAATTTTAGATGGGCATTTTTGTGCAAGAAAAAGTGACAAAAACTATAAGTTTTGATAAGTAGCTTATATTTTATTTTGATAGCTTTACTTCATTTCTAACTACCTATGGTTAGTTTTGACCCAGAAAAATGTCGAAACAATCAAGACAGCTCAAGTTCTTAGGAAGAAATAAATAATATAGGCGAAGAGTTTTTGGAAATTGATGAAGATAAATTTTCTGAAAATGAGGATATAGGGGAGAGTCGGGTAGCCCCGCCCAGCGGGTACCCCCGCCCACTGTCAATTTCATATGTATAGAATATTTTTTCAAGTCAATGGGCCATCGGACATTAATTGTTATATTAAAAAAAGATTATTTTCAAAGTTTCAAGTATTTATGCAGCTGGTAACATGGTAAACAATAGTTTTGAAAATATGTTGAATACAGTAGTCATGAAATTAAGAAAAATTGGTTGAATGTTTCGATTAAACTTCATTTTAATACTGAAAAAATAATTTTTTCTATACATACAGCATTAAAGTATGTAGTCTTAAGTTTAATTTACACGAAGAAGGAAGTTAATATGCGAAAAATTGTTCGAGTAATTACAAATTTACAAAAAAATTGGATTTCGGGTAGCCCCGCTCACATGAATGTCGGGTATCACCGCCCAATTTTATTTCGTCGATAAATGTACGGTTGCAAATATTATTATTTTATTGCTTCAAATTTGAATGTTATATGCATTTTTAACAACAAATATATGTTTTAATATAATATGAAACATAAATTTGTATATTTAAAAATGAAAAATTTAATATTTTTAAAATGTAATTGATATATCCAAATTAAATTTAATATCAAGAAATCATAAATATTATGATAAGCTATTTGCTTACTTATTTATTTTCACCTATTTGTGAACGAATCAATCTACAGAAGCATTTGAATGCAAACATACATTAATAATGTACATTAATACATACATAATATGCATACATACATATTATACATTAATAATGATAAAAAGTATGACGTTTGTTGTTATTAAATGATAGAATTCACTAAAAGTATATGAATATGTAATAAATAAAATAATTTAGTGATAAAAATGATAAATGAGGTTTATCTATTGTCAATACATTGGTCATTTTCATTTACACCTGAAAAAGTAGCCAAAAAACACAATTTTTGTAACTGGGCGGGGCTACCCGACACATTTTGAAAAGAACTGAAAAACATGTTTTTTTAAATTTCTAATTTTTTAAGTTTAACTATTCTTTTTTGGTTTATTCTTTTTGCATTATTTAATTAGATGATAAAACAATAGAAACATACAAAAATGTTGATTATTACTCAGTATTATACAGAAATCTAAGCAATACTCCTTAAGTGAGCGGGGCTACCCGACTCTCCCCTACTGGTTGGAAATAGTCCCGCAGTGGATTGATTGTTTAAGACACGGTTCCCAGCAGATCACCGAAGTCAAGCATCACTGGCTGCGGTGAATGTGCTGGTGGGTGACCACTTCGATTAGTCTGCAGGGACCGAGGGTGAGCGGTATTGGTCCTCGTTAAACTGTTCTACCGTAAAGTGCTCGATTTCGCGTGCAGGTCGTCGGGCTACCGAAGCGGGGGGTGGGGCATCCCCTCAGCAGAGGATCAAAATTGTGATGGCATGTCTTCGGATCATCCTCAGGGATGTTTCCCAGACCGTCGCCAATAGCCCATTGAGCAGCTCAAGTGCGACGTAAATGAACTACAACAACTGGTTGGAAATTATAAGTTTGAATATACATCGTTTGAATATACTTTAAAATTTGTTCTAAATGTGAAAAATATGTTTGAGGAAATTGTACAATGGAAACATCCTGTATATGTAAAAAATGCTTTGAGCAATGAATTAAAAATTCTTATTCTTTGTGTTTGTAATGCATAAAAATTGGCAATGTACAATTTGTTTAATAATAATAATAATAAAGTTTTTTTTGTTTATTTCCTTTCAAACATCCATATTTCATACATTTATTTAAGAAACATTCATTAGGTATATATTAAGTAGACATATATTAGAAGTAGGTATATATTAAGTGTTGGTATGTTCAGTGTTAAACTATAATTTTATGTATTTTCCATTGTTACTTTAGCTTTCCTTACATTAACTTTATATCAACCGATTTTCTAGACCTACAATAAAATTTGAATACAGATGTATTGTTGTAAAAATATTATATCACTAAAGACACATTGTTTTAATTTTTATATGATGTTTTTAGCTCAATTCAATACATTGTTGACAAACAAATTGATTGTTAAAAATTGCAACAAAGGGTATTAAAGCCATTTTTTCTTCATTCTTCTTTTGAGCTATCAATTGCAAGACGCTTTTTTTTTCGTGATTCGAAAAAGCTATTCATTTTCATAAAAATGAGCGATCTTTATCGTTTTGCAGTGTTAAATCACTGGATGAACGAACTGGAAAAACATCCCAGACCTCGACGTAAGTTGATAAAATAAATATGTTTGTAATTTTAAACATAGTCTAACATCTGACTGAGATACAATTATGGGCAAATCTAAACTTGTAGGCCTTAATCTGCACTGGTAGAAAAATAATAATTAAGTATTTAAAAATTGCTATGTAAATTTCAAATAATATATAGATCTTTAATTCATTCAATTGATAATTTTATTTCATTTCATGAAAGCTCTTGATTGTATCATGCAATTTTGAATTTAATATACTATAATAATCTTTCTTTGGCATTCGACACTAGTATATAAAATCTTTTTTGCTATACTAGTACTTCGGCTCTAGTAAATAAAATATTTTACTGCACTAGTATTTCGGCACTAATGTACCAAATCTTTTACTATAGTGTTTCGGTACCAGTAAATAAAATCTTTTACGAAACTAGCAATTCGACACTACTATATAAAATCTTTTACTATACTAGCATTTCGGAACTAGTACATATAAAATCTTTTACTACACAAGTACTTCGGCACTAGCATGTAAAATCTTTTACTATACTAGTATTTTGGCACTAGTAAATAAAATGTTTTACTGCACTAGTATTTCGGCACTAATATATCAACTCTTTTACTATACTAGTGTTTCGGTACCGGTAAATAAAATCTTTTACGAAACTAGTATTTCGGTACTAGTAAATAAAATCTTTTACTATACTAGTATTTCGGGCACTAGTATATAAAATCTCACAAGTACTTCGGCACTAGCATGTAAAATCTTTTAGTATACTAGTATTTCGGCACAAGTAAATAAAATCTTTTACTGCACTAGTATATAAAATCTTTTACTATACAGTGGCAGTCAAAAGTATTCGTACAATGAATTTTGAAGTGCTCATCGCTTCATAGTATTTTATTAATTATACTACGTCATTAAACACAGATACCAGGTCTTGTATCCTTTATTTTTGAGCAATTTAATCAAAAGAAGTTTTCTTGTAAAACAATTACAGAAAAAAAATATAAAAAATAAAAATTAATTATCAAAACTTTTGTGTCAAAAGTATTCGTACACTTAAGAAAGTTCTCTAAAATTATATAGTATATCACAGTTTAATACTTAGAAGGATACCCTTTCGCCTTAATTATTGCTTTCATTCGACTTGGCATTGAATCTACCAACTTCTTTGTAATATCTGGTGTAATTGATGCCCATTCTTCCAATATGGCGGTTTTCAGCTGATTTTTATTTTTTACTCCTCGATTTTTGATTTTGTCGTCTAAAATACTCCACAAATGCTCAATAGGATTCATGTCTGGTGATTGTGGAGGTGTGTTGAGTCTTTCGGGAGTGTTATATAATACCCAGAGCTTAGCATTATAAGCTGTATGCTTAGGGTCGTTGTCTTGTTGAAATATATAGTTAGTTTGAAGACCCATTTGTGAAGCGCTAGAATTTAAATTACTTTTTAGAATGTCAATGTACTTTTTGTGATCCATAATCCCATCAATGATGTGCAATTTACCCACTCCATGTGCGCTCATACATCCCCAAACTAGAATGTTACCACCGCCATGCTTTACTGTCGCACTCAAATTTTTTGGTTGTAGCTCTGTATTCTTTTTACGCCACACAATTTGTCTGCCATCAGATCCAAACACGTTAAACTTGCTCTCATCCGAGAATATAACCCTGTTCCAGAAATCAGGATTTTTATTAACATGCTGTTCGGCGAAAGACATTCGTTTCTTTCTATTAACTTCCGTCACAAAAAACTTTTTTCGAGATACTCGACCATGGAATCCTGATTCGTTAAAAGTGCGGCGTATAGTACTTACAGAGATCGAAATTCCCTGTTTGAGGACTTTTACTGCCGGGGCACTCAATTTTGGATTTTTCTTAATCAATCTTACGAGTAAGCGTCTGTGCTTAATGCTGAGAATTTTTGGGCGTCCACTTCGTGGAATATTTTCAACAGTATTGCGTTGTCGATCTATAACACTCTGCACTGTAGATCTTCCAATAGCAAGTGATATCTTTCTTAAAGAGTTATTATGTAGTTTCATTATCAGTTTACTTTCAGCGAGAGCTTTTCCCTTCCGAGCCATCTCAATTTAAAGCTGTATGATTGACAACAAAAAATGCGAGTTTCAAAGCATAAGAATGAAACAGATAAAGCGGTAAAAGTAAGAATAATATAAAATCTCGCCAAATATATTCCCACAAACGATATTTGGCACACAAATTGTCTTAATTTTATTATTTTACAACTTGAAATGTGGATGTACGAATACATTTGAAGCACGAGGTTTAGTGGTGAGATTCAAATTCGCACTCTATCGAGGAGCTCTTTATGACCAAATTTAAAAATTTCCTCTTAAAAATTCAAATCATTCATGCAACAACTTGAAAAACATTAAGATTTTTTGAAAATTTCAATTAATTTTTGCGCAATTTCAATTTTTATTCACTTTTGAAGTCAGTAATTTAAGTGTACGAATACTTTTGACTGCCACTGTATGTATATAAAACCTTTTGTTATACTAGTATATAAAATCTTTCACTATACTAGCATTTCGGGACTAGTACATAAAATCTTTTGCTACACAAGTACTTCGGCACTAGTATGTAAAATATTTTACTCTCACCTTTTCTTAAAACCTTTTACTCTACTAGCATATAAAATCTCTTAGTACGCTAGTATTCGGCAAGAGTATATAAAATCTTTCATAATCCTAGTATTTCGGCACTAGTGTAGTAAAAAGATCAAATCTTCAAATTAAGATTTAAAATAATAAATTAAGATGATGAAAAAGTTATAAAACTGATAAAATAAGTGATTACGATAGTACATAACTAAAACCGAATTTTTTAAGAAAAATTCAAATTTTTTTATGTTTTATGAAAATTAAATTACTTTTCTAAGCTTTTCTTACTTATTATTAAGTGATGAAACTAATAAATAAAAATATTGTTATAAAGTACTCAATGAGCAAAAAAGGATTTTGTGTAGTCTTTTTTTTTTACCATAATTTCTGTTCTTTAGAAAAAACACCTTTGAATAATTTGCATTTAAAATTTCATTTTATGAAGTTAAAAAATTATGAAATTTCGTGAAGCTTTACAAAAAATTTAGGGTTTTTATAATCTTTAAAAATGTTTTTATAAGTAGCACTAAGAATTATTTAAGACATTTATATATTTTTCAAGATAATCTTATTTTTATGATAATTCTCCGGATTATCATTAAGAAGGAATCAAACCCCGTCTCCGAAAGCTCATATTTTTAACTGTAGTGCGATGTTACGATCAAACTAAAAAGAGATTTCAGTAGATGTTTATTATTCAGTAGATTATAATGATGTGGCACAAAATATTTTATTAAAAAAATATTTATATTTATCCATAATTTTTTTTATAAGCAATGAATAGTTTGTAAACATTACAGAATTTTTACTGGCACTAATTTCAAATTACCCATTTGTCAAAAAAAAAAATAAGGCTAATTGATGAAAGAAAGGAAATAAAAATAAGCACATTTTGACATAACTTAATCAGCAAAAAGAAACTATGTTTTAATTTTTTTTTAAATAAAAAGATTCTGTAAAATACAAAACTGTTCATTTTGTTACAAAAACCGTTGCTTTTCAATGACAACACAGACAATAAGTTAAAGATAATATAAGTTAAAGATAATATAAAGATATAAGTTAAGTTAAAGAAAGTTCAATTTGATTAATGCCTGCACTGTTACATATTAGTCCCTTAGTGGACTGATCATAAAGACACTGTTCCCAGTAGAACACCGAAATCAAACACCACTGAATGCGGTCATTAAGCGGGTGGGTGACCACTTTGATCAGCTTACGTCGGGACCGAGGGTGCGTTGTATCTGTCCTCGTTAAACTGTTCTACCGTAAAGTGCTCGACTTCTCTCGCAGGTCGTCGGGCAACTAAAGCAGGGGAGTCATCCCCTCAACAAAGGATCAAAATTGTGGTGGCATGTCTTCGGATCATCCTCAGGGATGCTTCCCAGACCGTCGCAATTGGTTAATTGTGCAGCTCTAGTAGAACGCAAATAAAATACCTACCTACAGAAACTATGTTTTTTTTAGTTATATAATTTCAGTAAAATACAAAACTGTTCATTTTGTTACAAAAACCGCTGCTTTTCAATGACGACATATTCAATAAGTTAAAGATTAATCTCATTTCTATTTGATTAATGCGTTAATTGTTAGAAATTTCTCGAAAAAAATGGTTAAATAACAATTGATTTAATTTTAATATTTTACTATATTCAACTGAAACAGTAAAATAACAATAAAAATTATTGCATCTAAACTGTTAACTGAAAGAAAAATCGCCTATTGACTATTAACCCTAATACTTTTAAGCAAACAACCGTGCCAACTAGGCCCACAGCAAATCATAATCGAGGGCAAGTTCTTCGAAAATTGGAAGCTAAGCCATGTCATAAGGATCGAAAACTCATATTTTGATCATATTTTCGATCATCGGATGCCTAACACATCAGAGGATATTTCTATAAGATATCGCTGATGTATTAGTGGAACACTTTAACACACGTAGCCTAAAGTGTTCCCCGTGTATGGGGAACACTTTAAGCTGTTCCTTAGTTCCTTGCAGCTGGTTACACGCTTTAGCCAAAAAGGCAAATCCTTCAATCTCAAGATTGGCTGAATGGGAGTTTGAATTCCAACGTTGACTCTACTATACGTTCCTCCATTCCTTCAACGCATGAGGAGTTTCAAGTGCTTGCACCGTGGATAATTGGACTTCGAAACTCTCATCCACACATAGATCATAGACGCACAGCTGTCACTGACACACATAGATTACGAACTCTCATTCGAACTGTCATTCACACATAGATACGAAACTCTCATTCACACATAGATGATAGACACACAGCTGTCACTGACACACATAGATTACGAACTATCATTCGAACTGTTATTCACACATAGTAACGAAACTCTCACTCACACATAGATGATAGACACACAGCTGTCATTCACACACATAGATTACGAACTCTCATTCAAACTATCATTCACACATAGATACGAAACTCTCACTCACACATAGATGACAAACACAAAAAGTGTAATTCTCATTTCTCAAGACAGGTGGCACAACCGGACAAACTAATCAAGTCAGATTCCACGGTTTACTTGACAAAATACAACTCAAAATCCTCTTAACTTCAATAAAGGAAAGTCTAATTAATTCTAACTCAGATATCCAATTAAATTTTGCTTTTATGGTATCGAAACCACGCTATTTGTAAATGTTCACAAATCCATACTGTTTTGTATTCTTGGTTTCTTAAACATACTAGTTCTAAACGTTTTCAGATTAGTAAAGAGAAACACTAACTTGTATGCATAACCTTACGTATAATTTTACATTTACTTTACTTACTGTATAAATAATTATTACATTACTTTACTTTTTTAATTTAAAATTAAATTGTTCTCTCTTATTAAATGGAACAAAAGTTTTGAAATATTCTCACAGATTTTTACTCTCTATTTCTTGTGAAACTGCAGTTTTGTAATCGTTTGCTATAGTAACGCGTTAGAATTATGTAGACGGAACAATGCTTTAATTAGCGAATTAAACTTTCTCGGATGTAGAGGTAGAGAAAATTTACTCTTCTCTTAAAAACCAAGCAGCGAAAATTGTTTGTTCCATGACTGTCTCAAATGTCCAACAATTCGGGTTTTTTTAATTCTTAAATTGTTTAATTAATTCCCCATAGTAACACTGCTTTCTTTTTCTTAATGCATGCTGTTTTTAATTTTAAATTTTTCAATTTTTTTTATTTAAAACATTTAGCAATTGTTATATTTTCTTTTAAACGAGAATACACAACAACTTCTAATAACATATAGTACAAAATACGATTTTAGATTATTCTTTATTAAATCCATTCAAATCACCCAGCCCAAAAAAAAAATATCTTAGTAAAAAAAATAATTTTCCAAATAATACTTTGCAGTTTGACTACGTCTTTTTTGAAATATATAGAAAAAGTGTAACAACTATTTAATAGATAATCAATATTTAGTATAAAATATTAAAAGAAAAATTCACTTTTCAAAATTTCAACACCAAATAATGAGAAGTTTCATAATCTTTTCATATTCGAATTACGGGTGCTTACCCTTTTTCTTGCTGCTCTCTTTAACGGCCGTAGCAAGGCAAAAGGCTGTTCTCTTTGAAACTGCCTTTTGCAACCCCCTTCGAAGTTTATATATTTCAGTGTAACTTTGTATGCATGCTGGAACTCTTAAATTCCAAAAATATGAATTACATACATCGTATGTAACCTTTTATTTATAAATATTTCAGTCAATTTATAAATATTGCGTTTTGAAATATTAATAAAAGTCGCAAAAACAATAATTATGAAAAATTATATTTTATCATGAATTACACGACCCTGACGACCGTCAAATCTAGATATATTTTCCTTAAGTTGATGTATCTAGATCTGAAGTTTTCAATTTTTAAATATAAAGTGAAATCCAAATTAAATTTTTTTAAATTTTTTTTAACGAAATATTATAATTCTTTAAGTTTAATCTGCGTTAAGAAGCGTTAAATTATATATTATATTTCAAAAATAGTAATAATTAATAATAATTTAAAATTAATTTATAATGCAAAATTATATTTTATCATGAATTACACGACCCAAACGACCTTCAGATCTAGATATATTTATTTTAAGTAAATGTATCTAGATCTGAAGTTTTTAATTTTTAAATTTAAAGTGAAATCTAATTTTTAAAGAGTGTAATTTTTTAAGCGAAATATTAAAATTCTTTAAGTTTAAACTGTGTTAAGAAGCGTTAACTTATATATTATATTTTAAAATTAGTAATAATTAATAATAATTTAAAATTAATTCATAATGTAAAAACTATATTTTATCATGAACTACACGACCTGACGATCTTCATATCATAAGTTAATGTATCTAGATCTGAAGTGTTTAGATTTAATTTTTAGTGAAATATAATTTTAAAAAAATTGGAAATTTTTTAACGAAATATTATAATTCTTTAAGTGTAAATTGCGTTAAAAGCGTTAAGTTAAAGTAAAATTTTAAAGCGCGTATGAATCCTGCAATACCTTTATTAGTGTTTTATATAATTTATATAAATAGTTTGTTGATATTGTGAAACAACGATCAAATGCTTTTATTTAAAAAAAAAAAATATTATTAATATAATTCAAAATCTTTTGTTTGAATAGCGGAGAAATTTAGAGAAAAGGGCAGTAGTAAGAGAACGTGTCTCTCTGGTGAGGAGAAAAAGCCTTTCACGCTTCAGATTCTATTCAAAGGTAAAATAAGAAAAACAATTATTAAAGATTACATAACACAACATGTCTTTTAGATATAAAAAAAATCTATGTCTTCTGCATATTTTTGACAGAATATATCGAGTATTAAATTTTTGATATGTTTACCACACACTATTTTCTCAAAAATCTACATCTTAGCTTGAAGACTTAACGTAATTTAACAACTTACAATAAAAACTAACAGCCGAAGGAAAGTCGCTCTCACTGACCGCGGGACAGTCGTTGATTTGGTAATTGTTTAGACTATCTTCCCCACAAAATCATTCCACACCCTCCCAAAGTTTTAAACTGTAAAATCGAAAAAAAAAGGAAACAATCAAATTGGTAATACTTTTAGAACTTTACATACGGTGCAAACTAGTAAAAAACACATTTATTGGTAATTATAAAGTACGCATAACTAATTGGTAATATATAGTACGCGTAACTAAGAAAATTAATCTTAAGTCATTATTTGAAACTGTTAAAAAATCAGTGTAGAATTTTATTTTCAATCGCTATTTCAAAACAATTTGTGGGCCATTTTTGTCAACGAAACTCGATGTTACATTTCTGATTAAAATGGAAAAAAAGTCGGCAGTCGCAGACTAACTATGCGTTTAGAATGAAAATGCAACAGATGACGCATAGACACTGAAATAGAAAGAAAAAATAATTCAGGAAAAATAATGAAATATTGTAGCTGAGTGGAATGGTGGTGGCCGAAAAAGGCAAACCTGGAAAAGATAATTTTTTTACGCGGAATGAAGTGTTGGTTTTAAAGCGCTAGGGAAAAAGCATTTATGGAAAAAAAGCAAGTTTCAAAAGCATCAACGTTAGTTTTGACAGGAGTGACCATAATTTATAGTTCTTAAAGTTATGGCACCCAAGGTCCTAACAATGTGCAGCAAGATATGGTTCATCGAATTCTTGATGATGGACACTTAATATTTTCAAACTCATGTTATCCGTGTACTTAATCTTTGCTCTGACTCGTTCTGTTTAAATCCTGATTTTAATTTCCCCTGCGCGCTTGCTGCTGTAAAGTTTAAAAATATTAAAGAATTTATAAAAGCAGACGATTGTAAAGTCTAAAAATATTAAAGAAATAATGGGTTTGCAAAATCATAATTAAAATAAAGTAAACGCATAAAGAGATAAACTTAAAATAAAAGCAGACGATTAAATTAGAAGTCAATATTTAGAACGACAGAGTTGTTGATTCTTTTTAGATTAGTTTTATTGTGGAATTTGAGTTTCCGTATATCCCGTTACGGGTTTTCTAGTTGTTTATGATCTTGTCACTATCCCGTTACGGGTACTGTATATTTCTTAATGTTTGTGTTTGTTAATAAAAGTTTTTATTTAAAAGAAAAACTGAATAGTTCTTGATATAGCTTAAGATACGTTACACTACTAACAATGGTTTTAACTCTGTACTTGATACAGCTTCTCGCTGTACACAATTAACCCAAATCGACCCCTTCTAATCTCTACAGTGAAATAATTTCTACACAATTTTAATTCTCGGTCTCCACTTTTTCAAAAAAGAAAATTCAAAAAATCAAATAAAATGAAATGTGAAATAAGGTTTCGAATCTCGAATATTTCTTAATTCGAATTTTGTCTTCGATTTGGAAAGTTGAGTTATTGAATGGCTCTCAAGAATAACTAAACATTTAATTGTTGCCGTGTTCCGGTCGTATTGCACCTTGTACTCTGCGTTATATTTGAGAATCAGCAAATTTGAGCTCTGATGGCTAAGCGGATAGAGCATTCGGGTTCGAATCCCAGGGATGCATGGCTTGTTAATACGAATTCGGCATCCAGCTTGAACCGACCACAGTGCTGACGTAAAATATTCTCAGTCGTGGACGGATTATGGGTTAAAGTCCCCTTTTAGTTAGGATATCTGTGGGAGGTTTTCGTGGTTTTCCTTTCCGTGTAACGGGTTAGTTTCATCTAAGAGTCCTCCACGATGGAAAATTTCACCCAATACTTAACCCAGGAGTTCCCTTATCTTCTGGATTGGAATCAAAATTGCAAGGCTACGGAGTTGAACATCAGTAGTCGTAAATCCAAAAATTGAGTCGGTTGTTCAACGGTGGTTATAAAATAATATAAAATAAAAAGCAAGCTTCAAATAGAGCAAAAAAAAAACATAATTTGGAAGGATTTACTACCAAATATACAGCAGTATTCCAGGTTCTTTGCAACATAAGATCTACCGGTATTACAAACTTGTAGGAAAAAAAGGCTTACGACAGCCTAGACCAGGGGTGGCGAACCTTTATACACCAACGTGCCATTTTTTCTAAAAAATTGTTTAATGAAATCACAGACGTGCCGTCAAATAATTTTGACTTCATGATTATTGGGAAAATAATAATACTAAATAATATCAACTCAAAACTCTTTATTTACATTGAAAATAAAATACATTTTGCAATGTCTCAGTCATTCGCGTAATTCAACTTAAAGTAACATCAGTGTGACTTCTGTTGTTGCAAACTAAATGACAAATAACTTATATTAGACTGTAAGATATTAGTTTAAACAGGACTGTTGATTTTTTGCTAGTTATTTATTGTTAGCTTGTTTGTCATGGTTATTAATTGTTTTTTTAGCATTAATTGTTAATTTTTTATTAATAGTTGTTTATTATTTTGTTTGTTTTTTGTGAATTTTAATTTAATTGTTACATAAGCTTCATAGTGTAATAACATTTGTGTAATAACAATTCATAGTGCAATAACAATTGTGATCGGTGGTGTGCCCAAAATATTGTGTCACGAGCCATAAATGGCACGCGTGCCATTGGTTCGCCATCCCTGGCCTAGACGTATTCCCATGTAGGCAGGTAATATCTGGAGCAAAGAATGAGTCGCTGGGGGCAAGATCGGAACTACAGCAAGAATGATCAAACACCTTCCAGCGACTCTTCGCAGCAAAAATTTTTGTGTGGAATTTCCTGCATAGAGGCGATCGTTGCTCTGCAGCAACAAAATACCTGTACAAATCTTACTAGACCTTTTATTTTTGCATCTACAATTGCATATATAACAAGACATGCCTACACCTATGACACAACAGGTGGCAGAGTTACATAATACTAGAGTATAAAACTTATCCCACTGTATAATAAGTATTAACGTTCAGAAACATGAGAAGTGTTGTTTCGAATTAGCTGGAATATTGCTATATCTTTTACAATAATTATTCTTCTCTTAGTTTTGTTAGTTGACTAGCATTCCGACTCATTCCCGTATTATTTATATGATGTGATTTGTTTTTTAAATTGCTTACTTTTAATGACTTTCCTAAATTTCTCAGCTCCAGTTCGTGGTATTCACTGTACTCTCTATAAAGAGGGGATGCCAGTGAGGGGCAAAGGTGTTGAGATAGTGGTCACCAAAGAGAAGGCTGTCATAACTTTGAAAAGACCGGAAGTGGAAGACAGCGGTGACTATCAAGTTAAGCTTTCGAGTCCCACTGTGAGGGACAGATTGAAGTATCACTTCAATTTTTACAGTGAGTTTAACAACTTTATATATTTTCTGCTTGTTGTGCACAGATAGTATTTAATAGCAATTGCAGGGATTCAATGGGCGACAAATAAATATCAAACTAATAACGTGACTAGTAAGTAGCAAAAGTCTATTAAAAGATATTAAAATTAGCCAGCATATTTCCTGCAGTTCACTATTGAAAATGAATGCAAAAAAATAGTTTTGTTTTAAATACGAATAATTTACAATGTTATTCATAGTGATTGTTTTGACTGAATTATTAATTAGATTAAATAAAGATAAATGAATTAATAATCTTTAGTATTTCAAAATGAAGTATAGTCAAAATGAAGAATAAAACAAAGGAAAATTAAAGACATATGAAAAAAAAGGGGGGGGGAATAATAAGTAAAAAAATAACAAACAACAGTTAAAAAAAAGGATGAAATTTTATTTAAAAAACCGGTAAAAAATGTGGAAGAATTTACCCCGACCCGTCCTTATTTAGGGCATACGGGTAGAAAAAAAATATATAATCTTTTCATCAGCCCACACGATTATATCCGCAAAACAGAGTGCTTTCTGATATTGTATCAATAAAGCCAAAGCAAAATATATTAATACAATAGTGTGAGGAGAACTCAAAAAAATTTTTTTATTCAAATTACAACAAATAAAATAGAACACAAAAAGTAAAAATAACATGTAAAAACAGAAAATAAAATAAAAGAAAAAGAAAAAACAGTATAAGAATGGACTATAAAGCGAGTAGCGAAATCAGATCAACTTACAAGGACGAGAAATTTTTCAAGAATGATTTAAAAATGTTTTCGCAGAAAGATTGTGTGTATATATATATGTGTGTGTGTATGCTGATTTTTATAATTATTTATTTTTTATTTTTGTTTTCTTTAATTTTTTTCCTTTTTTATTCCTTTCCTTGTTTTCTTTGTATTTTTATCTGACTTATAATTATTAGCGTAGCCATTTTACATAACAAATGACGATAGAGTTTGTGATATAAACCTGTTTAAACAGAGGAAAAAAAGGACAAAAAATTGCTTTTCTCTTTTAAATATAATCAATGAATTGGTTGATATTTTTAGAGTTTAATTCATTACAATTTAATTCTATTTTATTTAGTGTAGCTCTAAATAAGAAGCATGTATTTTTCAACTAACTGCAGAATCATATATAAAACTTTCTTCATGACAAAACTAAATTGCTATGTTTTAAAAAGTTTTTGAAAGTTATCGCACCCGAGAATTGAAACTAAATTTATTTTTAAGCAAGAACAAATGTAGTCAATATTTTATTTTTTATATATTTTAATTGTAGAAAAGGATGAGGAAACTGAGATAGGATCTAGTCCATCTCCTATAGATGAGTAAGCTTTGATCTCGTGTAGAAAAGGATGAGGAAACTGAGATAGGATCTAGTCCATCTCCTATAGATGAGTAAGTAGTTGTTTTTTAAATAAAGAAATTTAACTTTGAGATATAAGGTTTTTTTTCCAAAAGTGGCGGCACTAAAACATGTTAAAAATATGGTAAACAAGAGTAAAAAAGTAAAGAAGAAAGAAGCGGTTATATGGTAATCTAAAGCTCACCCTATCGTGATCTTTCGCGCCAACTATGATCGCCAAGGTGCCAAATAGGTTTTAAACTTGCAACGTTTTTTTTTTTTTTTTTTTTTTTTTTTTTTTTTTTTTTTTTTTTTTTNTTTTTTTTTCACGTAATTTAAGTCGATATTTCCCCGGAGGTGGCTACGAGTTATATCTTTCGAGATGGGCCCTTCATGTGACGTTTTTTTCCTTCCAAGTTTCTCGTGGCCGTTGTACCGGAAGTTGCCTAAATTTGGCGATAATTCTGCCACAGATCACAATACGAAAATCTCCCCTGGGTTCGAACCTATCTCTTCGAATGATGCTCATGTTGGAAATGTAACCACTTTGATACCACATTGCTGATATTTTAATTTACAACTAATCAATGGAAATGACTGAAAATATTTGTGCGTCATCTTTATCAAAATAAAAGAAACCGTTTTCGTGTTGGAATTCAATTTGGTTACATGGTTCAATTTGGCTACATGGTTGGAATTCAATTTGGTTACATTAAAACAATCAAGAGATTAGATAATAGTGTAACATAAAATGATGCGTTTTTTTCCCCATGCCCACCCATATATTGATATAGTCATTCGAGTATCAGAAGGACGACAGAAGTGATGGACACTCTTACAGGAATCACCATATTAGATGTGCGAACGTAAACCCTCCCCCTTCTATTAAAAGAACATATGGTACAGAGGGGAGAGGGAAGGAACGTTCATGCCTCTAACCTGAATTCGGGGGATCCTGCCAACTATGATCGCCAAGGTGCCAAATGGATTTTAAACTTGCAATTTAAAAAAAAAACAAAAAAAAAACAAGCAGATACAAGCGGTGGCTACGACTTATACCTTTCGAGTTGGTTCAGTCGTTGAACGGCCGACCTAATTTTAATTTTACGACTACCAATGTTCAACTCCATAGTCTTGTAACTTTGAACCCAATGCAGAAGACAAGGGTACTCCTGGACCAAGTATTAGGAGAAATTTGCCTTCGTGGAGGACTTTTTTGATGGAACTGACACGCATTTGCGTTACGCGATGAGGAAAACCACGAAAACCTCTCGCGGTTAGCTCGGTGGCTAGAGGATTCTAACCCATGATCCGTCTACGACTGAGGATATTTCACTTCATCACTGTGGTTGGTGCGAGCTGGATGCGGAATCGACCAGCCATCGCAGTGACTCGAAGCGTCATCGAGAAGTCAGCGCTCTATTCCCTAAATCCTCACGACTCAAAAATAGTTAATTGATTCGACTTGCGATATCGCGTGATCGGTGACGAACGTGTTAAACCTGTTTTTTACGAAATTATGTTAACTACCGTTCAATTGAAAAGAAGCAAAAAAACAATACAAGTGTCGCACTTTCCAAAAACTTTTACGTTGCTTCTTCGATTTAACTCAACTTAGCATTACACGTAGTAGTTTGTTTATTTCTGGCTTCGTTTATTTTTTAATAATATTCATACACAGATTATATCTTCAGTTTACTTTTTATTCAATGACCAACGATAACATTCTTTAAAATCCTCTTTTTTTTCTTGCTTTTTAAAAATAATAATATGCACAGTTAAAATTAGTTTTGTTTGGAGGGTTAAAAGTATAACACGATTTGTAAATATTAATTTCGGAAAATGGTTTCATACATTTTTTATTTTTATTTTATTACCATCGTTGAACAGTCGTCACAATTTTGAGTTTTTGATTGCCAATTCCGTTGCCTTGAAATTTCGAACTAATCCTATTTCGAACAAAACCAAGACAAGGGAGTTCCTGGATCCAGAATTGGGATCAATCTGTCTTCGTAGAGGACTTTTTGATGACCCCCCCCACATTTGCGTTAAATGAAGAGAAAAACCACGAAAACCTCCCCATAGTTAACCTTACGACATGGGGACCCTAACACATGATCATTGAGGATATTTTACATCATCCCTGTTATCGGTGCAAGCCGGATGTTGAATTCGTATCGATCAGCCGTCGCTGGGATACGAACACATGTCCCCTCATTTGGAGGGAAGTCCTCTGTCCCCTAAGCCACCATGACTCAGTTTTTATACTTATCAATATTTATACCCATATTACAGTCAAAAAAATTTAAAAAAAATTAAGTTCACTTTTAATTGAATGACTAAAAAGGACATTTGCCTTAAACCTATTATATATTTTTTTAAGAAAAAAGATCATTTAATTATAAAAAGTTTCTTATTCAATCATTTATTTATTCGTCGACCAAAATTCGGAAAGCAATTTTTTAATTTTAATGCGAAAAATAGTTTTCAATTAAAATATTTTTACAAATTAAAAACAAAAAAAGATATTTTTTTTTTAAATTTTTGATTAGGAATCTGCTTTATTGTGATAAAAACAAATAGGAAGTAAATCAGTTTTAAAAGTCGTAACTTTATGAGAAGATTAAAATAAAATTTTCATTAGCTAAGTTGTCAAATTTCGTAGCATCTTGCTTTATTTTACGAAAAATTTGCCAATTAAACGTCTATGTTTGTTTCGTGTATTATTCTTAATTAAAATTCTAAAATCTTAAATTCGCAAGGTCACATATGACAAATTTCTTGATTGAAAACCTTATAGGTTTAGATACGTATAATTTATTAAGTGGATGAAATAGTTATATTATATAGTTATATAATAATATTTCAAGTCACCCATTTCATATGATTTAGAGCTGAAAATTCAAAACTGCTCATAAAATCATTTCATTATTGCTTTTTCCACAGAAAATAAAATTACACGTAATTTATTTGTTTATTTATTTTAATCATTTTCTTTAAAGTTCTGGCTTACAGATGTACTGATTTTTTTTTATCCTAAAAAATGCAAAAAGTGATGAATAATTTATAAATAATTTGTTTTGATCTTCATGAAAACGAGCTTTAAAAGAAATAATTCTATTAGCAGTTTTTCCAGCTCCCCGCCTTACTTTCAGCTTTGATTAGATTGAATAGTATAACTTCTAGTTTATATAACAAGATATTAATTCTTTTTACAGAGCATGTCGTATAAGTGCGACTTTAAAGAAATGCTTGGACGAAAAGAGATCTTTGAAGGATAATAAAAAGAAAAGAGGCTTTCGCTCTTTTGTGAGACATCTTTTTACAGGGTGTTACAAGCGAAACTGATTTAGGTGACTGATAGAAGTTATCTCGGCATTTCACTGAAATGCATGAAATTTTGATGGGTTAAAACAGATGCTTGGTGAAAATTAAAAAGTAAAAAAAAAAAAAAAAAAAAAAAAAAAAAAAAAAAGATTCACTCATTTGAAAGAAAACGTATTTTCAGACTGCATCAAATGAAAGTGAATTATGTGACTGATATAATTTTATTTCGCCATTTCCTTGAAATGCATGGTATTTAATGGATTGAATTAGACACTTGGTGGAAATTAAAAAAAAAAAAAAGATTCACTGATTTGAAAGAAAACGTATTTTCAGACTGTATCAAATGAAAGTGAATCATGTGACTGATAAAACTTATTTCGACATTTCCCAGAAATGCATGGAATTTGATGGTCTGAATTCGACACTTGGCGGAAATTTAAAAAAAAAAACTCACTCACTTGAAAGAAAACGTATTTTCAGACTGTATCAAATGAAAGTGAATAATGTGACTGATAAAACTCATTTCGGCATTTCCCTGAAATGCACGAACTTTGATGGATTGAATTAGACACTTGGTGGAAATTAAAAAAAAAAAAAAAAGATTCACTGATTTGAAAGAAAACGTATTTTCAGACTGTAGCAAATGAAAGTGCATTATGTGACTGATAAAACCTATTTCGGCATTTCCCTGAAATGCATAAATTTTGCAGGATTATTATGTTGTATTATTTGTGTTATTGTGATGCAAAATTGTTCAAAACATATTTGACTTAAAAAATCAAAATAAAATTTTAAAAAAAATCAATCCAATTGTCATCAATTAACAATACATTTTATCATACGAAACAATTCATTTACTATAGCAGCAAGCATTTTTTTCCTGGTGAAAGTGTTTTAATAATTAACAGTAAATATTTTTGCAATTTCAATATCAACAAGTTTCCCTCGATCTTGAAAGGTTTTTAAATTGGTAATAAAAGTGAGATGAATCTATATGATTCATGTACTATTACATAGCTAATAACTTTCTACGCTTTTTCTAGAAATTATTCTAGTGGTGGCTAAATTTATGTTTTAATGCATTATGTTTTATTCATTTAAACTAACTACACCATTACATACAAATGATTTAAAAGAAATTCATATGCAACGCCACTTTGTTCGAGCTCTCACGTGATGAAACTTTAAAATTGTTGATAAAATTACCAAAATTCTGAAAACTTTGGTTTTTAAATGTCAACCACTGCATAAAATATTTTGCGAAAAGTGTAGTAGTTGGCAGGCATGTTATTAAATTTTCATTTTAATGGACGTATATATGCGTGCAAAGAATGCTCATGCAATGTTGTCAATGGTGACTGAAAATGCAAAAATTACTGACCAACAAAATTCAAGATTTTATTAAAACAAATTAAAATTAAAAAATTTTTTACATCAGATTTTATTTAGTTTACTATTTTAAAAAATTTTTTAAGCATGGATAATTTGAAATGTTACTTTAGATTCAGGTTGGATAATTGGAAATGTTGTAGTAGTTACGGTTGAATAATTAAAGATAAAATAATTCAATAAAAATGAATTGAGTTTTTATCACTTCTTAAATTTTTACTTGCCAATCAAATAGTTTTGCAATCCACATCCAGTTAAATTTCTCACAAACTCCATTTTGGGCCCCAAACTTTATTTTTGACATGTATGTTTCTTAGTCTAATTTCAGGATGAATGGGAAAAGGCCTCAGACGCCAAGTTCCACTACAACGAACGGACGAACCCGGTTAAATTTTTTAAAAAAAATTCGTTAGATTTTAGCTACCATTCAGTTGTTTCTTCAAAGTCGTGGGAAACATATTCAGGGCAGTCAACTATTAAAATTTTTGCAAAATATATTAAGGAGTGGTAAAAAATCAAAACCTAATTTTAGGTTTACTTACCAACATTTTAAAAAACACAAAAAGTAATAACTACAGGGATGATACATTAGGACTAAAAATGCAAAAAGTAGTAGAAACTCGATACCATTTTATTTATTTATTATCTCTTTAATTAGTCGCAATATGATTCACATTTCAAGTTGTTAATATTTAAAGCAAAAAGTATTTTTTGCACTCACTTTCTACATTAAACTGAAAAAAAAAACTTGCTATGAAAAGCTGCCGTTTTTAAACTCTTTTAATAAAATTTTGAATTGTATAATTCACCACTTTTTTATTTATTTTTAGTCATCCGTGTCAACCCTGTAACTTAAACAAGTGGTTTTCATATGTAATGGTATGGAAGATAACTTTAAACCTGGTTTACTAGTCAAATACAAACATTATAACGTAAACTTTGCTACCATTCGAAGAAATTTTCCCGCAAAGAGTGGGAAGTTGCCATTCCTGCATGTTTAAATTACTACCTATGGATCAATATGCATATTTAGGTTATTTATATATAACTAGTGGGCTGCGCCCCCTGCTCGCTAACGCTTGCCAACCCCCGAAAATTGCTACCCAATCTTATATGGTTTGCTTAGCAAACCAAGATCGCTTCGCTCGCTACTAACTTAGGTACATTGCAAATGCACAAAATTCTAAGAATTCAAAACAATCATTCAAATCCATATAAAAACTTTTTTTTAAAAAAAATTACATCTTTTTAGTAAATACTTAGTCATTAAAAAAGTTTTAATTCAAATAAATGACATGTAATTCGTTAAACCTATTAGAAATTAGCTATAGTATAATTCGTGATATAAATCAAAAATCGTCAAATAAATTAGTAATATATATATAAATTCGCGAAAAAAAGCGCTTTCGACAAAATACTAAAATTGAGATCTATCGACAAAGACTACTCACTTCTGCCTAGCTTAGTAGTATGAGATTGCCGCAGTTGATGCTCTCTGGTTATTTCAGTTTCCATTTTCAAAAGCGCTATATGTTGAGCTACCTCAGCTAGATTTGGCATGTGACATTTTTAGCGGCAATCATTGGTCGATTCGCCGTGTAAGAGAAATAGTACCGTAAACAAAACAAAGCAATAGTTGCCACCGGAGGAAAGGAAATACAGCCAAAATTTAAGAGCCACGTAAGAGAATTATATATATCAGATAATAGATGATTATATATATCAATTTTAAATCTAATTTATTTGATGACTGAATTATTAAAATATTAAGACGGATGTCACGGGTGACTAAGAATGTAAGAAGCGGTGACTAAGCCCCAAGTCAAACTTCTTGATGGTCCCATCAAAACATTGTGATCGTTTATGTTGGTTTCAGTGCGATTCTTGATGGTCCAACATCATTTGATGGTCACCATCATCAAACATTTTCAATTATGCTTTTCATGAGTTTTAATATGTCAACAAACTTCCATCATTCCATGATGGGAAATGCTACTTTAATACTATGATGGTTAATCATCAAGAGAAGTTTGATTCTTATAGACCAGCAATCTATGACGCTCCGTGATGGTCTAGGGTGGCTCAAACTATACATTTCTATGATGGTTTAATGGGGATTCTTATTGGTTCTGAAGAATATACCGTCAAAAGAGGTTTCTTATTCTCAGGTTGGGCCATCATAAATCAGTCCGAATTCCTACATTGGGGTGATGGTTACCATCAAAAATATTATGGTTCATGATGGAATTATTGATGGTTACCATCAAGATTATCTAATCAAGGGAAAACCATCAAAAATTGGACTAAAAGCAAAAATTTGACAAAAGGTTAAAAAGTAAACATCTATTAAAAGTCATTAAAATTAGTTTATAATATTTTCTATTCTGATTTTATATTGTTTCATTTCTAGTTTTTTTTGTGTACTTATTTCTCTGTGTATGTATGCATATATATATATATATATATATATATATATATAT
>NC_092212.1:67701409-67706510 GCF_043381705.1 Parasteatoda tepidariorum | reverse complement strand
ACCCCCTTTTTTTCATATGTCTATAATTTTTCTTTGTTTTATTCTTCATTTTGAACTTATCTAATGAGTGCTGTTTACTTGCAGCTTAAGCGCAATAAATGTTACTTATTGTTTTTCTTAACTTTCTTAGTGTTTTCTTGTATTTATTTATTTATTATATATATATATGTATATATATATATATATATTCATTCCATAACAAACAACGTCAGTTTTCAAAATATTTTCGTAAAACAATTTAAAATAATTCTTCAAACATGAATAATTATTGATGCATAAAAGCTAAAGCTAAGAGAATGCATATGACATCTTTCAATGGAGGATAATTGATTTTTCTTTTCACTTGACAAAGCAAACATTCTTGGAATCAGTTCAAAAGCCCTGGAACAAAACATCGATATAACAACGACCACTTTTTTTCTTATCACGAGACTGCATTAAAACAAAGTATAATGAAGGAAAAGATATTTGAAACTATTGATTCGAAATAAATTATATTTAAAAGGCATGATAAATATTTCCTGCGTGACATCAAATATATCAACTAGTATGTATAGATATGTATTATGCCATAAAAATAAACACATGTATATGTGTTTATATAGCAAAATTAGGATAATTAAATTGGAAAACTATTGAAAAATCAACTGAATTTTTAAATTGTGGATATTTAAATAACAAAATATAGAAAACAATTATTACAACAATTTATAATTAACTAACAATTAGTAGTTAATAAATAAAATATTATATTGAAACGCATTTATTGAAAGAGTACTATTACTTAAACTTTATGAATAAATTACAACTTTATAAAAATGTTTAATCAAAGAAATTATATTTATTGAACATCAATTTAGTCTAAGAAAAATAATGCATTAATGATGCCACTAGGCTAGCCATGGGAAGTTTTCGAGATTTTCCTCTCCATGAAACGCAAATTCGCGTTAGTTTCTTCAAAAAGTGCTCCACGAAATCAAATTTTCTCCTGATACTTGATCCTGGAGTTCCCTTGTCTTCTGTATTGAGTTCAAAATTACAAGGCTACAACGTTTAACATTGGTAGCCGTAAATCCAAATTGGGTGGGCTGCTCAACAACGGTTATAAAATAAAAAATGATAAAAGTAAACAAAAAGTTTTTAGCACTTAACACTCGGCATCCAATTTCAAAGTCAACTATCCATTATTCAATATTGTGCAAAATATACAAATCTAGATTTATTATCTCCTTTATGGCTACTATTTTTTGTGTGCTCTATATATACCCAATCCTAAACGATAAAATGTCATAGATTTTATTAATATTAGGATTGAACAGTTTTCAGAAATTACTAAAGAATCTATTTGATACCTTTCCGCCTTTTCACCTGCTTTGCCCTTATTTGAAATTAATTACAAGTATCAAATGTGTATAATTTCTTTACCGGATTTAAATGAACTTGAACAAAACACTGTGAGAAAACACGATAAAAGTTATTGGAGACCAATACCGATTTCCAGCGATAATCGCGTACAAATTATCTCCTTTCCCCAGTTCAAATCTCCAGTTGGCACTATTGACCGCACTTCTCGAGTTTCGAAGATGTCGTCGGTGGACAAGGCGAGCTTTTATGCAAATGCTACTTTGCCTGAGGTCTTGAAATGAGATACCGATGGTGTATTTCAACAGACAAGTAGGATATAGAAAGCGTTTCCGGATAATTAAACGTGTGATTTTCTGGAAAATAGACTATTAGCTTCCAATGTCACTCTAAGGAAACATTTTGATTATTTAGTTTTAAATTTTCAATGTGAGGTACTTTATAAAATAGTTATTGCAGCATAAATTAGTTATCTTTTGAAGTATTTGGTGTTTTACTTTAAATTAAAATTACTTAAAATTAAGTTTATTAATTATGTCACAGTCATTAATTATTTATCCCATCATAAAAATATGTGGCAAAAAAAGTAAAAAAGCTTGTTACCTGCAATATTATGTGCGACTCCATCTTGCTCGACTAAATGCAGTGGCATAGACTCCGCAAAGCTTTCTAGAGAATTATTAAGTCAGAGGACTTTTTAAAGGGCCATGCAGGATTGGCAGGCGTCCTTTTTATTGGGCCATCCAGGCTTTACAGTTGTCTGCTATTAAGAAAATGTTGTTTCCATTTCTCTTGCTCGACTAACTGGAGTGGCATAGACTCTGCAAATCTTCAGAAGCTTTCTGGAGAATTATTAAGTCATGCAGAGAACTTTTTAAAGTGCCGTGCAGAATTGGCAGACGTCCTTTATATTGGGCCATGCAGGCTTTACGGTTGTCCACTATTAAGAAAATGTTGTTTCCATTCCTCTTGTTTGACTAAATGCAGTTACAGGAATTTTATTGTGAAATGCAAGCTTGACAGTCGAGTCGTCTTTTTTATTGGTCAATGTCGACTTAACAGTAGCTCACAATTATGAAAGTTGTTGTGTCCATCTATCTTGCATGGTTGCAGTGCATAGACTATGCTGGCCTTCCAAATTCGGAACAGATTTAACAGTCACTAAAAGCAAAGAAACTGTTAAGTGTATGTTTAATATTAAATTAAAGTTAATTTTTTTAAGTTAAAGTTGTAACTAAACGGATTAAGTGGGTTACTATTAAGAGGAAAGAGTCACTAAATGTAATCACTATTTTTTTTGGTTTTTCAACTTGTAACTTTTACTTTCGACTATAAATAAATTATAATTACTTTTATATTTTAAATACATTACACAACGCTCTGCAATTTTTCAAGTCCATAGATTGCTTCGGTTATTAGTTGCAGCTAGAATAGTTTTAGTCTAACCTTCGCTTAAAGTTTTTTTTTAAAAATTTTATAGAATTAAAGGTCTTTAGCTTTAATAATCTCATATTAGGATTTACTTTTTTCAACTGAGAATAATCCTGACTTTTTTAGATTTTTTTATGTTGGAGAAATTAATCCCACATTCCTTAATAGACAAAAAGTAGTAGACACTTTATCTTTAAAGTCAACAAAATATTATTCTTATAACAAAGAACTCCAAACAAACTTATAGCTAATCATCAAAATGCACCACATGGTTTACACAAGAAAAATGCTGCATAGTGGTGTCATCTATGGTAAATAAATTGAACTATAATCTAGCCTATTGATTTTTATTAGAATGGATCTCAGGCGGGCATTCGAAATAAAATAAAGGGAGATACTAGATTTCATGTGTGAAACACGGGCAAGGGTATATTTGTAAGTAACTTTCGCCCGTGTCAGGTTAGGATCGAGTCCTAAAACGTGAAGATCCAATCATTAGATCAAAAGTTATTCAGGGTGGTCTGTTTTTAATTTTGTGCACTGTACATGCAGTCCCTAGCCAAATTATTCGATGCAATATAAGATTCTATGTAAAATCTTAATTATCAGGTGATACTATACAGCTTTATTGTTTTTATGCGGCTGAAACCGGTTTGCACTTGTTTACGTTCGTGTATCAATTGATTAAATTAGACGATATATAATATAAATTTGATGATTGAATAAAATAAATGATGTATTACATAAATATAGAATATTTATTATAGCAGTTACTATATTAGTATATTATAATAATTAGACAAATCATTAGACGCACTGTAGTGTTTTAATAATCACGTGCTTTGCACGAGCTTGTATGCAATACTTTTATATTTAAATACACATGTAATAGATTTTTATTCAGGAGATTTTTTTATATACTTCCAATTTGTATTTATTTTTAACGTATTGCATTACAATGTTAACCAATTGATACACGAACATAAACAAGTGCAACAAAATTTGTACAACACAAATTAATTAATTCCCTATTATTGCATTTTAATTGAAGATTTTGCGGAAAACTTTTTATTCGTATTTACCATATTTTAATCAGATACAATATGTTTATTTATTAAGCAAATAGAATGTCCAATACATCTCGACGATCACAGACTGTTCTAAATTATATAGAGAGCCTATCTGTCTCGAAAATTACAACATTTCGGATATTAGAATTCCAACCATTCATATAATTTTAACAATCCACTAGCCTGATAGTGATTCTAGTGGATGACATCTAGGGACAGAGATAGGGTCAGAAAATGTCTAGTTGACGGAAGTATTTGACGTAAACTGCAATTGTTGTTATATATGCATGCTCTCGGATATTATAAATGAATCTAACAACAAACGTGATGATATCTTTGTGTAATCTAATGAATAGTCGATAGCTTTATTCTAAATTTATATTTTAATTATTAAAGATAGAGCAAAAATTTAATAGGAATCTTTGTGATCCAGTTGCATATATTGAAACGCATATCATGTGAAAATAAATAAATGATACACAATCCGGTTTAATTTAAAAATGCATAATTATCCGTTATAGATTGAAATAAAATATATGAATCACTTGATTTTTTTAAAACCCTAATACATAAATTATCACAATCAGCGTCCAGGTAGAAAATAAGATTAATTATTCTCTTTAATTAATTTCTTTTCACAATTTAATAAGAATCTTTGTGATCCGTTTGCATATATTGAAACGCATATCATGTGAAAATAAATAAATGATACACAATCCGGTTTAATTTAAAAATGCATAATTATCCGATATAGCTTGTAATAACATATATGAATCGCTTGATTTTTTTAAAACCCTAATACATAAATTATCGCAATCAGCGTCCAGGTAGAAAATAGGATTAATTATTCTCTTTAGTTAATTTCTTTTCACAATTTAATAGGAATCTTTGTGATCCGTTTGCATATATTGAAACGCATATCATGTGAAAATAAATAAATGATACACAATCCGGTTTAATTTAAAAATGCATAATTATCCGTTATAGCTTGAAATAAAATATATGAATCGCTTGATTTTTTTAAAACCCTAATACATAAATTATCGCAATCAGCGTCCAGGTAGAAAATAGGATTAATTATTCTCTTTAGTTAATTTCTTTTCACAATTTAATAGGAATCTTTGTGATCCGTTTGCATATATTGAAACGCATATCATGTGAAAATAAATAAATGATACACAATCCGGTTTAATTTAAAAATGCATAATTATCCGTTATAGCTTGAAATAAAATATATG
>NC_092212.1:67621804-67700628 GCF_043381705.1 Parasteatoda tepidariorum | reverse complement strand
TTTGAGAAAACTTAAGTTGACAACCATGATAGTAACGCATATTAATATATGTGCTTAATTTTTGTAAGAATAGTGGTGATCAATATCATTTAAAAATTAAGATTATAAAAGAAAAAATAGTATATAATTACTACCACTTTAAATATGAAAATAAAATCTTCAAGAAAATCCGGAAGAGTTGGCAGGTTCAAAATGAATATAACGAGCTTGGATATTAGGGATACCATAGCATATCTGCTAACTCTTCCGGATTTTCCGGAAGATTTTATTTTCATATTTAAAGTGGTAGTAATTAGTCACTATTTTTCCTTTTATAATCTTAATTTTTAAATGATATTGATCACCACTATTCTTACAAAAATTAAGCACATATATTAATATGCGTTACTATCATGGTTGTCAACTTAAGTTTTCTCAAATGCAACGTATTTGTTTGCTTAAAATTGAAGTTTTAATTCCATTTTAATACCACTGGGAAAAATTATAATGGAAAGGATTAAAAGTTGGCAGGTATGATATATATATATATATATATATAAAAGGAAAAACGAATACAGCTCAATTCCCTGACAAATATTGCACGTCTGTCAACTTTTGTGATCTCTTGCGGAAGAACGAATGCTTTAATATCTGATAAACTGATTTCATAAATTCTATTAAAAATGATTTTGGTCACCCTGTCATATAAATAAATTTATTTTTATTGAAGATCTGCATATCAGGAAATGGCTTTTTAAATGTTTCCAATCTTTTTTAAATAAAAATCTGCATTTTTTAAAATTTCTATTAAATTACTACTTAAAAAACTTTCTCGATAGTATGTAAAGGTTAATAAGTTAGAAGACTCTTGTAAAGCTTCAGAGATCCCAACTTGAGTAAGCGAATCATCGTACGCAAACTGCACTCAGCTGAACACGTAGGGTACGTTTGACACGTAGAGTGCGCTTACACGTTGGGAAGCTCCTGGTAGTTGTTGTTGCCGTGATGGCTCAGGAGATAGCGCGTTCGCCTTCTAATGATGTGAACTGGGTTCGAATCCCAGCGATGGCTGGTCGATACAAATTCTGCATCCGGCTTGTACCATTCACAGTGCTGACGTAAATTATCCTCAGTAGTAGACGGATCATGAGTTAGAGTCCCTTTGACGTCAGGCTAAATGTTTAAGGTCTTCGAGGTTTTCCACTCCATGTAATGCAAATGCGGTTTAGTTTCATCCTCGAAGGCAAAATTTCTCCCAATACTTGATCCAGGAGTTCCCCTGTCTTCTGGATTGGATTCAAAATTACAAGGCTACGGAGTTGAACATTAGTAGCCGTAAACCCAAATAATTGCGTTGACTGTTCAACGACGGTTATAAAAAATATATATCTTCATTGTACAACATTCTTGCGTTTTAATAATGAAAAAAGTACGGAAAAAATATAAATGTAGATTTCAAAGTCATCCGACTCTGCTCAAATGTTGATGTTTAAAAAAACATATGATAAGCACGATTCTTCACTTTTCAATATTTTTAGATTTTCCAGCTCCCTTTAAGATTGTTTAAAACGCGTCTGTAAACGCTGAAATGGCAGGATCATAAACTATAATTATGAAATATTGACCTATTTTTATCTCTCAAACAACCTCTTACCTTTCAAAACTGCAGTAAAGGGAAAAAAGTGTTTCTTTTTTAAGTAAAACCGGTGTTGATATATAAGATATAAATAGTTATTTTAACATGCAGTGTTGAAGATTCAAAAGATAAACAAAACGAAACTTCATTGTAAGTCAAACTGAATCATCCTTACCTTATGTTAAACTCGGTGGGAATATATAATATTCAATGAAATATGCAAATAAAAAGATAAATAAGTACAAAGCGTATGGCTATTTTGCATATTATACAGTTAATTAGTACTAAATTAATAAAAAATTAATTAATAACATAATTAATTAGCATTTAAATACCACTAGCTATGTCTCATGTATTGGCGTATTTTATTTAAAATTGAATATAAATTAAAAATTATTATGATAAACAAAATTAATTAGCACTTAATTACCACTAGCTATGTTGATCATACAGTTAATTAACACTGAATTTATAAAAAAAATTTATTAATAACGTAATTAATTAGCATTTAATTACCTCTAGCTTTGCTTAATGTATTGGCGTACTTTATTTAAAATTGAATTTACATTTAGAATTATTATTATAAACATAATTAATTAGCACTTAATTATCACTACCTATGTTTATCATTCACTTAATTAGCACTAAATTTATAAAAAAAATTAATTAATAACATTATTAATTAGCATTTAATTACCACTAGCCTTGTTAATGTATTGGCGTATTTTATTAAAAAGTGAATTTACATTTAAAATTATTATTATGAACATAATTAATTAGCACTTAATTACCACTAGCTATATTTATCATTCACTTAATTAGCACTAAATTAATAAAACATTAATTTATAAAAATTAATTATCAACAAATTAATTAATAATATTACCACTAGCTTTGAAATTACCACTAGCTATGTTTAATGTATTGGCGTATTTAATTTATGGGTAGTAATGAAAATTTCGTTCCCCTAAATGATTCGTTTTTGGATATTCTCCATGAAAAAGTATTTCAATTCCATTTCATGCTGAGTCATTTATAATTCATACTTGCCTAATTTTGTTCTTCCAAAAATGACTTTCCGAAATGAGAATTGAAAAATTAATTTTAGGCAATAAAGTTTTAATGAATAAAAAAATTGTATTTAACAACTAATAAAAAACGTCTGATTTGAAAATTTTGAAAATTTAAAAAGTTTCAAGCCATTTTCAAACTTGTTTTCCTATTTTTCAAATGAAAGCTGAAAGTGATAAGGGGTTTTCTACAAAATTTATTTCGTAGACAGAATTTAATCACAAATGATAATACCTTACAATAAATGTTCATACACAAAAATGTGATTTAAAAGGGAAAGGAAACAGGTGATAAAAAATTCTTCTAAGGGACATGGTCCCCAATAATGCGGGGGGTCATTTTTAATAAATCTTGTTTAATAGTGCAAAATAAGATATGTGGAATACCCTTTTTAATTTCAAGCTTTCTTTTAAAAAGTGCTAAAACTACTTTGAAATGTGCTTTAAACTTTTTAAATTTTTAAGATTTTTTAAATTGGAATTTTTTTCTGAGTTGTTAATTACAAATCGCTACAAAATTATTATTTCGCTTAAATTTTTTCCGCGCATGCGCAGTATAAAAGAACTACTTTAATTACTCATATCTTACGCAGTTTTAAACGAAATTTTCTCAAATTTTGAAGCAAAAATTTGAATTTTAAAATACTCTTAAAATTTTTCACACCATTTAAAATTTCTCACACCCACGAAAGAATTTCTCACGCCATTTATTATTTCTCACACCCATGGAGGAACTTCTCACACAATTTAAAATTTCTCACACCCACGGACGAATTTCTCACGCCATTTATTATTTCTCACACCCACGGAAGAATTTTTCACACCATTTAAAATTTCTCACACCCACGGAAGAATTTCTCACGCCATTTATTATTTCTCACACCCATGGAGGAACTTCTCACACCATTTAAAATTCCTCACACCCACGGAAGAATTTCTCACACCATTTAAAATTTCTCACACCTGTCTTAACTATTTTTTCTTCACCAATTAGAGTTCAAATTCTATATTTGCTATAACATAAACACGGTTCCAAATTAAAAAGTGGTATACATCGAATTAGTAAATATTTTCCCACGATAGTTTTAAAAAACAAATTCTTGCATAATTCCATGCATGTTTCTTTTCTTATTAGAAAATTATAAAGATAGAATATTTATATTTTTAATTTATCATCCTCAGCATTTTTGCTTTATTAATGGCGATAGTCACGTTTCTACCAGTTTTCGCGGCAGCCGAAAATTCTACAAACAACTTGTTTGATGGTATTAATTTATTAGAATCCCTGTTTCTGTCCAAATATTCTAATGTTACCAAAACGTAATTCAACATAAATATTAAAACAAACTGATTAATTATTTTCCTTAAAAAAAATTGATATACCAAAAACGTATTATGTAATTTCAGTGCCATCAAAAACATTATGTGCATTTGTTTCTTAATTAATAGGCTTGAAAAAAATATTCTATGATGATCCATCCTTTCCCAAAATAAGAAGCCAAATCTTTACAGTTACATTCAGTGCAATAGCACTAAATCGATGACTACTATCACGTACCATCCCCATAGCCTGTTGCTGACCTACTCCCAGAATCTGCGATATTTGGCGATTTATCTTGGCGAGAGACATGGCGCAATCAATTCGATTCCTCTTTTTGAACGGCAACCCTTCAGATCTCTCAAACCTTCTGTAGCATAATAACAGGAGCGGTTCTCCTGGTCCTGTGAAAACGATGCAGGAATTTAACGATATTAAAGGAATGGGTAGTTATGGTACCAATCGATTTACTATGGGCTATCCCGTCCACTTATGAAAAAGATCCTGGATCAAAAAACCGGAATTAATGTGGCATGATTCGAATATATATTTCTTTATCTCGGAAGATTTCTCCCGTTATTTGGGTTTGTTGCTCCAACAGGCTGTTTCGCTCCGGTTTTTCTTTGGTGTGCCTTTTCCTTCCGGAGTAGGACCCGATCCCGGAAAATACTAACAACTGAATTAGATGGATTAATTAATTCTGGAATGTTTTAAGAGAGTTTTCTACTCCGAAACTCTGGGATAACGGATGCATTGTAAGTAGTTTTGTATTATCATTACATGTCTTATCAGTTATATGTAGTATCTATTCCAACAGAAATAAAATCTATGTTTTAACGTATTATACTGTCACAAACCTGATTAAGAAATACAATATATACTAATTACGAAATTACATAATTTGAATAACAATTTAGTCTATAAAAATAAAGATGTTTGCTATTTAGTTTAAGCAATTTACATAACCTGATTAAGAGAAATAAAATTTGCAAACAAAAATATCAGATCATTTTTTTACGTATTATGCTGTTAAACCTGATTAAGAAATATAAAATTTACTAATTACAAATTACATAAGTTGAATAACAATTTAGTCTATAAGAATAAAAATGTTACCTATTTAGTTTAAGCAATTTATATAACCTGATAAAGAGAAATAAAATTTGCAAACAAAAATATGAATTCATGTTTTTACGTATTATGCTGTTAAACCTGATTAAAAAATATAAAATTTACTAATTACGAAATTGCTTAAGTTGAATAACAATTTAATCTAAAAGAATAAAGATGTTTGCGACTTAGTTTAAGCAATTTATATAACCTGATAAAGAGAAATAAAATTTGCAAACAAAAATATCAAATAATTTTTTTTACGTATTATGCTGTTAAACCTGATTAAGAAATATAAAATTTACTAATTACAAATTACATAAGTTGTATAACAATTTAGTCTATAAGAATAAAAATGTTACCTAATTAGTTTAAGCAATTTATATAACCTGATAAAGAGAAATAAAATTTGCGAACAAAAATATCAAATAATTTTTTTTACGTATTATGCTGTTAAACCTGATTAAGAAATATAAAATATACTAATTACGAAATTGCTTAAGTTGAATAACAATTTAGTCTATAAGAATAAAGATATTTGCTATTTAGTTTAAGCAATTTATATAACCTGATTAAGAAAAATGAAATTTGCAAACAACAATATCAATCCATGTTTTTATGTATTATGCTGTTAAACCTGATTAAGAAATATAAAATTTACTAATAACGAAATTACATAAGTTGAATAACAATTTAGTCTATCAGAATAAAGATGTTTCCTATTTAGTTTAAGCAATTTATATAACCTGATTAAGAAAAATAAAATTTGTAAACACAAATATCAATCCATGTTTATACGTATTATACTAGTAAACCTGATTAAGAAATATAAAATGTAATAATTACGAAATTACATCAGTTGAATAAGAATATAGTCTATAAGAATAAAGATGTTTCCTATTTAGTTTAAACAATTTATATAACCTGATTAAGAAAAATAAAATTTGCAAACATAAATATAAATTCATGTATTTACGTATTATACTGTTAAACCTTATTAAGAAATATAAAATTTACTAATTACGAAATTACATAAGTTGAATAAGAATATAGTCTATAAGAATAAAGATGTTTCCTATTTAGTTTTTAAGCAATTTATATAACCTGATTAAGAAAAATAAAATTTGCAAACATAAATATCAATCCAGTTTTTATGTACGTTAAACCTGATTAAGAAATATAAAATTTACAAACTACGAAAATACATAAATTAAATAACAATTTAGTCAATAGGAATAAAGATGTTTCTTACTTAGTTTAGGGAATTTAAATTTTGAAAAATTCTGGAAAAAGAAATTAAAGTTTTGAAATGTGATTACATGTGTTATTAGTTATATGCAGTATCTATTCCAACAGAAATAAAATCTATGTTTTTACTTATTATACTTTCAAACCTGATTAAGAAAAATAAAATTTACATACTACGAAAATATATGAATTGAATAACAATTTATTCAATAGAAATAGAGATGTTTCTCTTATTGAATAAAATTGTTATCTTGTAGCTTGTCTAATTTAGTTTAAGCAATTTAAATTCTGAAAAAAGAAATTAAAGTTTTGAAACATCATTACATATATTATCAGTTATATGCACACAATATCTATTCCAACAGAAATAAAATCCATAATTATACTGTCGTATTATACGTATTGTAAGTATTATACTGTCAAACCTTATTAAGAAATAACAAATTGACGGAAATATATAAAATGAATTACAATTTAGTCAATAAGAATAAAGATTTTTCTTATTTAGTTTAAGCAATTTATATAACCTGAATTAGAAAAATAAAATTTTACCAACCGAAATATCAATTATGCAAGTGCATAAATTAAATAACAATTTCGTCAACAAAACTGAAGAGGTTTCCTTTTTAGTATAAGTAATTGAAATAACCTGATAATATTAAAATAAAATATTAAAGAATGATGTTTCGATATAATTGATCTTAAAAAGTTTCAAAATATTTAATTCGGAAAAAAAATTGTTTCAAAAAAATATTTGTAGTTTCATAAAAAAGAAATGTTCTAAATAAAATTGTTTACTAGCTTCAATTAAGAATGATGATAAATTGAAAAGAATGATAATAAATTTTAGCCAAACCAGAAAAAACCAAAATATCCAAAACCAAATGTAATTGATTCAATAAAAACTATGAAAAGAAATAAGAGCCTTATCTACAGTTAGCCCCTGATGATTTTGACTAAAATAAGATAACTGCAAGAAAAATGAGAGATATTTTTATTTTTAAATGATTTTAAGTAGGTAAAATTTAGAAGCATATGTCAAATAAGCTCACCATTGATTGTTTTACCAGCAATTTTTATTTTTCGTATTTATGAATTTTTTTATTGAAAATCTTGAAAGTTTAACTTAAATATATTCTCAACACTCATGATAAATACATTAGCAAATCTATTAAAAGTTAATAAAAAAAACTATTAAAATTTGCGTCACTCTTTATTATTCAAAATGATAAACATATAACGCTTTATTATTGAACAATAAGATAAATCAAAAATCACGAAAAAAAAATCGATATTATTTTCGCAGATAAAAATTCGTTTCAGTATTTTAAGGGAAAACAATCTCGGAAATTTCGAAAAAATTCTATTTTTTAGTCTCTTTTTTCTATTGTTTTTTTAATGAATTTAACTGGAGTCTATTTGTTCCCTAATTCTTATAATTCTTGTCTTCATTTAAAAATACTGTAATAATTAAAGTAAAGATAGGGTCTAACAATGAAGTAAATCACTTAAACCACTTTCTTTCCTTATTGCAACACATTTGTCTCGTTACTTTCTTCTGTCATTTTGCGTTTCGACACTGATGAAGGTTCTTGTTCACAGAACCGAAACTATTGCATACATATTTTTGTGCAATTATTTGTGCTTCTTTTCACTTTCTTTTGCATTATTCGAACTATAATTCTCGTTTCAAAAATAATGTAATTCACGTTTTCGTTTTATCTCTTGCTTTATCTTTATGGATAAGAAGTGTATTATATTCTAAAAGAAAACTAATGAAGCAAATTAAGAATTGTGTCTGATATTAGCCCTGTAAACAATATTTCACGTTAGTGCTTTCTTACAGTTTGTAATTTTGGCTAAAGTACACAGATTACAAGTCTATAGTGCGTGAAATATTGAGTATTTTTTTACTGGAAAATACCATATCAAAATTATTTATAATGTATGTGTTACTCGAAAAATGGTTTTTAAGTTGTTTTTTCTTTCAAGTTATTTTTATGTTTTGCATATGCTTGTAATGAATATGAGAATTTGATTTCAACAGTATATTTGATACATTTTTAACAAGACTTAAACACAGGCATTACCTTAGCGTGGGACTGGTGGGCTATATAGTGGGCTATATATACTATAAGCCACACATATACATTTAATTGCCTATCAATATCGTTTTACCTTATCTGTACGTCTGAAGCATAATGACTATTTAGAAATAGCTGATTTTTAAAAAATAAAATAAAAAGTGATAATTGTATTTACAGGGGTCTGTTTAGAAGAAATTTGGGTCCGTTAACGGACCCTTCACAAAATATCTTTTCATAAAACCGGACCCTTCACAAAATATTTTAACTTAAAAACGGACCCTTCACAAAATATTTTAACTTAAAAACGGACTCTAAAAATGATTTTTCTTTTAATCGGACCTTTCACGAATTTGTTTATCTTCATTATTATTTTGTTAATCGAATAAACCCTTTCCAGGGCATAAAACAAGAAAGATGGATGTAAACGAATTAAGTTTTGTCTTCGGCAGACGATTCTTCCATTATTCGTCCGAAATTAATATTCTGCTTCCAGCAGTATAGGCTAAATACCAAATATTTGTATGTTGCATCTCTAATTTAGAAGTAGCAATTGTTGTTTATTTTCTTAAATTTAATTTTTTTAATTATAATTTTACAGTGTTGAGCATAATCTTGTATGTCTTTACAATTTAAAAACTGCTTGAAAAAGTTTTTTTTTGCAATAACGGACCCTATTTGCACAAATTCATAAAAGCGGACCCTGGTTGAAGGAATATTAGTAATTTTTTCACAATTTCACGAAAAACGGACCTTTCACAAAACGTCTGGACAGACCCCTGATTTAGGTATTTTTAATTATTTATTTGTAAAATTATGCAGGGTTTCCACGGGCCTTGAAAATTTAGAAAAACGGTAACGAAAATTAAACAAATATCCAAATTTTAATTTCTGTGTAACTTCCACTAAAATTTTTTTTAAAGAAAGTATATATGCATTGATACTCAAGTTTCTAAAGCACTTAACAATTAAGTGGTATCTTAAAATAAGAAATATCTTCTGGCATTGACTTAAATTCACTACCGCTAGAGAAACTTTTAAAGGACCGCGGAAACCCTGTTATGACATAACCAAAATTTATTATTAACCCGTTTAAGTCCGATTTATTTCAATTTCAACAAGACAGTGAACACAACAAGGGAACAACAACAGTGAAAATTGGTTACAAGTTTTTGGTCAAAAATGATAAGAATTTTTTTTTTTTAGTTGATTAGTTACCAAATCTAACCTGATACCTTCTCTAGTAAATGCTTTGTCATTAATGGGGTAGTACTCAATGCATTATCTTTTTCCGATATAAACAATATATTCTGGCGATTACTTTTTATATGTTCGAAATATACGCATGTCGAGTGTTTGTTGTCAAAATAAACAATAAGCTCCACTAAATACTCATGTTTTAAAAAATTTTGCAAATTTTTTTTTCTATTGGTAGCAAGCTGTAACAAAAAATTTTCAGTCAATGATCTAGTAATTAGAAGTTAACCTAATAGAAGTTTGTGACAACATTTCCGTGTCCCACTGTTGTATACAAGGTTTTAAACTTTCACATTTCGACAAAAATGACTAAAATTCTCATCAAAACATTTGTAGTCATTTGTATTGTAAACATTAGTGTTGAATTGTACTGTAGACAGGGTGCTTAGCGCTTTTAAAAAGTGCTTAAAAGTGCTTATTTTCGATTTTCGTTTTTAAAAGCCCTTAAAGGTGCTTTTTTCATTGGGTGTTCTTAAAAAGTGCTTAATTATCCCTTTTTCAAAATGAGATTTTTCCTTTACTATGTTGATTTTCGCCTCGAATTATGCAAAAAGACACAGTTTACATTGTTCTTTCTATTCAACGTTTTCATAATTAATTCAACCCCAATCTATTTTGGCTTATAGCTAGTCCGTAGCGTTTGAAAACGCCATTCGTTTTACATAATTCAAAATTTCATGATTTTTGACAATTGTCGAAAACAATGCCAAAAGTTTTTTTTTTTGACATGACGGTTAAAACAAGATAAAACCGTCGATTGTCAAAATCTTTCCAACCCTGCCTAATTTTGATACTTTTTTAAAGTGCTTAAAAATATTTTTGAGTGCTTGAAAAGTGCTTAAAAGGTGCTTATTTTTTGTTGAATTATTTGGCTACGCACCCCGTGTAGATTAGCAAAGTTAACTAGTTAACACTAGAAAGACTGAAATACCTATATTGCCCAAAAGCAGTAAAAATGACTGCATTGTGAAAGAATAACTAAAGCGTAAAGAAATTTGTTTAAAATTAATTTTCGATATTATTTTCAGTTATATAACAAGTTATTAGTAAATATTAACAATGAAAATAATTATATGTTGTACAAAAAGTCACAAAATTCTAAGAAATTGTGTCATTATAGACATCATTGTTTTTCTAATTGAAATTAAAAAGCAGTCAAAATGACTTCCTTTGGCAATCTAATGTTAAGCAAGAGATTTATCGTCATTTTGCTACTAGTTTAAATCTTAGGGGACGCTAAAACTTCCTGTCTATGCTTACCAGCTGGGTTCCTTAAAATGTGGCCCCCAATGGTCTAACGAATCATGATATTCTGTTCGAAATACAGTGAAAACCTCTAGGGAGCGACCACTTTCCGCTCCACAGTAAAATGGTCGTAGATGGAGACTGGTTGTTCTTAGAGATAACCTCCATTGGCTTCCAAATTGTTATTGAAGGTGCATGATTTTTTTTGTTAACGATTTTAATTTTAGTCAGTGTCGTTTTCTTGGTGCGGAAGTGTCACTTCTGTTGGCGACATGAAAAGACGAATCTATGCATAAAATTTAGCGTCTGTAAAAATGATCCCAACTGATAAAATTATGCGTAAAAACAAATTTACCAATAATGAATCAGGGGTCCGTTTAGAAGAAATTTGGGTCCGTTAACGCAGTGTTCCCCAACCCCCGGTCCGTGGATCAAATGGTACCGGGCCGCCCATTTCATTGAAACTGAATTTATACCCCAAATTAAAAATATCTGTGTTCCATTAAAAAAAAATTTATTTAAAAAAAGGGGCCCCCGAAAGTAGTAACATAAATTTTTGTCATGTATCATTGTCTCCGATTACCCCCAGATGGAACCGTTTCATTGCAAAGAAACAAGCTTAGGGTTCTCATTGATTTAATGTTCTAGTAAGTTAAAATGCTAAATTGCTTTATATTTATTTTTTGGTGTAACTGTATTTTGTTTGGAGGACATGTTTAAATACAATTAAATTAGTCCCGCAGTAGACTGATCGTTAAGACACGGTTCCCGGCAGATCACCGAAGTCAAGCATCACTGGCTACGGTCAGTGTGCGGGTGGGTAACCACTTGGATCAGTCTGCGTAGGGACCGAGGGTGTGCGGTATTGGTCCTTGTTAAACTGTGCTACCGTAAAGTGCTCGACTTCGCGCGCAGGTCGTCGGGCTACCGAAGCGGATCAAAATTGTGATGGCATGTCTTCGGATCATCCTCCGGGATGTTTCCCAGAACGTCGCCAATAGCCCTTTGTGCAGCTCCAGTGCGACGTAAATTAACAGCAACAACAACAACAATATGATGTAAATTAATATTAATATATGTAATTAAAATATTATATATTAAAATTAATATATGTCATTAAAAATTATCTAAAATATAAACAATCAACGCCCCCCCCCCCTGCGGGCCGTGGTAAAATTATCAAACGTTGACAGGTCCGCGGTGATAGAAAGGTTGGGGAACACTGCGTTAACGAACCCTTCACAAAATGTCTTTTCATGAAAACGGACCCTTCACAAAATATTTTAACTTAAAAACGGACCTTTCACAAAATAATTTTTCTTTTAATCGGACCCTTCACAAAGTTGTTTATCTTCATTATTGTTTTGTTAATGGAAAAAACTCTTCCCAGGGGGGTGGAAAAAAAGAAAGACAGATGTAAACGAACTAAACTTTGTCTTCAGCGGACGCTTCTTCCTTTATTCGTCCGAAATGAATATTCTGCGTTGAGCAGTATAGGCTAAATACCAAATATTTGTGTGTTGCATCTCTAATTTAGTAGCAGCAATTGCTATTTATTTTTGAAAATTTAAATTTCTTTAATTATAATTTTACAGTGCTGAACCTAATCTTGTATCTATTTACAATTTAAAAACTCCTTGAAAAAGTTTTTTGCAATAACAGGATCCTATTTGCACACATTCACAAAAGCAGGACCCTGGTTGAAAGAATGTGACTTAACGTTTATTTTATATTCACAAATTACGAGTCATTTTTTCACAATTTTACAAAAACGGACCTTTCACAAAATGTCTGGACAGACCCCTGTGAATGTTAAAGCTATTTTAAATAAAATAAGCAATTATGTTTTTTTTTTGTTTTAGTTTGCATTTAATTTTATATCATAAAAGTTAGCCAGCTTTAAAAGATGAGAAGAGGTTTGTTTGTTTAAGATGCTTGATTTTTCTAAAAAAACTTTTTCTTCTTCTAATTTAACTTTCATTTCTAAAAGTAAATCATGGATGGCATCGTCTCTTTAGTGTATTCTGAAAGCAACATGAGATTGTATCGTCAAAAAGAGCTCTCTAAATAATAGCCTCACACAAATATTTTCGATACATTTTAATCCACTTATTTGTTTTGTTAAATTTACTGTTTTTATATTTTTTTGCTTTTCCTTATTTGACATTTTCCGCATTTGGTGCCGATGGTTGCCCGGTTTCGGAGATACTTTATTGGTCTCTCCCAAAAGTTTTCTTTAATAAAAAATCTATGGAAAATATTCTGAGCCTCCAAAAAGTGGTAGCTACATAAAGGTGGTCGCTACATAGTGGTGGTCTTGTCTGGAGATTTCACTGTTTAAGAAAGTGAAAAAGATCGTAGAATGACTAATATTCCAAAGAATAACAGTTAGTGCGAAATTTGTGGCTGATACTGGCCTAAGATTGGATTATCGAAGTCTGTTTATCGTTGCTTTTAGAGAAATAATAAAATATTTATTCTACTAATTTAGACACACACAAAAAATCAAAAACAAGAAGTTCTTCGACAGTATTTGGATAAAAATTAGACCACAGCCATTTCACGCGATAGTTTGCTTTAATTAAGCAGAAATAATGTCAAATTACCCTAGCAACAATTTTACCTTGGCCCCAGTTGGGTTCAAAATTGGCTCGATATAGGTCCCATAAAAACATGCACCGAAGGACCAATATTTAGGGTGTCTAGAGTTTTTTTTTATTGGTCCTAGAATGGCCTATATAGGGCCTACATTGGCCAATATAGAACCTCCATTGGCAAAATAATGGATATAAAATATCGAGTGTGAATCTGACAATTCTATTTAAGACCAATATAGGGTTGTATGGTGGATGTAAAATATCGGGTGAATCGGAAAGTTCTATATAGGGCCATTATCGGAAAATAAAGGCCCTTTGAACTTTTACTGAGCCAAGATTCAAGAATATTGGCCCACTGAGAGCCCAAGTTACTTTGCTGCTAGGGTATACACATTTAGCTTGAAATGATTATCTTTCCTCGTATTATTTTTCCCTTCACAATATAATTTATCTTTCAATCGGACCCTTCACAAAATAATTTATCTTTTAATCGGACCCTTCACAATATAATTTATCTTTCAATCGGACCCTTCACAAAATAATTTATCTTTTAATCGGACCCTTCACGAAATAATTTATCTTTTAATCGGACACTTCACAAATTTGTTCATCTTCATTATTGTTTTGTTAATCGAATAAACCCTTCCCGGGGGGGGAGGGAAGAAAGACGGTTCAAGACAAACTAAGTTTCCCTAAGTTTAATATTCCCTAAGTTTCCCTATTTCAATATAATTTCGAATTTTAAAAAATACGAACGTGTAAGGCATAAAAACATTTACTAAGCAAAAATTATCTCATTTCTGCTTGACACTAAACATACCATATCCGGTCAAATGACCGTTAAAGAACCTTTTCATCGAAAATGCGCATATCATCTTATCGCCTTTGCAGATTTGACTTCATGATCTTTTCTGACAGTTATATGCAGTTAATATTCTATTATTATTTTTTGTATTTTTTTTGTTTCGAATAATACTTGTCGTATACCTATTTCTACCACAACCGGTCATTTGACCGGGAGAACAATTTATTGCTTTATAAGGTTATTGGATCAGAAATTACAATGTAATGCTAGTTCAACGTATTCCATTTGATTATATGCACATTTCCGCAAAAACTGTCGCGTATTTAGTTCAATTAGAATAACTGTGAATTCAAATTTCAAGAAAGTAGGGGAGAGTGGGGTCAATCGAAACAGGGTACGAATGTAACAGAGCACAAATTTCGAGTGTCGGGTTCCAGATTTGGTTCCTAGGTGGCGCACAAGGTGTATTTAATAAATCTACATGTACACCCCTGCTGGCAACCCTTTTTATGTACTTTTGAAAGAGTTACATCACAAAAGATATTTTCAAGCTACGTAAGTACTTTTTTTGGTATTAGATTATTATATTATAACAAAGTAATTTTGTTTGAACAAATAAAAATTATTAACCGAATATGTAAGTGGACACCTTAATTAACATTTCAATAAAATAGAATTAGTTTTGTTAATTAACTAGCAATGTTTTTAACAAATGAAACTGAAATGGCGTCTTGGGGACGATTGTAACTATAAGTAAAGGGACGATTGTAACAGCTGAAAATGAATAATCTTATGTTTACAAACCATTACTTAATTCTTTAAGAACCACCAATATTTTCCAACATCATTTATATAATGTTGCATGTGCATTATTTTATTTGTCACCTTTCACAGCATAAATTAAAGATTTTAACCCCTTAAAGTTAAAAGTTTAACCCTTTAGGTCTCTGTTCATTATTATTTTTACTCCTAAAATATCACTACTATTTTGATCAATAAAAAAATATATCACAACTATGATAATTAACTATGTTTTAGTTGAATTTATGAACTGTTACAATTGACCCCGTAAGAGGAGACAATTGTAACAAGTGCACGACTGTCAAAAATTGTTAATTACTAATATAATAACATTTAAAATAAGGCATTTATTTTTTTTCTAGTAGAGGATAGTCTATTTTACTCGTCTGTCAATTAATACTAATAATATATTGGATTTTTTGTTAGTTAAAAATAGTTAAGTAGAAAATGCTACAATTGACCCCACTCTCCCCTACCTAAAGTTTCAGATTGGCATTTTTGTGTAAGAAAAAGTGACAGAACTCAAAAGTTTTGGTAAGTAGCAAGATTCTTATCAACGTAAGGCATGCGAGATAGAATGTTGTAATGGTAGTAAAACCATCAAAATTTGTTCTAAATGTGAAATTTTCAATGGAAACACCCCGCATATGTAAAAAATTCGATGGGCAATAAAATAAAAAGTCTTATTCTTTGCGTCTGTAATGCATAAAAATTGGCACTATACAATTTTGTTTAATTAAAATAAAGTTTTCTTGTTTATTTCTTTCCTAACATCCATATTTCATACATTCATTTAAGAATTCCGCTCATTTGACTGACTATGGTAGAAATAGGTATATATTAAGTGTTGGTACGCAGGGATCTGTTTAGAAGAAATTTGGGTCCGCTAACGGACCCTTCGCAAAATATCTTTTCACAAAAACGGACCCTTCACAAAATATTTTAACTTAAAAACGGACCCTTCACAACATAATTTATTTTTTAATCGGACACTTCACAAATTTGTTTATCTTCATTATTGTTTTGCTAATCGAATAAACCCTTCCCAGGAAGGGGGGGGGAGAAAGACAGATGTAAACGAACTAAATCTTGTCTTCGGCTGATGCTTCTTCCATTATTCGTCCGAAATGAATATTCTGCGCTCAGAAGTATAGGCTAAATACCAAATATTTATATGTTGCATCGCTAATTTAGTAGCTGCAATTGCTGTTTATTTTTTAAAATTTCATTTTTTTTAATTATAATTTTACAGTGTTGAGCATAATCTTGTGTGCCTTTACAATTTAAAAACTCGTTGAAAAAGTTTTTTGCAATAACAGGACCCTATTTGCACGCATTCACTAAAGCAGGAGGACCCTGGTTGAAAATAAACAGGACATTTTTAACTAAAATCCGGTTTATTTATATTCCGAACAAAGAGGAAACAACCAAATAAAAAACCTGGTAGTAAGTTTTTGATTAAAAAAAAATATTTTTTTGTTTTGTTAGATAGTTACCAAATGAAACCTGACACCTTCAATAAATGTTTTGTCATTTATAAGAAGTGGAAAGTAATCAATACATTATTTCTTTCTGAAATAGACTGACAGCAAAATATTCTAGTCACCACTTTTTATTTATTGGTAATAAATGCATGACGAGTCTCATTCGTCAAATGTACCCAAAGGGTTAATAGAAATACTTTAATAATTCTGACCACCACTACACATACCTATACTTTAAAATAATATGTATTTATATTCTATAAAAATATTAAACGATCACAGTCAAAATAATTCCTAATACATAATTGCAAAATCAATTTTTATTTCACTACCCCTAGAAAAGATCTTAATCAGAAACTGAAAAAAAAAATAACGGCTAGGTATGCCTGTATTGAAGCTCTGCTTCGTAGCAAAGTTGATATTTCAAAACATTTCCACTACTAAATTCGTTAAAGTTCGGTAGTAATTTCGTTATTACAAATTCCCTTTTTAATGACATTGTTACTCACCACCCCTCCATAACGCTGGAATTGCATTTTACCCTGATTTACGTCACTCAGACACAGCGGTTTTTCTTGTTCTGTTTTTTCATCTTTATTTTTACTCTCTCTCAGCTATTATGGTTTTTCTAGTTTTGCTCTCATATTTACTGTTCATTTTTTTGGAAACTTTACGTTTTATATTTCAATTCACTGTTGTTTTTTTCTCATTCACGTCTTGAAAATAGACGCCTGTTTTTGAGCTCTTGTAATGTGCCGACTGTAATTTCCAATATCAGGCCTGTCAACTTTCTACCCCTTTTGGAAAAATGTCTTCCAGTGGTAGCTAAGTTTATACTTTAATATATTATTCTTTCTTTTATAAATGTGATTTAAAGTCATTTTTCACACCACTTCTCTTAGATGATTCGAAATCTTATATAAAATGTCACTTAATTCTATTTCTCTCGTGGTGAAGTTTTTAAAATGCTAGCAAAATAACCAAAAATTCTGAAAGCTTTAGTTTTTAATTGTCTATCGGTCAATTATATATTTCGCAGAAAGCGTAGTAGATGGCAGCCCTGCAATATGTATATTTTTAAGCAAACGAAATGTATATATATATATACAAAAATTTGACAAAAAAGTGCGATTTTTAAACTTGTAAACCATGTGATTATAAATCCCGATGATTAATTTTAAAATTTCATGAATACATAAATATGAATCACACGCATGATTTTAAATTAAGAGAATATGAATCACATGCATGATTTTAAATTAAGAGAATGTGAATTCCGAAATGAGGCTTTTAAATCACGTGAATATGAAACTGTATATCGAATTTAAAAAATGCGAAAATACAAATCATGATGCGTAATTTTTAGATCACGAAAATACGAATCACGATGGGTAATTTTTAAAGCACTTATAAATAGGAAAATCGATGTTTGATATTACAACCGCAGAAACGAATCACGACATTGGATTTTAAGCTCGAGTGAATACGAATCGCTACATAGGGTTTTAAAGTCGCGTAATTACAAATCGCGATATTGGATTTTTAAATCTCGTAAATAAGAATCGCAATGTACGATATTTAAATCGCCTGATTAAGAATCGCAACGTTCAACTTTTAAATCAGGTAAATACGAAAATCAATGTTTGAGGGAGGAATGAGGACTTCAATACTTTCGCTTCGCAGAAAATTTAATTCCTCAAAAAATATTTTAACTAGCGCAAAAAAAAAAAAAAAAAAAAAAAAAAAAAAAAAAAAAANAAAATTTCAGCGGAAATTAGCGGGAAAAATGGAAAAATCTGAAAAAAGGCGGAAATCCGCGAGTCCGCGGAAGAATCACTTCCCTGATTTAACCAAGTGAATATTGGTTGGTAATATTTGTGCTCCACACACGATATTTGCTTTATTTTTTTTTTCTTTATTCCAGGGCTCGAAAAACCGCCCGTCCTCGGCGGTCAAAAATTTCCCGCGGACAACGAATTTCTCGAATCCGACGTCCACGCGGACGGCCATTTTCCCGTTAATGTTCGTGATATACTTTCAATTTTTGTTATCTTACATGAGTCTATCGCCTCACTTCTAAAATGACCCTCTAATCTAGAAATCCCGTACAGCAACATACTGCGCATGGTGGATTGATGTTTTTTCCGTCTGGGAGTACTGAAAGGGACTTTTCAGCAATGAACTTACAAAAAAACACATTACGTAAGCGTTAAACGCAATTATGAACATCCACCTAAATGGAAAACCCCTTTCAGATTTCTGTGCAGAAACGTCCGTAAATCATTGGCTTGATTGTGGAACTGGCAAACGTCATATTTGATTCATTTAAAAAACGCAGTACCCTCGGATAAATTGACATTCCAGATAACTTGACCTTTGTCATTTAAATTATTTCATAAAAGAAATAAATTATTTCATTAAAGAAATACTGGGTTTGACTATTAGTAACCTATTATTTCTTTTATTACTGTATAATGTAATCCTAGTAGCTACTAATTCATTGTGTAATTTATATAAATGTTTGTAATAAATAAGAAAAAAATAATATTTTTATTTATTTAGAAGCGACGGGTTAGTTTCAAAGGAGGACGGGTACATTGTTGGACAAGCCGTCATCGGGGACGGGTAAAATTTCTGAGTTTTTTCGAACCCTGCTTTATTCGTTACTTTTTTTATTCGAATTCTTCAGTGTGCGTAGCCAGATTTTTCAATCAAAAAAGCACCTTTTAAGTATTTTTTAAGCACTCAAAAAACATTTTTAATCACTTTCCAAAAGAAAAAAATTCTAATTAGTATCTCTGCCCTAATAAAAATAATTTTTTTCTATTGTTTGAAGTTCTTAATTTATAAACATAAAATCAATAAAATTCGTAAACATTTTCAAAAACTTTACATAATCGTGATAAAATATCTAGTTTCCGATAAATATTGCTAGCAGAGAAAATTATGAAAATCATGAATTTTTTTTGTAATTTAGAACGACAATCGATACGACAAAGAAAAAAAAATCTCTTTTTAAAAATTAATAGAAAATTAAGCACTTTTCACAAACACCAAATAAAAAAGTCACCTTTAATTTCTTTAAAAAAACGTAAATCAAAAATAAGCACCTTTAAGCACTTTTTAAGACCGCTACGCGCCATGTTCTTTAAATTGAAGAATCGCCTGTTTCTAAAATTTGTATTTTTTTTTAATTCTCATAAATTGGATTTAGACATTCAGAAAATAGTCAACCACATAACTATAACTACTCGAGTCTTATTTAGCAAATTAATCATATCGTGGTGACTACTGCATGTTTATTATTATCATCACAGGGGGGAGTAAAACTTTTAAACATTTTAGTCGTAAATTGAGTTTAACGTTGGTTAGTGAAAACGTCGTCTTACAAGATTTACTCATTCCGACGTTATTAGATTTTAGTTAGAAAGAGTTGGCAACCGAAATGAGTTTCAGGCGATCTTAATATGCCGCCATTTTGATTTAAAACTTCTAGCGTGTTATTTGGAGAATAATTTTCTCCATCATATTTCCTCGGAGAAGTTAAATTTCTTTGAATTTAGACGAGACCCAATTTCGATTTGCCCGAAAAGTTTGCTAAGCATTCATTAGATTATATTATTTAAGCAAAATAATTCTTATAGCTTGCACTAGGATTTTACTTTAACTTAAAAATGTGCCAAATCCTAGATGAAACCATTTACTAAAAACTCCAGAACTTTATTTAGCCTTTTTTGAAAATGCTTCTAAAAGGATTCGAAATTTATATTTATATTTAGTTACGTTTAGTTACATTAAATTTAAAATTTTAAGTAACATTTTTTTATTTATTTATCCAAATTTTAAAAACTTTTTAAAACTTTTTTGTCAACTTTAGTGGGCAAATTTATAATACGGATCGGTAAAAATAAATTCATTTTGTGTAAAAAATATGTAAAAAGCTTTGTACACGCTATTCATATTTTTTGCGATCTATCCAAAATGCAATCGAAATAAAACGTATGCGAAGGTGAAATATTGGCCTGAAGCAATATTCCATTCCATTTCTTCCAGTCCATAAAATATTTTCCGATGAATACGAGTTGAAAGATTAAAACTACCGTATTTGAACTTAGGAAGTCACACTTATTGTTTACGAACGGCTAATGTCCTTGCAATGCAAAAACATGCAATTATTTGGCTGATCTTACGACATATTTATCTTTAAATTACCATTTTTTTAAAAAAAAAAACTAATTCCTATTTCTCAATATGATATTGCATCTTAGAAATTAGCCAGCTCAAGAATTTTTGAAAAATCATTGAATTTGGAATAAAACTTGCGAGAATTCTACATGAATTCTATATAATCAAGTAAATATAAAGATACTTTTTACTTCAATTCGAAGTATTCCAGTTAATTTAAAAATACTTTTTACATTAAATCGAATCAATCGAGTACACGTAAAAATGTTTTTTTATTTTACATCAATTCGAAATAATTGAGTAAATGTAGAGATATTTTTAAAATCAATTCGAAATAATTGGGCAAATGTAAAGGTTTTCTTACATGAATTCTAAACTATCGAGTAAATGTAGACGTACTCTATACATCAATTTGAAAGAATCGAGTTAATGTGAAAGTACTTTCAAAATTAAATCGAATCAATCGAGTACATACGAAATTATTTTTACATCAATTCTAAATAATTGAGTGGATGTAAAGATACTGTTTATATCAATTCGAAATAATTGGACAAATGTAAAGGTTTTTCTTACATAAATTCTAAATTATCGAGTAAATGTAGACGTAATTGTTTTTCTATTATACATCAAACTAATACATCAATTTGAAAGAATCGAGTTAATGTAAAAGTACTTTTAAAATTAAATCGAATCAATCGAGTACATACGAAATTATTTTTACATCAATTCTAAATAATTGAGTGGATGTAAAGATATTTTTTATATCAATTCGAAATAATCCAGTAAATGCAAACGTACTTTTTACAATCATCAATTCGAAACAATTGAGTGAATGTAAACATTCTTTTTACTTGAACTAAAAGTATTGCATTTATGCAATGTCAGAGGGGACATTGCATAAAAGTATTGCAGGTAAGTTTTTATTCTTATGGTAGTTATTATTCATTATGTAGTCACACTTAATTTTTCAGTTTTGATGTAGTTTTTTTTATTGATAAAAGACTAATAACTGTTTTGTTCTTTTTGTAATATAATTTTTATTGATCTAATGTCTTATATTTTTGAGGCAAATTTGCCTATGATGCATAAGTAAGTGCTTTTATAATAAATATAAACTATTCTTTTTCTTTCGAATAAAAAACAAGCGTCAGATTCTTGCATTTTTGGTAAAGTACAATTTAAAACGTTCGAATATCTTTTACTTTATTTTTGTCATGCGATAATGGATCTCGAACATTTCATATTCAAACTATTAGTTTTTGACAAAATTCCAACAAAATATTGTTCTAACTGTACCCTCGCGAAAGAAAATAAATATCTCCACTTAATATCCCCTCCCCCTACTTTCTCAAAAGCAAAGTTTTGAAATCATATTCGTATCTACCCTCTCTGACTGCAAAATTATTAGTTCACAACGAAAATGGGGGGAATTGTTTGCTTTTTCCTCATGCATAATATATCAGCACTTATTTCCATCGACTTTCTGTCTCCCCGTAATTTTATTACGGCAGACGATTCTTTCTGCGATGCCATTTCCTCAAGGAACAATAGCTTACGATAAACAGCTGTAGTTTGAATTTAGACCGAGAGTCGAAAATGCCTTGAGAATTCTAACAATTTGTTCGCGATTGAAATTAATTCCACTTTCTGAGCAATAATGGCTTTTTAGAAAAATTACTTTTTAACTTTAACGTGTTTAATTTAGTTAGTCAATTTAAATTGCTAGTTTATTTTTTTTTTGTTCTTTTAAGATCGAAAATAGAAAATGCCTTGAGAATTCAAGCACGGTAGATATTATTTAGTTATAATATGTCTTTAAAAAAAGAAGGAAAAAAAAACATTAGTTTTAAACTAAAACATGAATTAAACATTTTTAACTAAGCATTTGAATTTAGAACGACAGTAGAAAATGCCTTCTAATTCAAACAGGGTAAAAATTGTTTCCTCTAAGTAATAATTTGCCATTAAACGAAGAAAAAAAAACATTAGTTTTGAACTAAAACAGGAATTAAACATTTTTAACTAAGCATTTGAATTTAGAACGAAAGTAGAAAATGCCTTAAGAATTCAAACAAATAGAACGAACGAATCGTTCAAACAAACGAATCGTGATAGAAATTAATTCTTCAAGCTGAGTAATAATGACTTGTTAAACAAAATAAAAAAAAAACCTTCATAACTAAAACGTGTTTAACTTCGAAAATTTAAACTTTATTTTATTAATCTTTTTCGTAGTTCAAATTGGACAGAAAGTAGAAAATGGTTTTAAAAGTCAAACAATTTGTTCGCCATAGAAATAAATTCTTGTTGAGCAATAGTGGCTTATTAGAAAACTTATTTGTAACTTAAACATCGTTAACAGTAAATTTAAATTTGCCTTTTATTAATATTTTTTAAAGTAAATTTAGACCGAAAATCGAAATTGCCTTGAGAATTCACTCAGTTTGAAACCTAGGTCTTCCTTTTTTTCCCTGGATATTAAGTATTACCTAACTTATTTTTGCAATCGAATTAATACTAATAATTTTATTCTACACCATTATCATATTGTTATGTTTAGCATCTTTATGCGTTACATTATAATCTTCAAATAAATCAGATTAAAATATTACGGCATGAAAAAAAAATTAAGTCAAATTTTACGTTTAACATATTTAAGAATATTTCTTTTTAAGTTAAAGTTTAGTAATATATTTAAACTATTTTAATGCTTTAAATCTTTTAAACTTTAGAATAGTTTATTATATTTTATAGGTTCGTAAACTATCCACTTTAAAATAAATAGATTCAGCGGCTCAGAAAATTTTATCATAGTATGAAAACGATTTCAAAATGTGCAACTGAAGTGAAATGAAGCACAGCCGACTCGCAAACGATCTAATCCAAGTAGTCATTTATTTTCATTTATCCATATACATTTATCATTCTACGCTTTAAAACTGTCATTGAAAACTTACCCAACATTGCAAAAAGATCTTTTTCTGTTTTTATTCAACAAGCAAACCATTTTAAAAATTCTGACAACAGTTTTATTTTCTAAAATGTCTTTTAAAAATGACATTTGTTGAAATATATTTTTGCATCCTTATTTGATATTACTTTTAGTGCATCTTTCCTTTTTCATTTTGAAAATGCGTTCCCTGACGATAATGTAAAAAAGAAACATTGAAGAATGCTTTTAAAACTTTGAAATAATCTATTTTACCTCTAACCAAACGTTACCATTGTGAGTTTAGTTTAATAATTATTTTAAACAGTTTTTAACTCGTTGTTCTTAAAAAAAATTTTTTTATTACATTTTAATTTTATTATCTAAATAATATTTGTAAAAAAATCTTACCGTCAATATTCGTGTTAACAGTTTTTTTCCCCGAAGATCTTCAGCCCAGGAATATTAAAAAGCCACAGTTTAAGAGCTTTATACTTAAAACAAAGTTATAATTTTAAACTGTGTACCATATTGCCGTAAAGAATTCAGAAAGCTTTAGAATGGACAAATAATTTATTGTAAAAGATTTTTACGCATTTTTGAAAATCACTAATTTAGCGAGATTTTTCATTTTATATGATTAATAAATAATTATGAACCTAATAATGAGTTTCGTAATATAAATTTACAGTGGTTAGATAATAGATCAGGACAAAAAGGAGATTTCGCACTTTTACATTAGCTTCCGCACGCTCTCCTACGTAAGATAGAAGCAACTGCGCATGCTCGCGTTTATTCAAGATGTTACGTATCTTTACGTTACGTTGTCGTAATTAACGCTACAAAAACAAAGCTAAAAGCACGCTGTTTATAACTGTTAAATGTTTTATGTTTAAGCCTACCTTCGAACTAAAAACATGGGCATGGAATGCGAATTTAATGAAATGTATTATTGATGAAATGTAGGAATAAATCTTGTGATCTATCTCTCTCTCTCTCTCTCTCTCTCTCTCTCTCTCTCTATATATATATATATATATATNTATATATACAATATCAGGGATCTGTCCAGACATTTTGTGAAAGGTCCCTTTTTTGTAAAATTGTGAAAAAATTACTCGTAATTTGTGAATATAAAATAAACACTTAAATCACATTCTTTCAACCAGGGTCCGCTTTTGTGAATTTGTGCCAATAGGGTTCGTTATTGCAAAAAAAAAAAAAAAAAACGTTTTCAAGGAGTTTTTAAATTGTAAAGACATACAAGATTATGCTCAACACTGTAAAATTATAACTAAACAAATTAAATTTTAAAAAATAAACAGCAATTGCAGCTACTAAATTAGCGATGCAACATACAAATATTTGATATTTAGCCTATACTGCTGAACGCAGAATATTCATTTCGAACGAATTAAGGAAGAAGCGTCTGCCGAAGATAAAATTTAGCTCGTTTACATCTGTCTTTTTCCCTCCCCCCCTTTCTGGGTAGGGTTTATTCGATTAACAAAACAATAATGAAGATAAACAGAATTGTGAAGGGTCCGATTAAAAGATAAATTATTTTGTGAAGGGTCCGTTTTTAAGTTAAAACATTTTGTGAAGGGTCCGTTAACGGACCCAATTTTCTTCTAAACATACCCCTGTATATATACACCTCCATTTAACGTACTTAGATTTAACGAACAGCAACCGCTGTAAAGAAATTCGCACATAAAATTAACATTTTGTATTTTTCGCACTTAAAATTTGGAATATTTCCCACCCTAATTCAAGTGTTTAATTATATGTATGTATTATATATTTTAAAACCAAATAGCATTAAAGAATTAAGATCGTCTTAAAGTTGATTTCCTAACGTATAACTTGCAATTTTTAAGATCATAGTAAACAACAATCACTTTTTTTCATAGCTGTATATGTAAGGATATTTTACTAAAATTTTTCCCCACTTTCATTATTATTTTACGAAAATTCCTTCCCACTTTAATCATTATTTTACTACCACTCCGTAAAATCTCAGCGAAGGACTATTTTGCTTTCTATATATACGGAAAACGCAATTACTACTCTTACGATTATCTCAGAAACAAAATGCGCGGAAAAGAGTAATGCCTCACAACTGTGTTATCTCTATAAAAAAATAATTTTATTTTATTGCAAATGCCCTGGTGTACTTTAATTTGAAAAAGCTGTTAGCACATTTTCAAGAGCAACGTAAAAGTTTTTAGGCTTAATAGGATTAGCTGTAAACATGAAAAGAAACTAATACATTTTTAGTGAATTTCACTGTTTGGTTCTTTTTTTTTAGAAATAAAAAAATTTAAAAATATTTCCTGTTTTCAAAACGTGGATTAATTAATTGCCGTTTTCGTCGCAAATAAGCAGGATAGGAAAAAGAGATAATAAAAATGTTGTATTTTGTTTGATGAAAATTGCTGTTAAAAATAGGAGTATAAAACTATTCACAATAATTGCTATTCAAAAAAGGTACTTAGTTTCAAAAATTCTTGATTTTACAAAGATCAATACAAATTTTATTGAGGATAACATCTTTATTAAATGCTTTAAGAGTTAGGTTTTTTCATGTAGTTTTAACTTATTAATATTTTCAGGCAGATAAAATGCATTGGGACTGTTTTTTAGTAAATAATATTAGAACTGGGGGAACAAACTTTCTATATCTTAGTATATCTTATCACATTTTTGCCTAGAGTCACTTTATTCAAGCGGGTTCATTTTTCAAAAGAAAAAAAAAATAGTAAATAAATAAATAATTATTTTGCAAAATTACGAAAGTAGTATAATAATGCAACTGCCAACATGCTCGGCTGTTGAGGATCTTGGTCGGTGCACGCCGGTGCGGAATTCATAATCGACCAGCCATCGCTGGGATTCGAACCCACTTCACCTCATTGGAAGACAAGCGCTCTCTGCCCTGAGTTACCATGGCTCAACTTAAAATTTTTTATGTTATAACCGTCGTTGAACAGCCGACCCAATTTTCGGGTTTACGACTACTAATGTACAACTACGTAGCCTTGTAATTTTGAACCCAATCCAGAAGACAAGGAAACTCCTGGATCAAGTATTGGGAGAAATTTGCCTTCGTGGAGGACTTTTTGATGGAACTGACCCGCATTTGCGTTGCATAGAGAGGAAGACCACGAGAACCTCCCACGGTTAGCCTGACGACAAGGGGACTCTAACAGAAGATCCGTCAACCACTGAGGATATTTCACGTCAGCACTGTGGTCAGTGCATTCCGGATGCAGAATTTGTATCAACCAGCTATGGCTGGGATTCGAACCCGGTTTGCCTCATTGGAAGGCGACCGTTCTATACCCTGAACCATCGCAGCTCAATTTAAATTATTTGGAGGAAATCTTTAGCGAAAATGAGAAGTTAGTGAAGTTAATATTCTTCAACAGTATCAACAAAAACTATAAAACCAGCGATGCCAACTATTCGGCTATCAGCAGAGAAATTTTATAAGGTGATAGAAGAGTTTATTATGATAAATTGCAGGAATTTGGTTAAATGTCTTACATTCCAAAGGACAAATAACAATTAGCGTTTTATATGAACTTTTAAATCATTCACGTGTTAGTGATAGGTAAAATAAATTTAAGTCAAATTAACTAAAATAAGAACCGTACATCAAACTGTGAATTTTGTTACCACTCTAATATAAATATATCACCCACAAAGCGGAGTAAATTGCAAGACTCACGTGCACCCGCAAAATGTAAAAAGTGGTGGAAACTTATTTCATTTTTATTTATTTAGTTCAAAATATAGAGAAAACATTTAAAAAATTACAGAATAATAAAAAAAGGAGAAAAAAATTATTAAAAAAAAATTATAAAAATCCGGAAAAAAAGATATAATCTTATCATCAGCTAACACAATTATATCCGCGAAAGGGAGTGCTTTCTAATATTGTATCAGTATAGGCGAAGCAAAATATATCAATACAATAGTGTGAAGAGAAGTCAAAAAAATTTTTTTTGAAACAAAATAGAATAGAGCACATTAAGTAATAAATACCACTTGGAAAACAGAAAATAAAATGTAAAGAAAAAAAAAACAGAATGAAACATAAAACGAAATCTATAAAGCGAATAGCGAAATCAAATGAACTTACACTAACGGGAAAATTTTCAAGAATGATTTTAAAATATTTTCTTAATAAGATTGCCAGATTACAAACTATGAAAACAGAAGCACAAATTGAGGTAAAAGCGTAAATAGAAGGATTTTGTTTTATAGCGCGTTAATACTGCAGAACTGAAGCGCGGTTGACTAGTTAGTTACCAAGGATGGGCCCGAAAATGGGTGTGCGCAATGTAATATTTTTAATTGTACAAACAAATTTGGAGCTATCGATATTCTCCATTAAGTTTCAATAATAAACTAAAAAGAATATGCAAGAAAAAGTTTTTAAGTAAATCCTTTTGATTTATCTCCACTTTTTACTGTTTTAGGCCCACATAGGAGCCCTGAAATTGGCATCTCTGTATAAACATTTAGACATCGTATAAAGTCTTCTAATTAGAATAACGCATCAGAAGTAATCATAATTCTCTTTAGTTCTATACTTAAATATCTGACAAATAAATCACGATAAATATGCTGACCCCTTATTAAGGGACTCACAAATCACACAAAAAATAAATTATGCAGCAAGAAGTAGTTTTTTTTTTTTACGTTAGGATAATTTCGGCCTCTTTAATAGTTACTTTTGCAATATTTTCGTTCGATGCCACTGGATTTCGCCATTTTTCCTAACTTCATTCCATCGGTCTCAAGAACAGACGATCATCATTATAGCAGTCTCTCAAAATAAATGTTGCCGTTTGGTGAATTGTAAATATTAGAATCGTTTGCCCTTTTCTACCTATAATATGCTTCGTTAAATAGAAAACATCAAAGGGAAGTTATGCAAGCGAATAGATTTTAAAAGGAAATGTTCTTTTATGTATGTAATTTTGAACAAACCCTTTTAAAAGTTTGAAGCATACGAACTCGGAATATCAAAAGATTTCTATAAAACTGTTTATGATTAGAGTTTAGTAGAACTTAAGCTATCATTTGTAGAAATATATTTCAATTCAGCTTTATTTTCTGCATAAGATTCGATACATTAAGTTATTATGTTTTGTTTAATTTTAATTAAGCACTACGTCAGATTTCACAAAATTATCTTAAGAGCATTGATTTTTTAATCATAGGAAAGAAATCAATAATAAAATATTTAAAATATTCGTTCAAGTTAACATTTTAAACTTCTGTGGCATTATTTTAGATAAAAAAAAATTATTTCTTCAAACGAAACTGTTTTTGATGAGTACGTAGTTCTCTATGCAAGCAACTTATATTAAATTTCATTTCATTTTTGTTTTAAATGACACTTGATCAAGCCATGATGGCAGTCAATAACCTTGCGATTTAAGAGAGGAAGGAGCGCTTTTCCTTTGACAAGAAAGCACCACTACGGTGGAAGTGCGAATTCGCTCAGAGCCCCCCTCCCCGTATAAATGGCAAATCAACTCCTTTTTATTTTATTTTATTTTATGATCGCCGTTGAACAGCCGACCCAATTTTTGGGTTTACGACTACTAATGCTCAACGCCGTAGCCTTGTAATTTTGAACCAATCCGGAAGACAAGGAAACTCCTGGATCAGTACCCCCAGAGGTATTGATTTGTTATGGGAACATGGAGGACTTTGAGACTCGACAGATTTAACGTGCATCAGTCACCATTTACACCGTCTTCGACCGGCGGGGACCGAACCCACGAATTCTTGGACATGGGCCCGGTACCCCACCGACCAGGCTATCCTGGCCTAGTAGCGACAATTTATCAGAACTATTGTTGCACCGCACCTTTGGACCTGCTACAAGGGGAGTATTAGTTGATTATATAGTTAATTATGGCAGTAAATGGAAATCATTTGTCATAATTGGATGTTAATCTGTCAAACCATCATTTCTTAGGTTAGATAATGGGTTTGGTGTTTACCAATATCTTCTAGTGGTTCTATCATGTTGTTGCTCATTGCCTGTAAACTATTGAATTTGAAAAATTAGTTACATGAGAAACAAACTTGTCTAATTTGGCTTTCTGCCTTAGAAGACGATTAGAAACTTATGTTACCGCTAATTGATTGCGTACCATATGTTGGTGTTTTAGTTATTTGGCCTAATTAGGACCATATTGTTTAGTTTGCACCTTGAGAAAGTCACAGAGTGCTGCAGTTAGTGTTTGAGAAAAGTTTTGTGTCTAATTTGAGCCGACACCTAGATCTTGGCAAAGCAACTCACAATTTAGACAAAGATCTGAAGAGGAAGGAAATATTCATCAGATCCGTGTACCCATACGTTATACGATCCGTGTAACCATAAAGTTCTGTGAGCACGTCGCGTGCCCACAGAACTTTCAATTCAACAGATTTTACGAGTACTATATCGCATGTACTTGGAGGCTTTAAATGGCTTAAAGGGTTGAACTTTCCTTACTGTCCGAAATCCGATGCTCTAACCAAGAATTCTTTTTTAATATTATTTCAGCACGTCCTGTTTTCATCTATTAAACAATAAAAAAATCTTTTAAATCTTAATCATCGGAAAGTCAATAATAAAACATTTAAGGTATTTTGTAGGTAGTATTTTTCTACGCTCGGTTGTGGAATAAGTTAGGTTATTGTTCATCTAAAGGAATAAAGTAAAAATTACTTATAATTAACTCTATATAGAGCTATTTTTTCAAGCAATGCTATGATAAAATATTTCTGAAATTGAGATTAAGTTATAAACAGGAATTTATTTCATTTATTACCCAAAAATAATTTGATGTTAAATTTGATCATAAACTTTAACTTCGGTACTTATAAATAACCAAATAAATACATTTTGCATTTATAAATGCTAAGAAATTTTGTAAGAAATGATAAAATAAACGGACACATAACATACATTGGAAAATAGCTCCCTAGTGACAGCCTCTCTTCTTGGCCCCACGCAAACCTTTACTGTTGTCGTTATCAACAGATAATGACACGAGTCATAATGTCTCAGGGGATATGGCGTTTGCCTTCCAATGAGGTGAACCGGGATCGAACCCAGCGATGGCTGGTCGATATGAATTCCGCATCCTATCACAGTGCTGACTTGAAATATCCTCAGTGATGAACGGATCATGGGTTAGAGTACCTCTTGCGTTCAGACTAACCGTTGGAGGTTGTTTTCCTCTCCATGTAACACAAATGCGAGTTAGTTCCCCCAAAAAGTCCTCCACGAAGGCAATTTTCTCCCAATACTTGATCCAGGAGTTCTTTTGTCTTCTGGGTTGGGTTCAAAATCACAAGACTACGTAGTTGAACATTCGTAGTCGTAAACTGAAATTTCGGTAGGCTGTGCAACCACGGTTTTAAAATAAAATGCTTTAAATGGGTTCAAGGGATAGAGCGTTCGCCTTCTAATTAGGTGAACCAGGTTCGAATCCCTTACCGTCAGGCTAACCGTGAGAGGTTTTCGTGGGTTAGTTCCATCAAAACGTCCTCCACGAAGGCAAATTTATCTCAATACTTGATAAAAGAGTTCTCTCTTGTCTTCTGGATTGGGTTCAAATTTACAAGTCTACGGAGTTGAACACTAGTAGTCGTAAACCCAAAAATAGGGGAGGCTGTTCAATGATGGTTATAAAATGTAATAGGTGGGAATCAAATAATAGGTGGGGAATAGACATTTTAAAATAATCAACATTTTAAAATTAATGCATTGTGTTTGAAGTGCAGTTCCTATAGCCTTATAAACGGTTTAAAAATCGCTTCTGATTGGAATGTTGCTTTTTATACAAGGAACTTAAATTATAATTCTTTTTTTAATACTATCACAGTTTCAAAAAAACTTTATAATCTATCATAAAGAAAAAATTCCTTTTAATCAAAATTTATATTCTGCCTATAAATTAAACATGATACTGCTTTGTCGAAAATACATTAAGATACAGAAAGTATAAAAATTTTAAAAAAAGGTACAACGAGTTAACTAAAAAATATTCTGAAAAAAGAGATTTATTTCCAATAATTAGCATCAGAAATTAAAAACATTTTTCATTTACGAAAACTAAAAACCAAATGTTATTAATTAAAATTGTATTTGAAGTTAAAAAATAAAATATTTGTGAAGTAAATGTTACTTTAGGCAATAAACAGTGGAACATATTCTTTTTCTAATATTAAGAAAAAGAATACTGATAGAGGGGGAAAAAAGAGCATTTATAAAAAATGCAATTAAAAACGGAAAGAAATGTTACTGAAATAAAAATCAGAAATAAAAAGTGAATTAAGATGCTAAGCTTAGTAATAAATGTTCAGCAAAAGATTGTTTCTTTTTAATTATTCAAGTTCTTGGTATATATAAAATAAATAAATGCATCTAAAAAATACGACTCGATAAAAAATAAGATAAACTTTCAATTAAAAAATAAAATAAAAGCACACAAACTACGAAATATTATCGTGCTCTTATATATTTTGGTTAGAAGAACAAAAAACACATCGATTAAAAAAACAACTTCGATTAATGGCATATTATTTTATTCTGTTACAAAACATTTATAAATATTAACTTTTTTTAATAGTTCGGATTTACGTGATTATGTTTTACAAAACTTTTTTAACATAAAAATATGTAATTTTTGATACTACATTTAGGAAGATGGCTATTGCCTTGAAAGAAAAGAGATCTTCTTACTAAATTTGGTAAAAAGAATCAGCTATGAATAGACTTTTACGAAAGTTTCCTACATTTTACTGACAAAACTTAAAAAGAGACAGGGGTCTGTCCAGACATTTTGTGAAAGGTCCGTTTTTCATGAAATTGTGAAAAAATTACTCACATTCCGTCAACCAGGGTCCGCTTTTATGAATTTGTGCAAATAGGGTCCGTTATTTCAAAAAAAAACTTTTTCAAGGAGTTTTTAAATTGTAAAGACATACAAGATTATGCTCAACACTGTAAAATTATAATTAAAAAAATTAAATTTTAAAAAATAAACAACAATTGCTGCTTCTAAATTAGAGATGCAACATACAAATATTTGGTATTTAGCCTATACTGCTGAACGCAGAATATTAATTTCGGACGAATAATGGAAGAATCGTCTGCCGAAGACAAAACTTAATTCGTTTACATCCATCTTTCTTGTTTTCTGCCCTGGAAAGGGTTTATTCGATTAACAAAATAATAATGAAGATAAACAAATTTGTGAAGGGTCCGATTTAAAGAAAAATCATTTTGTGAAGGGTCCGTTTTTAAGTTAAAATATTTTGTGAAGGGTCCGTTTTTATGAAAAGATATTTTGTGAAGGGTCCGTTAACGGACCCAAATTTCTTCTAAACAGACCCCTGAGAGATATCAATTTTGTTCTAAAAAACCCAAAAGTTTCTTTGAAATTATGATCTTTTAAGAATTAAAAATATAATTCTTTAATTTTGGATCTAGATATGCTTAATTAGAATATTCTGGTACAGTTAAAAAAAAGTAATTTTTCATGATAGTTCTAGAGCTAAAAGTATATATATTACTGTGAATGACCGAAATTGGGGGTTGTTGATTTCAACCGATGAATATTAAAAATCATATAGTCGCTCTGGAAAATGTTCGAAATATTAATTAGGTCTAGTTAAGTGCCATTGCCCGGTATGCCCTTCATCAATGTTCTTTTAAGATCAAGTTCCAATGCCCGGTATACATTAAACCGGTACTCCAAACACTGATGTTTCTCCTAATCTATCCCCAGCAGATATTAAAACATCGAATAAATATATCAAAGAATAAATTAATATCAAATCGGATCTGACAAATATTTCAGACATTCACCAAAGAGACTATGTATATAATAAAACGGTGACGCAGTTTTCCATTTTTGTCGGTGCATTTTTATTGGCCGGAAGATCACGTGATAGGATTCAGTTTTTCCTCAGTCATTTCCATATTGTTTTGGTTGTCATGAGCAAGAAATTCATAAAGGTATTGCTGTTTTATAAATATTTTTGCATCCCTAATTTAAGGTTATTTTCCTGTGCTGCTATTGGTACGCTTTTATTTCAAGAGTTTAATGCTTACAGGGGTCTGTTTAGAAGAAAATTGGGTCCGTTAGCGGACCCTTCGCAAAATATATTTTCATAAAAGCGGACCCTTCACAAAATATTTTAACTCAAAAACGGACCCTTCACAAAATAATTTATCTTTTTATCGGACACTTCACAAATTTGTTTATCTTCATTATTGTTTTGTTAATCGAATAAGCCCTTCCCAGAGGAGTGGGGGGGAAGAAAGACAGATGTAAACGAACTAAGTTTTGTCTTCGGCAGACGCTTCTTCCTTTATTCTCCTGAAATGAATATACTGCGTTCGGCAGTATAGGCTAAATACCAAATATATGTATGTTGCATCTCTAATTTAGTAGCTGCAATTGCTGTTTATTTTTTAAAATTTAATTTTTTTTATAATTATAATTTTACAGTGTTGAGCATAATCTTGTATGTCTTTCCAATTTAAAAACTCCTTAAAAAAGTTTTTTGCAATGACCGGACCCTATTTGCACAAATTCGCAAAAGCCGGACCCTGGTTAAAGGGTTGTGACTTAACGTTTATTCACACTGTAAAATTATAAAATTATAAAAGATCCCTGGCTTAAGAAAACTGTTTATTATTATTAATATTATTATTATGTAATTCTGCACTGCATTTTAAGATAAAGTTATTTAGGAAGGTGCTATCTTATTAAACAATTTTACAAGTATCATTTTGGTGGAAATAACATTAATATACTGTTAAAGAGACCTGTTAAATGATTTAGAACTTAAAGATCAGCTTCATGCACAACGAGACGCAAGCAAAAATAGTATTTAATATACCCGCTCGTTTGGAAAGCGAAAATATTAAATTACGATAGTGAACTCATCAAATTTGTTTGAACAATATAATGTTGTAACAATATAAATGTTATTTTAAGAAATGACTGCTTAGAAAAAATACTTCTATTCATCGATAAATCTAAACATTTATAATACTAATAGATAATAATATTTGGAAATGGAGGCACATAAGCAAACATAATTCCTTCTGTTGACGTATGCCTGCTAAGGCAGAGGGGTGCGATTGCTCTTTTTTTCCAGTGGCGCCATCTATGACCAAGAATTCGACTTCTGCCACACCCATACGTCACGCCCGTTTATAGGGTGGACCTGTTCATGCATCCACAGATCGTAATTTTGACCTGAAACAGAGAACGATCAATTTCCAATTCAGTACCCCCAGAGGTATTGATTTGATGGAGGACTTTGCGACTTGACAGATTTAACGTGCATCAGTCACCATTTAGTCTTCATTGGCGGGGTTCGAACCCACAAACACTCGGACATGGGCTCAGCACCCTTCCGACTAGGCTATCTCGGCCCTCCTTCTGGTATATAAATGTTAGTGAATAATTTTAACTTCAGCAGAAAAACTGTTTACTGCCAAAAAACAACAATTATTGCAAAGCAATCAACGGGATAGGTGGACGAACGCGAACAGGGGGCTTAACCCCCTAGTATTGTGATATAATGCATAGTTCTCAAATTTATGTTTTCTTACAGATATTTTTATTATATTATTTTTTTTTGTATTATATTTTTTGTATTTTGAATATTTTATGTTGCTAAAAACATTTTTTGCTTTAATGCTTGAGTCCTATTTTAATAAATTAGTCTAAAGTCAATTGCAAAAAAAAATTATTTTAATTTTCAAACAGAATCTCCATCAATAAAGAAGAACGTGCAAAACTTTAAATTTCCCATTACACATAAATTTTAACTACCTAAAAAGGTCTAGTTAATCGAGTTAGAAGTTCAGGAATTTAATGAGTAATTATATTGGTGAGGCGATCTTAGATTTTTCTTAACTCTGTTCTTTACAAACCGCCAAAGAATCAGGGTGCAAATTTTTCACTGCGTTCTTTTGTTCCATGTTTGCCAAGTTCAAGGTATTCGAAGGAACAAACACAATAGTGTGGTTAATTAATTTTAAGTTTCGAGCTTTAAAAACTGGCAGCGAATTTTGTCTTTTTTTTTTTTTACTCTTGCATTAAAATTAATGAGCAACGCAAATACCGTTGGTTTATTAATTTTAATAGAATTAAAAGGTGTGGAAAATTTATACAGAAGTTATTAATCTTATTGTATTCTAACATAATGCACTGTGGCCAACGTTTTCGTTTTTTTTTCTCCTTAAATGTAACAATAATTTTTTGCTTCAATACTTGCTTCCTGGTTTAATGAAATAAATTTAAATCACTATATACAAATAACACTGAAAAACAGATTTTTTAATGCTTGTTTTGCTTTTAGATCGGGGCGCCTGGGCCGCGAAGCGACCTCTATCCAAGTCGTCGTGTAGTATTTAATGTGTAGTAGTATAAATGAAAGTGTAGTGTAGTAGTATGAATGAAACGGAGTAGGTTGCGCTCTAAACTATGTGTGACTTGAGTTTTGGATGCTGGCTAATGGTCAACGCGGGGAAACGTTTTGATAGAGCTTTCAATATTGCAGTTGTTGAAGCTGATGTTATAGGTGGATCTGTGATAAGAAATTTGTAAAAAGCTTTTATTTATTTTGATGATTGTGATTGTGTAAAGTGAGCAGCTATTGGTCTGTATTTTACATATTTTTAGTAGTTTTCAAAGTTAAATGTCTGGTTAAAGTTTGCTGCATTAAATTTTTTGGCCTTGTCGAAGAAATCTGCACTTAATTTATGAATATATACTGATAAGATCGGAATCTTTAGGTCTTTGTGAATATTTGCATTTCTGATGAACCATCCTTATTTTGCTTTGGTATTGGTGGAGCTTTTGCGTGAGGTATTCCGGTACGGTTGTCAGGCAGGTGAGGCATGTGTGAGAATTGGTCTGATCATCGATTTATATACAGTGAACTCTCACTTATGCACCGGTGTAAGGGGCCAAGAGAAAAAGGCGCATAAGTGAAAGAAGCGCATAAGTGAAAAACTTCAAAATTCTAAAACGCAATGTAAATTGCAGTGACAATATGAATAAATATGTTTCTAAAGATCAAATGTTAATATTTATACTGTTTTGGTATTTAGTAATAAAATTATGCAAAGAAAAAATGTAACATACCTTAAGACAATTTATTTCCTTACAAAATAATCTTAATACAAGTTTGTTTTTGCCGACGTATTTCAAAAACAGTTTCCTCCAGTTCATATAAATGGGATAAGGGGGAGTTTCAGAAGCAAAATTAAATTGTAAATAGTCACGAATAGTGTCTAAAGCTTCCAATACTGTTGTGTGATTTGGAGGAACTTTATCATCCTCGTCAGTATCATCCACCACGTTCTCATCGTCCACAAGTTTTAGTTAGATATAAATGAACACTTCTTCACAAAAAATTTGAGTTTTATGGGAGGGGGTGAAACATCACATGATAAATTTCTAAGAAAAGTACTTGACGTCATAATATGCTGCACAATAAGTTGTTCGATTACTAATGTCACTAAACAGATCACCTCCTTTTATTTACTTATAATGTCCATCTGACTGCAAGTAAGTGATCGTGGTCTCTTTCATCTTTCGTATTCCAGGTGTGTTTTTTTTTTTCTCTAGAAAACAGCATGGGAGTAAAACTAACCTCTGGACAAGAGGAATGTTCATTTTCTAAAAGATGAATGGGCTTTCATTGTTGTTGCTGTAACAGATAAGACACCCTATTCAAAATTCTAGAAAGAATGTCTTTCCAGAAACAGCAAAAATGAAAAGGTCACAGGGGAAGCAAATTCAATAGGATCTAACAAAATATATTTCTTTTCAGCTGTAACAGGGATTGCTTATTTCCTTCATTTTTAATTTAAAACATTTTTTAAAAAAGAAAAAATATTTAAAGAATTAAAAAGTTAAAATGTTAGTCTAAAATTTCGGCGCATAATTGAAAAAGTGACTTTTAGAGCGACGCATAAACGAAGGATGTTTATCATTATTTTCCTATCTAATGTACTGGGACCTATAAAAATCGTCGTATAAATGAAAAAGGTGCATAAAAGAGGTGGTGCATAAGTGAGAGGTCACTAGCAGTTTTCTTAGTTTTGATGCCATTTTCTAGTTGTAGATGAGTGGTTGTATTACTATTGTTAGATTTTGTTAATGCCTTTATACAACCGAGTTCATACTCGCCTGGAAAATTGTAAAAAGTGGCAGTAATATTAATAAAATAATTTTTGTATTATTATGTTGCTGCAACCAGAATATTTTCTTCCCTTTAAGTAAACATACATAGATCCGAAGATAGCGGTTTCTGAAATTTTTATCCGATAGTGTAAACTAATATTAGGAAATCTTCATCCTCTTTGTAAGAAAATTTATACCAGTTATTAATTTTTTCTAGGTCCGTTCGAAAATTGCACAAGTTCTAGATCTTACCTAATTCGGGTGTGGGGTTCACAAATCAGTTTTGTTCTGAAAGCTACAGAGGTTATACAAAATGAATTTTTTAGTTTAATTTATTTTTTGTCTGAATGCACAAGTTTATAAAGAACGTTTAGGTTTATACACACACATATATAAACGTGTGTCATTGTGCGTTGCGTTTTTAAAAAGTGCTTAAAGGTGCTTTTTTCATTGGGTGTTTCTAAAAAGTGCTTAATTTTCCCTTTTCGAAAAGGAGATTTTTTCCTTTACCATGTCGATTTTCGCCACGTATTATGCAAAAGCGTGGTTTTCACATTGTTCTATTCTACGTTTTCTCAATTCATTCAACCACAATCCATTTCGGCGTACCGTCAGTCCATAGCGCATGAAAGCGCCAATCATTTTACTTGTTACTTGCGAGTCCGTACTTGCGTCTACTGAGCTGGGTTCGGGCAGATTATTGCACTCTCGTGTGCAACTCTGCTGCATTTTGCAAGATATTCTCAATTCCAGACTTTATTTTCCACAGAGGCGGGGATAGCCTGGTCGGTAGGGCGCAGGGCCCATGTCCGAGAGTTCGAACCCCGCCGGCCGAAGACTTCCCGTGTAGTAAAGTGACTGATGCATGTTAAATCTGTCGAGTCGCAAAAGTCCTCCATGTTCCCATAAAAAATCAATACCTCTGGGGGTACTGGATTGGAGATCGATCGTTCTCTGATTCAGGTCAAAATTACGATCTGTGGATGAATGAATGGATGTATGAATGGGTCCACCCAATAAACGGGTGCGACGTACGGTGTGGCAGAAGTCAAATTCTTGGCCATAGATGGCGCCACTGGAAAACCAGAACAATCGCACCCCCTCTGCCTAAACAGGCATAAGTCAACATCAACAACATTTTCCACAGAAATTTCAATCATAAATAACTATTTCTCTTTGCTCTAAATAGCTGCCAATAAGTTCAGTTTTTTAGAATTATTGTTTGGAAGTGAAACGTGTTTGCAAGATATTCTTCAACTCAGATATATAGATATGGATATATTGATATATATATATATATAGAGAGAGAGATGGATATATAGATATAGATATATGGATATTATTTACTTTAACACAGAAAATAGGCACTGGTGTTTCACGCTGTATTTCATTACCATAAATTATCAAAATGGTAAATATAATATTTTTCACTTATTTTGATTAAAATTAAGACAAATAATGAACTGTCGTTGACAAATAAAAACAAATAATAACTGTTCTTTGGGAACAATTTAATTACTTTCAATTTCAAATTATAGGCGATCGGACAAGGGGGCTTCGGCCTCTCAGTCCAAACCGTTGAATTTTTATCTTAACTGAAATTCTTGATGTTAAAAGAGTGACATTCTTGATCCTCTTAAGGGACTTTCTTTTATAAATTTTAATTCTTTATCTTATAATTTCTGAAAGTGGCCATGTTCATTATAATAAGATTTCATTATAATCTCTTGTTGTTAACAAAAAAAAAACTTTTTATATTTAATCCTCTGTTAAATAAATTCGTTTTAAGGCAATTTTGAGCACCACAATTACATTAAGATGAAAAGCAGTTACTTTTCTTAATTGGCTTTAATTAGGCTGTATGAAGTTTTAATTATATAGGCTAGTAATAAAACTTTTTACAATTTTCCAACATTTTGTTATAAGTGTCTTCCAAATTTTAATTTTAAAATACATACATCGGTGTTTTGCTATAGTTAAATTATATTTATTTATAGAGTTAACTTCTATTTTTTTCCCTATTAACAACATACCTTCCTCGAGGACTAATGTACGTTCTTATTATCTTCGATAATTGAAGCGGGGTAGCCATTCTCTTTGCAGAAGATCAAAATTGTGATGCGTGTCTTCGGATATCCTCTGGGATGTTTCCCAGACCGTCGCCAATAGCCTATTGTATAAGCCAGTGATTCTCAACCACTGTGCCGAGGCACTTTTGTGTGCCCCAAATTCTTAAAATGTGCCGCCAAATATTGGAAATGATATAATAAAAATTAAAATGCTTCTTTTTTATTACGAGTAAAGTTTAAATTAAAGAAAAGTGTATATATCAATATTATATATATANTCATTGTTGTATCTAGACTTATAATCCACTATCATTACGTACATATTTAAATGTTGTTATTCTTACGTTTCATGACTCTACTTTTTAGAGTAATATCTTAGAATATATTTTTCTACTTTTTAGAACATATTTAGTTCTGAGCTTGTTGTCTCGAAAACTCGCTAACTCGAAATGTTTTTAGCGGCCCTTCAACTTTGAAGATATAGAGAGAATGCTGTATTATATTATTATTATCATTATTTTTTTGTTGTTGTTGTTAAAATCACAAAGTAAGTTAATTGTAAACTAATTCTTTTCTATTTAAGGCATAATTATTCTTTTTTTTGTCTTGCTTTTAAAAATAAAATTATCATTGTTGTATCTAGACTTATAATCCACTATCATTACGTACATATTTAAATGTTGTTATTCTTACGTTTCATGACTCTACTTTTTAGAGTAATATCTTAGAATATATTTTTCTACTTTTTAGAACATATTTAGTTCTGAGCTTGTTGTCTCGAAAACTCGCTAACTCGAAATGTTTTTAGCGGCCCTTCAACTTTGAAGATATAGAGAGAATGCTGTATTATATTATTATTATCATTATTTTTTTGTTGTTGTTGTTAAAATCACAAAGTAAGTTAATTGTAAACTAATTCTTTTCTATTTAAGGCATAATTATTCTTTTTTTTGTCTTGCTTTTAAAAATAAAATTATCATTGTTGTATCTAGACTTATAATCCACTATCATTACGTACATATTTAAATGTTGTTATTCTTACGTTTCATGACTCTACTTTTTAGAGTAATATCTTAGAATATATTTTTCTACTTTTTAGAACATATTTAGTTCTGAGCTTGTTGTCTCGAAAACTCGCTAACTCGAAATGTTTTTAGCGGCCCTTCAACTTTGAAGATATAGAGAGAATGCTGTATTATATTATTATTATCATTATTTTTTTGTTGTTGTTGTTAAAATCACAAAGTAAGTTAATTGTAAACTAATTCTTTTCTATTTAAGGCATAATTATTCTTTTTTTTGTCTTGCTTTTAAAAATAAAATTATCATTGTTGTATCTAGACTTATAATCCACTATCATTACGTACATATTTAAATGTTGTTATTCTTACGTTTCATGACTCTACTTTTTAGAGTAATATCTTAGAATATATTTTTCTACTTTTTAGAACATATTTAGTTCTGAGCTTGTTGTCTCGAAAACTCGCTAACTCGAAATGTTTTTAGCGGCCCTTCAACTTTGAAGATATAGAGAGAATGCTGTATTATATTATTATTATCATTATTTTTTTGTTGTTGTTGTTAAAATCACAAAGTAAGTTAATTGTAAACTAATTCTTTTCTATTTAAGGCATAATTATTCTTTTTTTTGTCTTGCTTTTAAAAATAAAATTATCATTGTTGTATCTAGACTTATAATCCACTATCATTACGTACATATTTAAATGTTGTTATTCTTACGTTTCATGACTCTACTTTTTAGAGTAATATCTTAGAATATATTTTTCTACTTTTTAGAACATATTTAGTTCTGAGCTTGTTGTCTCGAAAACTCGCTAACTCGAAATGTTTTTAGCGGCCCTTCAACTTTGAAGATATAGAGAGAATGCTGTATTATATTATTATTATCATTATTTTTTTGTTGTTGTTGTTAAAATCACAAAGTAAGTTAATTGTAAACTAATTCTTTTCTATTTAAGGCATAATTATTCTTTTTTTTGTCTTGCTTTTAAAAATAAAATTATCATTGTTGTATCTAGACTTATAATCCACTATCATTACGTACATATTTAAATGTTGTTATTCTTACGTTTCATGACTCTACTTTTTAGAGTAATATCTTAGAATATATTTTTCTACTTTTTAGAACATATTTAGTTCTGAGCTTGTTGTCTCGAAAACTCGCTAACTCGAAATGTTTTTAGCGGCCCTTCAACTTTGAAGATATAGAGAGAATGCTGTATTATATTATTATTATCATTATTTTTTTGTTGTTGTTGTTAAAATCACAAAGTAAGTTAATTGTAAACTAATTCTTTTCTATTTAAGGCATAATTATTCTTTTTTTTGTCTTGCTTTTAAAAATAAAATTATCATTGTTGTATCTAGACTTATAATCCACTATCATTACGTACATATTTAAATGTTGTTATTCTTACGTTTCATGACTCTACTTTTTAGAGTAATATCTTAGAATATATTTTTCTACTTTTTAGAACATATTTAGTTCTGAGCTTGTTGTCTCGAAACCTCGCTATCTCGAAATTTTTTTAGCGGCCCTTCAACTTTGAAATATAGAGAGAATGCTGTATTATATTATTATTATTATCATTATTTTTTTTTGTTGGAAAAATCAAAAAGTACGTTTATTGTAAACTAATTCTTTTCTATTTAAGGCATAATTATTTTTTTTTTTGTCTTGCTTTTAAAAATAAAATTATCATTGTTGTATCTAGACTTATAGTCAACTATCATTACGTAGATATTTAAATGTAGTTATTCTTACGTTTTATGACCCTACTTTTTAGAGTAATTTCTTAGAATATATTTTTTTTACTTTTTAGAACATATTTAGTTCTGAGCTTGATATCTCGAAAACTCGCTATCTCGAAATGTTTTTAGCGTCCCTTTAACTTTGAGATATCGAGCGTACGCTGTATTATTATAATTATTATTACTTTTTAGAGTAATATTTCAGAATATATTTTTTTACTTTTTAGAACATATTTAGCTCTGATCTTGTTATTTCGAAACCTCGCTATCTCGAAATGTTTTTAGCGTCTCTTCAACTTTGAAGATATAGAAAGTATGCGTGTATTATTATTATTATTATTAAAATTTTTATTATTTTATATTTGGAAAAATCATAAAATAAGTTAATTGTAAACCAATTCTTTTCTATTTAAGGCATAATAATTTTTTTGTCTTGCATTTAAGAATAAAAGTATCATTGTTGTATCTAGACTTATAGTCAACTATCATTACATACTAAATTTAAAAATAGTTATTCTTATGTTTCGTGACTCTACTTTTTAGAGTAATATCTTAGAATATATTTTTCTACTTTTTAGAACATATTTAGTTCTGAGCTTGTTGTCTCGAAACCTCGCTATCTCGAAATTTTTTAGCGTCCCTTCAACTTTTAGAAATCGAGAGTAAACTGTATCATATATTATTATTATTTTTAAATGTCAATATTTTTGTTTTTGTCTTTTGTTTGAGCAATATTAAAATTTAAATTATACGTTTGAGTTGAGGAAAAAAAACATTAAAAAAATACTTGCACAGAAACATATTCAGAGAGATTGACTAGAAATAGTAATACTTTCGCAAAAATGAAAAAATATATATACATACATAAGTTACGTTTCCTCGAATGGCATCATGCCAGAATTCGAAGCTCTCTATTTTCTATTGCAAGACGATCGCGATTTCAATGCTAGAAGAGTTTTTGAAGTGTTTGGGGTTCGTCCAAAGAAAAGACGATGCATTTTAGAACTTTAAATTGCCTTTTCTGTTCGGAATGAAAAGAAAATTAAAAAACTTTGCGCTCGTGGCCGTCTTGAGATTACAGGCATATGCTGAAGAGGCGAGGGACCAGAATTTTAACGTTTTTCTGTACCAGAAGAAATATTGAAGATACTGTCGCCTCCTGAATACTTGAAAGTGGCTAACTTTTATTTTACAGTTTGTTTTTCTTCGTCTTATCAATGAAAAATGGTCTCCCCGTAAATTGGGGTATTAAAAGCGATCCTTATGTTTTCGAATATTTCACTTCTTTCTGAAACGACTTTTTTTTTTTTAAAAAAAGAAGCATCTATTGTTCTAAGTTCGCTTTTGAAATCAAGAATAAGAATTATTATTCTTTTCCAAAAGTATGAAAAAAAGAAGAATAGAAATTTGAAAAAAAAACAATGAAAATTTAATATTTAAAAATGCAAACTTCAGTTGTTTTAAGATAAATATGAGAAAATAACTAATCATTTTATATTTTTAGGTGTCGTTAAAATGTGATTTTAATTTTGTTAAAGTAGGTTTATATGTCACAAATTGCATACAAATCACGTAGAAATGCGTTTTTGATATTCGCTCGATAATATATAAATTTAAAATATGGTAGCAAAACTATATTGTTTTGTCTCAGTTTTTCAAAGAAACTCAATTTTTCTTAACACAAATAAAAATATGTTACTAAATGTTACAAAAATATGTAAATATGTTAAAAATATGTTCAGTAAATATGTTACCGTGAATGACACATATCAAGAGAATGTAAACTTTCACCGATGAATGTCAACAATCACATAGTCGCTTTGGTGAATGTCCGAAACATTTGTTAAATCCGATTTGATATTAATTTATTTTTTGACATTATTATATATATTCGATATTTTAATATCTGATTCGATATTTAGACATCAGTGTTCGGTATATCGGTTAAATGCATACTGGGCAATGGCACTTGACCTTAAAAAAAGATTGATAGAGGGCATACCGGGCAAATCTATGCCGAGCAGTAGAACTGAACCTTAAAAAAACATCAGTGTAGGATATACCGGGCAAATGTATACCGGGCAGTGGCACTTAACTAGACCTAGTATATATTTCGGACATTCACCAAAGCGACTTGGTGAATGTCAACATTCACCGGTGGAAGTCAAGAACCACCAATTTCGGTCATTCACAGTAACATATATGCATTCAGTGTTATTTGCGTGGCGTAATATATTTTACCACGTTTATATCAACTTGCCTTCGTGTATGTCTGTCCGGGCGGAATTTTGTAAACGATTTTAAACTAACTTCCCGACTAGCTACAGACTTCAAATTTGGCACATAGTTCAGAATTGGATGACAATGCATGAAAATGAAGAGAAAAAAGACATACAAAGTAAAATAAAATTAAAATTTAAAAAAAAAATTATTTTCGAGATTGTCTTTTGTTGTCGATTCCATTATTTCAAATTAGTATTACATGTCAGGTGAAAAGATTTTTATTGTCGGAGTATTTTTATTGGCTGAAAAATCACGTGGTAGGATCCAGTTTTTCCTCATTCATTTCCAGATTGTTTTGGTTGTCATCAGCATAAAACTAATGAAAGTCGTAAAGGTATTGTTTTTCTATAAAGATTTTTGTATCCCTAATTTAAAATGAAAGTTCTATTATTTTAGTAGTGGTCTTGTAGTAGTCTTGACTACTCTTGACTAAGAAAAATAATCTAAATAAAAATATATATTTTTAAAAACCACGTTTTTTGTAGTGAAGAATAATAATTGAAAAGTAATAATTTTTAAAAAATATAAAATAAAAATTAAAAAAATTATAATTTAAAATAAAAAAATTCAAAATAAAAAATAATATTTTTAAAAACCACGTTTTTGTAGTGGAGAATAATAATTAAAAAAAAATTGAAAAACGAAAAACGTGGGGCGCATGAAATACATAACAGTACATATACACATACATATACACATTTTCTTACTCATACACATGCACAGCCACATATACATCCACATACATATGCATATACACAAACATATTCCACATCCACATTCAGATACAATTACAATTACAGATATACATACACATATTCTCAAGAGCACACATACACACACTAATATAACATTACTGTTATGTATTTCATGCGCCCCACGTTTTTCGTTTTTCAATTTTTTTTTAATTATTATTCTCCACTACAAAAACGTGGTTTTTAAAAATATTATTTTTATTTTTATTTTTTTCTTTAACTAAAGTTGTAGTTATAGTGAAATTGTTGCTATGGGAGTTGTACATATAGATTGTACCATTATTAATTCTTACCTATAGCTTCATTTAATTTTAACGTATAACAGTAACATTTAAAAAAAAAATTTAAAAAAAATAAAATTTTGAAAAAATATCAAGTAAATACTATCAAGTTGCGAAATCAGACGCAAAAACTTACTTTTTCTTCTAAATAAACTTACCTTTCCCCCCCTAAGGATTCGAATTTATAACCCCCAAAATATAGGGAGTAGCCGCAGTCTGGAATATATGGTCCCAATAGTTTGATCAGGAAGGAGCTCCAAACTTTGGACCCCTTAATGTTAATTTTACTCTTTGCGTATATTCGTTATATCTTAAAAACCTTTTAACCGAATTGAAAAATCTTTGCACATAATTTTAAAATTTGTTTATCCAAAGATAATTCCATACATAAAATAACTTTTATTATTTTTTTTAATTTTATTAAATGATGGTCGAAAAAAAATTTGAATTTTAAGGTATATAATTTTTTGCATCATTTTAATGAGTATAATTTTGTACAGCAGAATACAAAATTTGAGAAAAATCGGTTGAAAAGAAATTAAAGATTATAAAGAAATTAATTTTCAAAGTCAGATATTTAAAATTCGATTTTCTTTAATAATTAAATATTAAAACTTGTCAGAGTAAGGATAATTACTTCTACTCTTTAAAAGTGTCAACGCGAGATAAATGCAATAAAGTTTAGTTTCATATCATCTTTGAATTTTCGATATGTAGTGATGGAAATATTATTTAAAATGAAAAATGTTAAAACTAAAAGTGACTTAAATTGTGAAACCACAAGAAAATATTATTTTACGGAGCTGAGCCAGTTGTCATTTCTGTGATAGTTGTTATCTCAGAATTGGGTCAGCCGTTTCACGCCGGTTATAAATTTTTAAATTAAACACTGTTGTTTAGTTATAAATAGTATTTAAGGTGTACAAGATTTCTGATTTAGATATTTCAAAAAAAATAAACATAACCATTTCAAATAAATATGCTCGTAAAGAATGTTATGATTGTGACACGTTATTGTGTGGCCATTTATTAACCCCTTGGGGACGGGTGATTCAGAAAAGCATTCGTGCACAATCAGAATCAAGTTGTAATTAAATAGAAAACGATAACTTAAATGTAGTCGTTGCTAATTTGACAGACTTACTTTGCTTTTACTTTAATTATTGTTAGTTTAATCATATATATAATCAATGCTAATTCAAAGTATAACTAAATAGTTTTATTTTGAACAAAGGAATGGTGAATTAAATAAATCAAGCAATTATAACTCCGCCCACAAATAAACCGTTAAAGAATTACTTTGATTACTAGTTTTATCTTTTCACCCTGATTGATATTTTTTAATGCTGGCACGTATTTGTGACAGTCGGCGCGAAATGGTTAAATTTAAATCGTATATTAAGTGGTCTGAAATTTTTCCAGCATACATCAAATCCAGAGATGTCAACTTCCTGCTCTTAATAAAAAAGTATTTTCTAGTGGTATCGAAATTTAAGTTATTTTTAGTTTAATATTTTTCATTTTAAATAATTTTTCCACCACTTCATATCAAAACTTCAATGCATCAAATGAAATGCAACTTTGTTACATTATTCTCGCAAAAGGCCGCTAACGGCACCAGGCGCCCAGATAAATATTGATGATGATGACATTATTCTCGCTCCTTAAAAAGTAGGCGCATTTATCATTATTCTACAAGATTAACTATTTAATTAGTTACACATTTGTTAAAACTTTTGAAGAAAGCGGAGCAGTTGGCATCCCTACTAATGTACTGTATTTTACTACCTCAATAAACGAATTGCAAAAATACCTGTCTTTAGAAGAAGAAAAATTAAAACCGAGTTAGACGCCGGGATAGCCTGGTTGGTAGGGTACTGGGTCCATGTCCAAGAGGCCGTGGGTTCGATCCCCTCCAGCCGAAAACTCCCCGTGTTATAGAATATGGTGTTGTTAAAATTTAAAAAAAGATTGGCCGAAACTAAAAATACAATTAAATTTATGCGATGTGAGCAATAACCCTTAGAGATAAAAACATAAAATAATCATACCTTCATCTCAATCCACTGGAGAAAAGGAGACATCAAACAATTTGGCTTAGCTGCAATAATTTTAAAAAGACACAAGGAAAAGTCCAGAGTTCAGATTTTTGTTGTAGTTTATTAATGTGGATCACTTCTTATCAATAAAATCGTTGGGGCAGCAGAATCACAAGCATGTCCAGTTAGGGGTCACAACAATGATCATCTTTTCATCTCTTAGTAGTAGCATCAGTGGCGGCTGGCAGTAGTCGCAGTCGATACATAAACATGTCGCTTCTGGAAAGGCGATCAAAAAAAAATTTAAGATGGTGATTGATTTTCGTTCTTGTCGAAAAACTGCATCCTTGAGGAGTCGGCGGGCAGGTATTACGCCATTAAGAAAGGAGTGAAATTCCTTCCCTCAAACAGAGAGAAAAACGAAGCAAAATAAACGCTCAGTACGCGAGCGAGGTGACTGAGAAAAATCAAAGTATCGAATAATCACTTAAATGTTCATGGCGAGGGAAAAACAAACAATCACAGCCCGCAAAAGGCATCCACAGGTGGGTCGGAGAAATATGACCGCCATGTATTTAAACAAAAATAAACTCCGTCTCTCCAAAGGGAGGAGGGGGTGAAAATTAAAAATCCCTGTTAAGGGATCGTAAGTTTGTGTTGACAAAAATTTCGAATGCTTGCTCGCTCCCAGAAATGGGCGGTATTTAAAGAAATAGCTAGAAGTGGAAGTTAAACTTCCTAAAAAGCCAAAAGAATCTAGCTTAAGGAGCGAACTGAAGTGAGTTAACTAACCCCTTAAATTTAAGCATAATTAAATACTAACGGCGACCGTACAGTAACTAAAAACATGTGTTGACATCAAAGGTCGCCGACAGCTTTTTTCCAAGAAAAGGAGTGTCTGAGGAATGTGCAAGGAACTTCCTGGGGAAAATGTCCTCATTGCGCTAACGCGTTAAGGGGCGAGAAGAAAAAGATGAAGACAATAAAAACTGTATCTAAAAATATAAATTAAGCCGAAAAATTAGTATTTTGATTAATAAAACGGGATATTTAGAAATTAGGCTGTGACTTAATGTCACNAAACTGGAATACTCTCAAATTTCGTAACAATATGTACCTTGTAGTTTTCAATAAATTTGCCGTTTTACCATCCGCACTTGTCCTTACGTTTGCGTCATTTCAAAACTTTATTGTAAAGCGTATTCGCAAAGGCACGGCTTCGTATTTGTGTTATGTAGTTTAGACTAGTTATGCCTGGGAAGTGCTATTTTAATCCCCAATGGATGGATAATCAAGCTTATAAAGAATGGATTTTATCGATGCCCGAAAAGAAGTTCAGAGCCAAGTGCCGATTATACATGAAGGAGATCGATATCGCGAAAATGGAAGAATCTGCTCAGAAATCACACATGAAAGAAAGGTAAAACAAAAAAGCAGTCTCATGCCCTGTGTTATTTAGTTGTCTGCTGTGTATCAAAAAATTTAGGAAGGTTAATTAGTTAGAGCAATTTACACTAAACAGAAGAAGGCACATGTAATATTAAAGTGGAAGTACATCGAGGAGAGGCGCCGCAATATCCCAACAAAAAAACATAAAATAATCATACCTTCATCTCAATCCACTGGAGAAAAGGAGACATCAAACAATTTGGCTTAGCTGCAATAATTTTAAAAAGACACAAGGAAAAGTCCAGAGTTCAGATTTTTGTTGTAGTTTATTAATGTGGATCACTTCTTATCAATAAAATCGTTGGGGCAGCAGAATCACAAGCATGTCCAGTTAGGGGTCACAACAATGATCATCTTTTCCATCTCTTAGTAGTAGCATCAGTGGCGGCTGGCAGTAGTCGCAGTCGATACATAAACATGTCGCTTCTGGAAAGGCGAGCCAAAAAAAATTTAAGATGGTGATTGATTTTCGTTATTGTCGAAAAACTGCATCCTTGAGGAGTCGGCGGGCAGGTATTACGCCATTAAGAAAGGAGTGAAGTTCGTTCCCTCAAACAGAGAGAAAAACGAAGCAAAATAAACGCTCAGTACGCGAGCGAGGTGACTGAGAAAAATCAGAGTATCGAACAATCACTTAAATGTTCATGGCGAGGGAAAAACAAACAATCACAGCCCGCAAAAGGCATCCGCAGGTGGGTCGGAGAAATATGACCGCCATGTATTTAAACAAAAATAAAAAAAACTCCGTCTCTCCAAAGAGAGGAGGGGGTGAAAATGAAAAACCCCTGTTGAGGGATCGTAGTTTTAAAGGAACAAATATCGAATTTGCTCCCCGCTCCCAGAAATGGGCGGTATTTAAAGAAATAGCTAGAAGTGGAAGTTAAACTTCCTAAAAAGCAAAAGAATCTAGCTTAAGGAGTGAACTGAAGTGAGTTAACTAACCCCTTAAATTTAAGCATAATTAAATACTAACGGCGACCGTACAGTAACTAAAAACATGTGTTGACATCAAAGGTCGCCGACAGCTTTTTTCCAAGAAAAGGAGTGTCTGAGGAATGTGCAAGGAACTTCCTGGGGAAAATGTCCTCATTGCGCTAACGCGTTAAGGGGCGAGAAGAAAAAGATGAAGACAATAAAAATTGTATCATAAAATTATAAATTAAGCCGAAAAAATAAGTATTTTGATTAACAAAACAGGATATTTAGAAATTAGGCTGTGACTTAATGTCACACCCTGAGTTCTCTTTTTCCAAAGACATCAACATCTAATTCATCTGGTGTAAATACTCCTTCAACATTGTGTGCCCCGTGTGAAACAGAAACTTTAGTGGCCGAGGTTACATTGTCTTCTTATCTGGTCAAAAGGAATGTGCTCGATGCTAAAATTCTCTGGAGTCTGAAGTGCATCACTAGTAATTATTCATGTAACTCCTGTGAAGGGATTAGNAATTCATAAAAGCGGACCCTGGTTGAAAGAATGTGAGTAATTTTTTCATAATTTCATGAAAAACGGACCTTTCACAAAATGTCTGGACAGACCCCTGATTTAACGCATTTAGCCACATAATATGATTTTAAAGAGTAAAATGTATATGGACAATCTCTCAGTAACACTATTTGGTTTTTTTCATCAGCTTTTTTTTTAAGAATTTACTATTATTTCCCCAAACGTAAATTATTCAAAAGATATATGTTCTGTACTGCAGTTTATTCGACAATTTTTCTTTATTTTTCATTATTAACTGAAAGTTTGTTATAGATTTTATAAAATCTTCTCTGACACTTTTTCTTAAAACTTAAAATCTATAACTCCCGCGTAACGTTTAATGGAAAATCATTTGCTAGACATCAGCTCAATAGACTACAACATTAAATATAGCTCAGTAACCACATTCCTCATGTCAGATTGTATCATATCAAAATATTACAAATGATAGTACCACTGTTTTTTAACTCTTACATACTATTGACCCTGGGGATCTCCCCCCTTAATTTTGTACCAGTATAAGCTTATTCCTTCATGACTTTTGAGCATAGAACAAGACAGTAAAACTGGCGCAACGCGCCAAATACCGAGGTACCCTACATATCCAGCATCCAATGGAAAATCATTGCAAAAGTTATATTTATTGTTGAACAAACATAAGCCAACTTGTGGGCTCAATACAGAAATCTAATTATATCCTGTCATATTTAAGGGGATATTTCCGCATTATGATCTGCCACTCAAACTAAGGTGCCAAATTGGTTTCAAACAGGAAAGTTAAAAAAAATTTTGAAGTGGTTGCTTGCTTCCAACAAGGTTGCGTTAAACGTTTAACGCTACCATGGCAACGAGTGGCCTGTGATCCTTGCAGAAGATTTTAATGTGAATTTCTCGTTACCTGAATCTGAAATATTATTAACCTTCCTTGAAGACAAATTTGGATTGGAAATGATAAATGGTAGGAATGATCCAACAACCATTGATGCAGTTTTTGCAAGAAATATTGAAAAAATAGAACTCAAGCATTCCGTATCTTACTTTAGTTATCATAATCCCATTGTAAATGCTATAGATTTGGATATTTCACCACTCGAAAATGATAATTAAAAGATGCGACCAATTGTGAATTGTAAGCATTGTTAATAAAGTTTGTCTTAAAGAAACAATATGATTTCACTAAAAATCAATTTCTACCCCTTCCTATTTTCATTTCCACATTACGAAGTTTCACTTCTTCCGCGCGGAGGGACTCCACGCACTATTTTTTTTTTTTTTAAAAAGTCATGTACATGTTGTTTGAGGTATCAAGAAATTCGTAAGTACCTTGCGATAATAACTTCCAAACTTAAATTTGGTTCTAAAACAGACCTACCAACCACTGCGCTTTTAGCGAAATCTTTTATATAGTGGTACACATTTAATAATCAAAGCTTTTAGAAAGTTTGGTAATGTTGGCAACATTCTAAAAGCCTCATCACGAAATATCCGAAACACAGTGGCGTTGCACAAGAACTTTTAAATAATTTATTAGTAGTGGTGAGTTAAATACGCTTAGATGAATTAAAAATAATACATTTAAACCTAATCATAGCTACTACGAATAACTTTTTACAAAAAGCGTAGTAAGTTGCCAGTCCTGCTAATCACGCCATGTTTTATTTTTACAACATATTCCATGATTTGAACTCCTTTCGTGTTGAGACACAGAGAGTTCTTTATCTCCAATTGTCGTTTGATACTCAGTTTGAAGCATTATGTTTTTTTATAGTGGTAATTACCTAAAACAATTTTTTTTGAGTAAACAATTTTTTCAATAAATTATTTGAACTTGAATAAATTATTCGTCTACACAACTTTATATATTTTTTAAAATTTAAATTACTTTTTTCCATGGGGGGNGGGGGGGGGGGGTAAAATTCTTTTAATTCTAAATTGTAAAAATATAAAATACATTACCTATGTTACTTAAGACAAATATTTTCAGAAACTACGGAGAATCAGCGGTAGTTGCAGTTTTTGGATGATTCCGAGTTTATACTTTAATGTATCATGCTTACTTGATTAAATTTTATTTATTGTTATTTTCCCATCACTTCCTATAAATAATCCAAACGAATATTAAAAATGCTATTTTTTTGTTCCTATAGCTTCGCGTTGCAGGATTTAAAATTTTGGCAAAATTTTCCACAATTACACTCCGATGTCCCCACGGAGCAGAGTTGGCGGTCGATTACAGTAATCGATTACAACTGTAATTGATTACAGATAATTACAGCTATGTAATCAATTACTTGTAATCACGATTACAAGTAATCGTTATTACAAGTAATAAAATTACATGTAATCATGATTACATGCAATAATATATTTTGATTACTTGTAATCATAATTATCCGTAATCGTTTTCGTTGTGATTACTTGTAATTGCAATTACTTGGAATCATGATTTCAAGTAATTGATTACTGTAATCAATATTGTAATCATGATTACAGTTGTAATCAAAATTTTTGAAAATTGTAATCATGATTACAAGTAATTGATCACTGTAATCAAAAAATGTAATCAATTACATTTTTGGCCAACTCTGCCACGGTGGCACCATCAACATTCACCACTTCAAATTTAAGAAATTTTATACCTTTATAATTAATAACCACATTATTTTAAGAATTTTAAAATTGTATAACAATAGTATATAGTGTATTTTAAATGCTATTGTGCTCATATTAAAACAAATAGCTTTTAAAAGTACTCCGAGAGCAAAGGGTTAAAACTTCAGTCTTTAAATCTCTACCATTTAAAGTTAATTTTTTCTGGAAGACGAGTAGCGTTATGCATATTAGTAGCTAAAAGGATACTGCATTATACTTATCGGATTTTCCGTAAGATTTTATTTTAATATTTAAAGTGCTAAAAAAATGTTTTTATTGTTGAATTGTTAAACAGTTGGTATTGAAGAATTTTAACAACATAAAATCATTTTCGAATTTTTAAATTTTTTTTCCCTAAAAAATTTATTTTACGTGTCAACAACGAAAATGATCTACAATGAACTGTATAGGGCAGGGATGGCGAACCAATGGCACGCGTGCCATTTATGGCACGAGACACAATATTTTGGGTACGCCACCGATCACAATTGCAATTACATTATGAATTGTTATTACACAAATGTTATTAAAACAAGCATAAAACATAAAAACAACATAACAACATAAAAAACAAGCTAACAATAAATAACTAGTAAAAAAAAATTTACAGTCCTGCTCAAACTAACATCTTATAATCTAATATAAGTTATTTGTCATCTAATCTGCAAAAGCAGAAGTCACACTGATGTTACTTTACGCGTATAACTGAGACATGGCACAATGTATTTATTTTCAAAGTAAATAAAGAGTTTTGAGTTGATAGTATTTAGTATTACTATTTTCCCAATAATCACGGAGTCCAAATTATTTGACGGCACGTCTATGACCTCATTAAGCAATTTTTTTAGAGAAAATGGCACGTTGGTGTATAAAGGTGCGCCACCCCTGATATAGGGTTAAAAAATATTAAACTGAATAATTTATAATACTACTTTATCAGCTTGATTTTCCATGTAAAAAATTTGATTGCTTCCATCAAAATATTTAGAAAAGTATTTCCTTTTTTAACCCTTTTGAAGGCCGTGGTAAGTATACTTACCACCACGTTTTACCACTTTCAATTTAGGTTTTCATTTTTCAATAACTTCAGCTTTCTTGAAGTGAGTTTGAATAAAATTGGTAACCATTTGTCACTTTTAAAAAACGTATAAAAGTTATAAAATACATAATTCCTCTTGAAGTTTGTAGCATTTAAGTAATTTATTTTATAAATAAAGAAAAATAAAAGTCAGTAAGTTCCTAATAGGTCATGTTAAATATATTTACCACCAAGAAAATGTCATTTTTATAAACTAAATGAGTTTTTTTTTATATATCAATTACTGTTCTTAAAACAATTTCAATTCCAAAAATACTTTAATTTACCTTTACTAGAAATAAAGGGCCCATTAAAGGGTTAAATAAGAATTTTCATTCAATATACTTTTTTAACCGTTTAATGGGCCATTTATTTCTAGTAAAGGTAAATTAAAATATTTTTGGAATTGAAATTGTTTTAAGAACAGTAATTGATATAAGGTAAAAAAATTCATTTAGTTTATAAAAATGCCATTTTTTTGGTGGTAAATATATTTAACATGACCTATTAAGAACTTGTTGACTTTTACTTTTTCTTTATTTATAAAATAAATTTTATAAATGCTACAAACTTCAAAAGGAATTACGTATTTCATAACTTTTATACGTTTTTTTTAAAACTAACAAATGGTTACCAATTTTATTCAAACGCATTTCAAGCAAGCTGAAGTTATTAAACAAATGGAAACCTAAATTAAAAGTGGTAAAAAAGTGGTGGTAAGTATACTTACCACGACCTTCGAAAGGGTTAATATTTTCGTTGTGTATTACCTTTCGTACTTAAGATATATTCAAACTTCAAGTATAATAAGTTGTCGTTTTAGCAAATTTTTGAGGTTGTTGTTTTAGCCAAATACGTCTGCCTCTTCATTATATTCTATTTATTTAGTGATTGCAATTTTTATGGTTAAATGTTCAATATATATCACGTAAGCAAGCAATTAAACTTTGAAAATAATATAAAACAACCATATTTGAAATTGATAAGAATAAAAATTCGTTTTGAAATCAAATAAATACTTTTAAACTGTACACAACTGCAATCGTATAATTTAAAGAATGTCTAAAATAGAATTATCGTCTTATTAACGTTTAATGTTAATTTTATTATTCATTTAATTTCAATTCACGCAAGTGAATAATAAGTGTCCCTACTTCTTTGCAAAGTAGGGAGTGGTAGAAAAGTTGTTGCTATTGTTGTCGTTGACCAATAAAACAGAAGGAGGGCGGGCGATTGTTCTTGTTTTCCAGTGGCGCTATATATGACCAAGAATTAGACTTCTGCCACACCCATATGTCACACCCGTTTATAAGGTGGACCCATTATTTTATACATCTATTTATTTATCGACTGATCATAATTTTGATCTAAACCAGAGAATGATTAATCTCCAATTCAGTACCACCAGAGGTATAATTTTTTACGGGAACTTGGAGGACTTCGTGACCCATCAGATTTAACGTGCATCAGTCACCATTTACTACACGAGGAGTCTTCTGTCGGCTGGGTTTGAACTCTCGTTCTTACGAACGAGCGTCCAGCTCCCTAGAAACCAGTCTATCCCGGTCGGTAGTGATGATGCATTTCAATTTATGCTGCGATACGTTAAAATCATACGTTTTTTCTTTCTTTTTTGTCTTAAGTGTTTTATTTAAAAGAACAGACAAGTGTATAAGAATGTATATAAACCTATAACGTCCTACATACACTTATAACAAAACAAAAAAATAATAATATTTTAAAAAACCACGTTTTTGTATTGGAGAATAATAATTAAAAAACAAACATTTGAAAAACGAAAAACGTGGGGTGCATGAAATACATAACAGTAACAGTATGTGTGCTCATGAGAATATGTGTATGCATATCTGTAATTGGTGGTGGGTGAGGTGGCTGGGTGGCGCAGTTGGTTTGTCGTCGGCCTTCTGAGCCCAAGTCTGCGGGTTCGATCCCCGGCCCAGACACCGGATTTTCGGGATGCAGAAAATCCTCAGCGGCCATGTCGTATGATTATGAGGCATGTAAAAGATCCCTGGAGTGCCTTATTGGCTCCTGGCATTTCCGGCAAAATTAAATTCCTAGTGCACTTTAGCATCCAAATAGAGTCTCGGTGCTGCCATCTAGTGTGGCAGAAACTAGACGTCCAAATTACATGACCAGCGGTATCTCACCCATTGTGGTGGTCCTGAAAGAGTGGATACCACCTCTGGAGAACGCACTAGGTCTGCTCATCGGCAAGACCGATTGTGCAGCTCATTGGAAATAAAAATAAAAAAAATATCTGTAATTGTATCTGAATATGGATGTGTATGTAGTTGTGCATGTGTATGAGTAAGAAAATGTGTATATGTACTGTTATGTATTTCATGCGCCCCACATTTTTCGCTTTTCAATTTTTTTTTAAAAATTATTATTCTCCACTACAAAAACGCGGTTTTTAGAAATATTATTTTGATTTTTTTTCTTGTACTCACTTCCAAAATCTCAATTTTTTTACTCACTGTACACAAAACTTTTCAGCTGACGTGTAACACTAATTTGAAATAATCGAATCGACAACAAAAGACAATCGCGAAAATATTAATTTTTCTTCAATTTTAATTTTATTTTAATTTGTACGTCTTTTTTTCCCGGAAGATTTTACTTTCATATTTGAAGTGGTAGCAATACTCATGTTATTCCAATGAACTTTTTGATTTATAATCATAATTATAAATGAGTTTGACCACCACTACATATAAATAATTACAATAAATATATAAAAGCATAATAATCATTGCGCAAGCGAATTTCAACGGGATCAAAATATAAATATATTTTTGAGTCAGATTGTTTTTCGTTTACTGTTTTACAACCACTCTGAAAAGCCATTCTCGGAAAGAGTGAAAGTTGGCAGGTATGCATTGTCATCCAATTCTGAACTATGTGCCAAATTTAAAGTCTGTAGCTAGTCGAAAAGTTCGTTTAAAATCGATTACAAAATTCCACCCGAACAGACATACACGAAGGCAAGTTGATATGAACGTGGTAATAAATAAGGAAAACTCGAAGCGGGGGTGCCATCCCCTCCGCAGAGGATCAAAATTGTGATGGCATGTCTTCGGATGTTTCCCAGACCGTGATGGCATCCTCCCGGATGTTTCCCAGACCGTCGCCAATAGCCCATTGTGCAGCTCTAGTGCGACGTAAATTAACAACAGCAACAACAAATAAAGAAAACCAAATTAAAAAATTCACTTTTAAAAAAAATCTGAATTTTTGCGAACATAACTAATTTCATATTTGAAATCCTCCACATCCAAATTAGGCAAGATCAAATGCTCGTATAGCAGAGATGCCAACTGCTCTGGACACGCCAAAATAATTAAAAAAATGGTAAATAAAGTAAATTTTGCAAATATTCGACTATTTTTGCTTTCTATTTAAGAGGTATGGCATGACATAAGTATTCTAAAGTGGCGAGTTATATAAGCCTACGAATTATTTATAAATAGTGGTGGATAAAAATCTACTGAAGTGAATTCATTAAAGCAAGAATCACAATTGATAAACTACCACTTTAAAATGCATATTTGCTGTCCGGAGCAAGTTGGCATCTCTGGTATAGAAGGAACTAAAAAATATTCCGCAGTTTTATTTTTCAATTATTTCTAGTTTAAATCTTAAATTTTTTAAAGCTATTTTTTCTTTTTTACAATTTTTGCTTGCGACTACTAATGTTAAACACCGTAACATTGTAATTTTGAGTCCAATCCAGAAGACAAGGGAACTCCTGGATCGAGTATTGGGAGAAATTTGCCTTCATGGATGACTTTTTGATTCAACTAACCCGCATTGGCGTTACATGGAGAAGTAAACCACGAGAATTTCCCGCAGTTAGCTTGACGGCAAGGGAATTTAACCCATGATCCGTCTACCACTGAGGATATTTTTACATCAGCACTGTGGTTGATGCGAGCCGAGTGGGGAATTCGAATCAACCAGTCATGGCTGGAATTAAAACCCAGTTCACCTTATTGGAAAGCAAACGCTATATCCTCTGAACCATTCAAAGCATTTTATATTAAATCGTAGACGAAAAAACATATCAAAACAAATCGTAGACGAAAAAACATAAGAAATGGTATTTTTTCTTAAATTGAAGAATTGTACCATCTCTTCCTACATCAGAAAGCCTCTACGCGGTTCTTATAAATAGTCTGCCCAGACTATTTAAAAGTGAACGAGTTGTGCGCATGGACCCAAATTCTATTTTAAAAGTATTTCACCTCAACAAAGAGTTTCTAAAATTTTAAAATTTCAGTTGACGTTATTTATATGCCCATAACTACAACCCCACTAAATTTTCCTAAACTGTTCCATTTTATCTTCGATATTCCCCCTCCCACAGAAGCATCCTAACATCTTTTTACTGCTCGCTCACCACTCCTAATTGACAGTAACTTGAATTACGGTTACGATCTCACCGGTCATTTACTTCGCTTCCAAAAATAACACCCTCTATTGTACTACTTGAGGCGTGTCTTGTAGCGCAGCAACGACTCTGAGGGAAAACGTTAATATGTCTGACAGGCAAAGTATGCCGGAATTGGCCTTTCTCCCGTCATATAACAAGGCTAGATTATGTAATGAAACAGAGCTATTAGATAACCGTCTGGGATAGTAATGCGTATTATATTGGCCTAACATAATACCGCCCTTCAATACCCGTTATTAAAATGAATATATGTTTCGTATTTATGAACGAGAACACAGATGGAAAAAAAAATACTCGGAGTATTGTGTAACTGTTATCTATTCTGGAACGGTTATTTAAATATTTACTGCTTATTAAAAAATATTTTTTTAAGATAATGTAAAAAATTGTAATATTTTTTTTAAAAAGTTTTGTTTCTGGTTTATCAGAAATGGTATTTTTTCTTAAATTGAATAGTTGTACCGTCTCTTCCTAAGCCTCCACGCGGTTTTTATAAGCAGTCTGAGCAGACTTTTTAAAAGTGAACGAGTTGTGCTCATTAAAATCCAAATTCTATTGTAAAAGTATGGGTTTAGTTTATTGGAATTACATACATTCGCAGGCTTGTGTGCTCAATTTAGGTTTATACAAACCTTTGTCAAATAGAAGAACAGATAGCATAATAAGAAAGACAAACCTCTGTCAAGTAGAAGGACAGATAGCATAATAAGAAAGATAAACCTTTGTCAAATAGAAGGACAGAAAACACAAGAAAGACAAACCTTTGTCAAATAGAAGGACAGATAGCATAATATGAAAGACAAAACCTTTGTCAAATAGAAGGACAGATAGCATAATAAGAAAGACAAAACCTTTGTCAAATAGAAGGACAGATAGCATAATAAGAAATACAAAACCTTTGTCAAATAGAAGGACATATAGCATAATAAGAAAGACAAAACCTTTGTCAAATAGAAGGACAGATAGCATAATATGAAAGACAAAACCTTTGTCAAATAGAAGGACAGATAACATAAGAAAGACAAAACCTTTGTCAAATAGAAGGATAGATAGCATAATAAAAAAGACAAAACCTTTGTCAAATAGAAGGTAGTAAATTTTCTTTTCAAAAATATAAATACCTGAAATAAATTTAATGTATTATTATCAGTATTTTTTAAGTATTTATAAAGATTGAGAATTCAAAGAGTTAGATTTATAAATAGCACAAAGCCAGTTAATCTAAAAATCGATATGTTACTATGAATGACCAAAATAGGCGGTTGTTGACTTCCACCGGTGAATGTTCACAATCACATTGTCGCTTTGGTAAGTGTCCGAAATATATATTTGGTCTAGTAAGTGTCTCTGCCCGATACACATTTGCCCGGTATGCCCTACATAAATGATTTCTTATGGTTTAATGCCACTGCCCGATACACATTTGCCCGGTATGCCCTACATAAATGATTTCTTATGGTTTAATGCCACTGCCCGATACAGATTTGCCCGGTATGCCCTACATTAATGTTTTTTAAGGACAAATGCCCAGTATGTATTTAACCTGTCCTCCGAACACTGATATTTCTCTTAATCTCTGCAGATATTAAAATATCGAATAAATATAATAATATCAACGAGTAAATTAATATCAAATCGTAACAAATATTTCGGACATTCAACAAAGTGACTATGTAATTGTTGACATGCACCGGTGAAAGTCGACATTCTTTTTAATTTCGGTCATTCATGGTAGCATATACCACATTACCAGAGGAATCACAACGTGGAAAAATTTAAAAAGTGCTGACTAAGGCGTCATAGAGGCTTTTAAATTTGACTTTTATTTATTGGTGAAAGAGATGTTTAGTTTTATTACGTAGATGCATTTTCTTTCATTTTCAAATACAGAGATGAATGCAAAATAATACGAACATTTCAACTAAATAAACAACTAATTTCGAAAATATAAACTGATTGCTATTCTCGCTGTTAAGAACAGTTTTTTTGAAGTGAAACTTCTTATGCGACTTCCAACAAGGTTGAGTTAAACGTTTAACGCTACATTTTTATTGGCCGGGAAATCACGTGGCAGGATCCAGTTTTCCCTCATTCATTTCCATATTGTTTCGGTTCTCAACAGCATAAAAATAATAAAAGTATTGTTTTTCTATAAATATTTTTTTAGTTTGTTTTCATACACATATAATTTAATAGGGTAGTATTTTTTATTTTCAAATTTAGTGATTAACAATTGTAAAAAATGAGTGAAAACAATCCCACGGACAATGCGACGGATTTAAGGTTATGTCATTGTGAATATCAATTGATTGTTAGGTTTTCTCTTCTGAAATTACATTATGACGCATTCACATACATTATTAATACAAATGCATTTTCCATGGCAAGACGATGAGGCAACCACAAGCACTTCCACTGGTTTAAGAGGTACACGAGGGAAAAATGCACAATATTACCGTGATTACAGAGCACGGAAGAGAGCGGAGCAGGAAAAAGAGTCGTTGAATAGAACTAGTGATCCTTCTACGACTGCTGATTCTTCTACAATTAACGTCGCAGGTTACGAAGTTTAACTTCTTCCGCCCGGAAGGACTTCACGCGCTATTTTTTTTTATCGGTTAACACATTCACTACTGCTATTTTATTTTATAACCGTCATTGAACAGCAAACCCAAGTTTGAGTTTACGACTACTAATGTTCCGTAGTCTTGTAATTTTGAACTCAATCGAGAAGACAAGAGAACTCCTGGATCAAATATTGCGGAGAAATTTGCCTTCGCGGAGGACTTTTGAGGGAAATAACCCACATTTGTGTTACATGGTGAGGAAAACCACTAAAACCTCGCACGGTTAGCCTGATGTCAAAGGGACTCTAACCCAAGATCCGTCTACCACTGAAGATATTGTACGTCAGCACTGTTTTGGTGCAAGCCGGGTGCAGAATTCGCATCGACCAGCCATTGCTGGGATTCAAACCCGGTTCACCTCATTGGAAGGAGAACGCTCTGTTTCCTGAGCCACCACGGCTCTCTTAACTGCTATTTTATGTTATTTTATAACCGACGCTGGTTTGCGACTACTATTGATACACTCAGTAGTCTTGCAATTTGAACTTTAAAAATCTTGCGCAATAATCTATATTATATAAAACGCTAATACGTACGTATGTATTAATAAAACCGATGATATTTCTTTTCTCGCGCTGGCAACAGTTTTCATTTTTAATTGATTGGATTCGGCGCGCAAGAGCACGTAGTGAGCAACCAGATAACAATAACCAGAGTGAGCATTATCAGGTTGTTCAATTCAGATTCATGCACTAAAAACATGACAATATTTAATTTAAACTCAATTAGGAATTAATTAATTAATTGAAGTGAGAATGCTTTAAAAGGCCGCTGTTGAATTGATATTTTTCTACTGGGAGCTACCTAAACGTCTAAAAAACGTTTAAGTGTTTGTATTGAATGCATTGAATTTTTTTATATTTCGCGTTTATTTATGCATTGAATTTTCACGCTTTAAAATGCAGAATATTAGTGAAGCAATATTTGATAATTTATTTTGCTAATATGTTTCTTATTTAGCTAATGTTTTGATTTTTTCACCATGTACAATCTAAATAGCTAATATACTTTTTTAAAAGCCAATAAGAACATTGGTAGAATTCTTCTACATAAGTACAATACTATGTCTTTGATGATAAAATACTATGTCTTTGATGATAATATATTATGTCTTTGTGCTAGAACATTGTGTTCATTGGCGAGCGAGCGCAGCGAGCCATGGTTCACGGCGTGAACCACATAGGATTGCGTAGCAATTCTCGGGGGTTGGCGAGCAGGGGGCGGAGCCTCCTAGTTAAATTAATTGCATTACTCTGTGTTGCTTTATGGATAAGTGTTTGTTTATTTACAGTAGTGGACAATTAGTATCGAATTGTTTTCAATCAAAGCAAGAATTTTGCTATCATTTTAAATATTGAATTAAAATCTGCAATTCTAAATATTGAATAAAAATCTGTGAAAGCAGAAAAAGTAGGTACTTTCGTACTAGTTTAAAAGTATTAAATTGATTTACATTACGAAGAATGAAACTCACACAAATAACTTCAATAAACATCGGCCATAGACTCACTCAGTTCATGGCTCGCGGAGAACTTCTACTTGGGTCATCTGGATGTCAATTTGACCAAATATCGGCCAACTCTTTACTACAGTTTTGCCCAATACTTCTTTATACTTAGGTGAAAAGGAGAAAAAAAGCTAAGTCGAGTTAGAACGAAAACAATCTTCTTTCTAATGTTTGTCTTGACATCTGTTATCTACTGTTAACAATCAATGACCAACGTAAGTAGATTTTTACCTCCGAAGTTTGTGTTTCTTAGTTTGGCGACTGCTTTGTGACTCCTGGTTTAAAAAAAAGCACCCGAAAATATATATAAAAAAGCTATTCGCCGACATTAAGTAGACAGATAAATAGTTGCTGTTTTTTTTTAACAAAAGAACAGATATGCCTCTATTCCATCTCACTTTCACACCCGAGTATAACTGCTAATAAAGCTTGGTATTCAAGAACACCAGGGGTCTGTTTAGAAGAAATTTGGGTCCGTTAACGGACCCTTCACAAAATAATTTTTCTTTTAATCGGACCCTTCATAAATTTGTTTATCTTCATTATTGTTTTGTTAATAGAATAAATCCTTCCCAGGGCATAAAACAAGAAAGATGGATGTAAACGAATTAAGTTTTGTCTTCGGCAGACGATTCTTCCATTATTCGTCCGAAATTAATATTCTACGTTCAGCAGTATAGGCCAAATACCAAATATTAGTATGTTGCATCTCTAATTTAGAAGCAGCAATTGTTGTTTATTTTTGAAAATTTAATTTTCCTAATTATAATTTTACAGTGTTGAGCATAATCTTGTATGTCTTTACAGTTTAAAAAATCCTTGAAAAAGTTTTTTTTTGCAATAACGGACCCTATTTACACAAATTCATAAAAGCGGACCCTGGTTGAAAGAATGTGAGTAATTTTTTCACAATTTCACGAAAAACGGACCTTTCACAAAATGTCTGGACAGACCCCTGAACACTTATTCCTTGCAAAAAATTACGAAATTGCTGTTGAACTGAAGGAAATTATTTTGCTACCAGTTTATACTCTTCTCCGTGGTGCAAACAGTCACGAAATGTAGTACTCCCACAGCATCCCGCTGTAGTCCATGGGGTTAGGGGCCGTTCAAAAAGTACGTACACAAAAATGGAGAAATTTTAAACCCCTCCCCCCCCTTCGTACATTACCGTACATAAGGTCTTACTCCCCCCCCCTTAGAGTACGTACATTTTATTAGTCTACCCCCCTTTTTCATAAAAATTAAAATAATTATGTTTTAAATAAAATTAAATATTTACTTAAGGAGGGTGTAGGATAAAGTCAAATTTAAATTTGGTGTATGTTTATAAAGTACGTACTTTGTATAATACCTCCCCCCCTCCCCATCGTACAAAACCGTACATAATAGCAAATCCCCTCCCCCCCCTTCGGGATGTACGTACTTTTTGAACGGCCCCTTAACACGTTGAATGCCAAGCTAATTTCACATGGCTTGTGTCCGTCCATGGGTGAAAGCCCTTATATAGCAAGACGGAAAAGAGAAAAACCTGGTACTTAAAACATCTCATTCCAGCATTTTTTTCGAAAAAAATGAAATATTTGTAACTATCAAGATTTCTTTTATAATTCTGGCATATATATAAAACTGCTTCTTTTCCAAGATAAAGTAGATATTGCTGAAAAATTTAACAAAAGAATAAGTAAACTCCTCCTCAAAACTAGCTATAACTGAAATGGTTTTACTACCAGCCTTTCCTCTTTTCCGTCTCGCTTTCATCCCTGTGCCCGTCTCGCCAAACGGTTAATAACTACAAACTAAAGTTGCAAATATTAGACAGATTTTGCAAGTTTTCTAAAAGGCCTAGCGTGACATATGTGTAAAAAGTGGTGAATGATATAAGCCTCCGAATTGTTTAGAAATAGTGGCGGATAAAAATCGACTCAATTGAATTTATTAAACCAAGAATCACAATCAATAAACTACAACTTGAAAATATTTATTCGCTATCCGGAGCAAGTTGGCATTTCTGTGTACATAAATAAAACTACTTTTGTGTGTTCTATCTTGCATTCATTTCTTCAAACCATTTTAGTAACGATTATAATATTAAAAAAATAAAAATTTACTCGAATTATGTGTTTCAAATAAGCTTTTCATCGCCGGTCACCGGTAACCCCCTTGGCGCTACGAACAAACTCAGTGCCGGTCACCGGTGACACCCCATGGCATTCAACGTATTACATGACTTTTTAGTACATGTCGAAGTGCATATGAATCGGTCGATGGAGGTTCACGCCAAGTATCGAGTTACCAACAATACACAGCATTCACTTTGTTGTTGTTGTTTCTAATGCCACTTACCACACGGGTCAGCCTGCTTGGTGAAACCGAGCAAATTTAAGGCAGAGTGTGCTTATCTTGTTTTTCAGTGGCGCCATCTGTGGCCAAGAATTCGACTTCTGCCACACCATACGTTGCACCCGTTTATAGGGTGGACCCATTCATACACCCATTCATTCATCCACAGATCGTAATTTTGACCTGAATCAGAGAACGAGCGATCTCCGATCCAATATCTCCAAAGGTATTGATTTGTTTTGGGAACATGGAGGACTTTTGCGACTCGACAGATTTAACGTGCATCAGTCACTTTATTTTTTAGTCTTTGGCCGGCGGGGTTCGAACCCACGAACTCCCGGACGTGGGTCCGGCTCCCTTCCGACCAGGCTATCCCGGCCACTTTCAATAGCAAACTGAAAAAATGTGAAGTAAAAAGTTACAAATTTAAATTCCTTTCAATAAAATTTTAAAATTTATGAATCAGCATTCTTTTAAAATTTATGAATTGCATTCTTATTCTTCCATGACAACCCTGCAAATAGAATTTTAAAAAAAAAAGAAAAAAAAAAGTTCTTTTATGGGAAAGTTTCACTAAACTTTGATAAATGTCTTATGGATATAAGCATTTTGTGAGATGGTGGGAGCGTTGCACTTATCACATAGCGTGCTGAAAACTTTTGCAATGATTTTCGAAAAACTATAATTCGGGTGTACAGATAAATTGATCAAAACTACCATAAACTTGCCGTTAAAGCTACAACTTGCGCTAAGTAAAACTGAGTGTTTTGAATCATAAATATATTGCTGACAATAGCAAAATGTGCTATTTCTTTGAAGAAAAAAAAAAGGAATGAAAAATTAATCGTTATGCTCCCTTTTTTTTAAAACTATTGCATGATCTCAGAAATTACTTGTAAGCAATTTCCTTTTTTAGAACATAATTTTACGTGACTTGCATGTACAATGTTAAAAATTATACTTATCGCAGTTTAAGTTCATTATAGTTAGTTATAGTTTTAGTTTAATATGGATCGCATATGCTGAAATTCAAACATTATCAAAGAAAAAAAATGTGTAATTTTTTTTATAAAAGTTTTAAGAGAGTAATTGCTCTGTGTATTAAGTATTCGATAGCCAACAATGTACAAAAAATAGGTGAACCCCCCCTTTTTTTTTAATGAAAATGGCTAGAATTGAAAACTATATTTAAAAAAAGTCACTTCTTATGCAGGACTGCCAATACTACGTATTTTACAAAATGTTTTACAAAGTGGGAGACGTTTAAGAACCAAAACTTTCGTTTTTTTGTTGATTTTGCCAGCATTTTAAAAACTTCACCGCGAAACAGCTGGATAAAAGTAGCCTAGTATATAAATATTTAAATCATTTATGTGTAGCGGTGTCCAAAATATGTTTAAAGGAATAAAAAATTATACATTAAAACATAAGCATAGCTACCATTAGAACAAATGTTTACAGAAAGCATAGAAAGTTGGCAGATCTGCTTTTTTACTGACCTTAGTTGACCCTTTGCTCTTCGAGAACTTAAAAGTGCTATTTAAACTACCGTAGGGCCGGGATAGCCTGGTCGGTAGGGCGCTGGGCCCATGTCCGAGAGTTCGTGGGTCCCCGCCAGCCGAAGACTCCCCGTGTAGTAAAGTGACTGATGCACGTTAAATCTGTCGAGTCGCAAAAGTCCTCGATGTTCCCATAACAAATCAAAACCTCTGGGGGTACTGGATTGGAGATCGATAGCTTTCTGATTCAGGTCAAAATTACGATCTGTGGATGAATGAATGAATGTATGAATGGGTCCGCCCTATGTGATCCGATGTGACGTATGGTGTGGCGAATTCTTGGCCATAGATGGCGCCACTGGAAAACAATCGCACCTCCTCTGCTTAAACAGGCGTACGTCGACAACAACACAACAAATTACCTTAAAATACATAAATTACTAAATTATTTAAAATACGTAAATCATTAATTTTTCTACATAAGCAAAAATTATAAAAGGATGCTAAAACGTTCGAAATAAGTGAATCTCAGCGCACTGCCCCGAACCAAAATTAACTGTTTCGTCGAAATTTTAAATGAATTATGTTGGACAATCATGTGAAAAATATGAAGTTGTAGAACACAGGAGCAAACTTCTTCTAAGATAAAATGCCTAGTGTGGCAGAAGGTCCTTCAGTATCACAGGCCCTTCAATAGCAGTGATTCGAACAATGATTTAACTTCATGGATTTTCAGATGAACCTTCAATCTCTCAACAAATCTTTTGACTTGGACGTTGTAAACGTGGGAACGTTGGTGATTTTGTCCAGTAAAGGAAATCTTCCCCTTCTGGGATGAGCTGCCCCCCCCCCTTCAAGTCCACAGTATGATTCTGAGAGTAGTTGCAAAGAGTTGGTGGTACTGACCAACGGTGGTCGGTTTCATGAAAAAGAAAAATGTTCTTCTGCCCATTTCACATATTTTGGAGTTTGATCGCAGTTCAGTTTGTTGTGTTCAAAGCTTTGACATTTAAATCATTGAGCTTGTAAATAGCTTTCTCGGAATCTTTTGAATAATANNGGAATCCGGAAAATAAGCAATATAATCTTTTCATCAGCTCACACGATTATATCCGCAAAAAAGAGTGCTTTCTGATATTGTATCAATATAGCCAAAGCAAAATATATTAATACAATAGTGTGAGGAGCACTCAAAAACTTTTTTTACAAAAATTACAACAAATAAAACAGAACACAAAAAGTAAAAATAACACGTAAAAACAGAAAATAAAATAAAATAAAATAAATGATACTGTTTCTGATAATTTTTTTCTACGCTAAAAAGAATTAGGCCAATTACGAGACGATCGGATAAATAGTTTAGTAGTTATAAATGTTTTATGTAGAAGAATTACAAATTTGTACATGTGTTGAGAGAAATTACAAGTTTACACATCTGATACGTGTTTAGACGCACGCATCACATGAGTAAACTTACTGTTTTGCACGGCTCATACAACAAGTTAAGCAGCATTTCCTGGGTATTTTTTAAAGTTAAATCAAGTAAGAGAATGCACGAGTAAATTGAATAAACAGTTCAAATGCTGTGAGCGATTTTTGCATAAAAATAATATTTTTGGAATAACTTATACATACTGCATACTTGTTACTTTGCTGTCTAGAGATTAATTGAACCTGAGAGTTAGATTTTTTAATGTATATTTTCATACTGAGTCGAATGAGATAAACTCGATGGTTATATATATATATCCTTGTAGTTACCTATATATATATATATATATATAAGAGACTGCAAAGGGTTAAAACGTTATAGACTCAAAATTATTGACATTCAGTTGGATTGCTTCTTTCGTTCAAAGTTTAAAATAGCAACTCTTTGTTCAGATATTATTTCCAAATTCGCAGTTTTTTAATTGCTTAATATTATAGAAATTTTTTTAAGTTTGTTTACAAATCTTTCTTTTCTTTTTTTTTAAAACAAAAATTTTTATTGGGAAAAGTTCATGCCATCGTTTTTATTCTACTTAGCACAAATACATGTTTTAATTATGTAAAGTATTAAATGTTGGATTTTTTTATGGCAGAAAATTTCATTTTAGCAAAGATAATTTATTTTTCTTTTCTCGCCCTCGAGCGATGTTGCTGCATTTTCTTTTTAAATTGAATTGTGTAATCCTTTATGTAAAAATAGGCGTCATATTTTCACTGAATAAAACCTTGTTTATTTTTTTGCTGATTAGTACTTAAACGCTTAGGGACACAAATTTTAATCTCGATATTTTTAATTTTTTTTTAACTTCAGCAAAATGATAAGAGTTGTGCGTGAGTGTTCTATAAAAGACTAAAAATTCGAAAACACTTTACTTATTACTATTTCTAATAGAAAATAGATCCTTTTTATTTTATATGAAAATAATCGTAATTTACACAGTGAAAAAATAATTTATTAGTAACCTTTATTTAAATATTTTCAGTTAGTCAGTCATTTGCACAGGGTCATGAGGAAAATAACTTATGCGACTTTCTGAAGAGTATGCCGTTTGATGAATAAAATTTTGTGCATAGGTATTCAGGAATCTGTTTAAAAGAAATTTGGGTCCGTTAACGGACCCTTCATAAAATATCTTGTCATAAAAACGAAGTCTTCATAAAATATTTTAACTTAAAAACGGACTCTTCACAAAATAATTTATCTTTTAATAGGACCCTTCACAAATTTGTTTATCTTCATTATTGTTTTGTTAATCGAACAAACCCTTCCCAGGGGAGTGGGGGAAGGGGAAGAAAGACAGATGTAAACAAACTAAATTTTGTCTTTGGCAGACGCTTCTTCCTTTATTCGTCCGAAATGAATATTCTGCGCTCAGAAGTATAGGCTAAATACAATACCAAATATTTATATGGTGCATCGATAGTTTAGTAGCTGCAATTGCTGTTTATTTTTTAAAATTTAATTTTTTTAATTATAATTTTACAGTGTTGAGCATAATCTTGTATATCTTTACAATTTAAGAACTCCTAGAAAAAGTTTTTTTTGCAATAACGGACCTTATTTGCACAAATTCACAAAAGCGGACCCTGGTTGAAAGAACGTGACTTATATTCATAAATTACGAGTAATTTTTTCACAAATTTACCAAAACGGACCTTCCACAAAATGTCTGGACCGACCACTGGTAATATTTAAAAATATTAAGGTTTAATGCCTGCAATTATGAAGCAAAATTTTTTTTTTAAAAATTAAGAGAAGTTTGCAATAAAATTAAACGTGTCTAGATTACAAAATTAAAATATTTCAAATATAAAATGTAAATTAAAAATAATAAAATCCTAATCCATCCTAATGAAAATATATGTGCATGCCCATGGAACAAAAAAAAAAAAAAAAAAAAACATGATAANAAAAAAAAAAAAAAAAAAAAAAAAAACACGTTTATTTAAGCATTTTTTAACGGTAACAAAATATGATTTTTAAAAATGATTTTTTTATTCATTAAGTTTTTTTCTTACTAACATACAACAATATTGTTCTCCGATCTGCCAACTTCTCATTCCAAATTAAATGAATACCAACATCTGTCAAACATCGTCAAATAAATTAAAAGATTAGCCGTACACAAACAGCTTGAAATCTCCTTTTAGCGCTAATCTCAACTATTCTAATTTCAAGGTCCCAAGAGCTCTTTGTTCGTTTTGTGTGCGTTGCCATGGCAACAACCAGTGTTTTCCCTCTTAATGGTATGCATTTATTGACCGTAATCTGGCAACAGAAACTTCAAGGAACGCGACAAACTGTGCTCCTTTGCATCACAGAAAACTCTCTCTCTCGGCTTTTAAAAGCAGACGCTTTTGATTATTAACACCGAAAAGCAGAGCGACCTTAATTTAAAATAGTCAATCCAAACGACTGCGAAGAAACTTTTCAGCAGGTTAATTATTGTCGTTGAAAATCTCGCATTTCATTACCATTGAAGTACCAGAGATTTTGTTCGTAATGAACCTATGCTCAAAAGCGAGGGACCATAAAACTAAGTCTTTCTTGACATCGGGTTTCAAAGTTTTTAGAATTTATGGACTTTGGCAGATGGCTCTAGATTTGGAAAAGTGGATTTATGCACTAGCTGGCGCATGCCTTTTTGGAACTAGCGGTTGCAGATTATCGATGTTGACATGTTTATGTTGGCGAAAAGGTTTACGCCAGTAGTCTTTTTATACGTTCTCACTCAAAACTTTTCTTTGTAGAATGTTTAGTTCATCGTTCGTTTACTTTGGTTCGTTGAACACTGAAAAATGTCGCTTCTATAGTGAATTATAGCTTTTTTTTTTCAAGTTTAAAATATTTTGGACAGAAAAATTCATGTTAAAGTTTTTCTGTATTTGTAAAGTCTCGCGATAACTTTATTTGTATATTACTTTCTTTTTATTTCACCTTGTTAATATCTGATCAAGTTGAATAATGAATTCAAAACCAAAAGTATTAAAGATTAGAAAATGGAGCAATTTTTTCAATGATTTTTAAAATTATCGATAAGGCATTTAATTCAATTGGCTCAAATGTTTATTAAAGACTGGGTATTGAAAATTTCTGGTTAGGTTTAGAACCAATGGGAAAATATGGTGAGAAGCGATTTTAAAAAGTGCTTATTTTCGATTTCCGTTTTCTTAAAAGTCCTTAAAGGTGCTTTTTTATTGTCTTTAAAAAGTGCTTAGTTTTCCATTTTCGAAAATGAGATTTTTTTTTCTTCTTCACCATATCGATTTTCGCCACGTATTATGCAAAAGCGTGCTTTTCCCTTTGTTCTATTCAACGTTTACACAATTCATTCCACCACAATCCATTTCGAGGTACCGTCGGTCCATAGCGTAAGAAAGCGCCAATCATTTTACATGCTTGATGAAATACTTGCGCGTCCGCATGTGCGCCTACTGAGCTGGGTTCGTTAAGATTCTTGCACTCTCATGTGCAACTCTGCTGTATTTTGCAAGATATTCTCAATTTCAAGCTTCAATTTCCACCCTCTGAAATCGAACCAAAAAATCTCTCGATCTTTTTTATGGTAGCAAATATAATCAAGAAAAAGAGTTCTTTGTTAGAGACTAGTTATTTTATTATGATCATAAAGTCTTAGAAAATTATTTAATGTATATAGTGTTTAAAAAAAATTTTTATGCTTGAGTACTTAAAAGGTGCTTATTCTTTGTTGAAAGATTTGGCTGCCCACCCAGGAAAAACATTTCGTCCGAAAATGTGGACTATGGATTCTGCTTAATAATAGCTTACATTAGAAGTGAAATTAGTGCATATATAAAGCGCGCGACCTTTCGAAATAATTTCCTTACTGGAAGGAGGAAACATTGACAGCTATTGCAACTATTTTCAACATTTAGGGGAGAGTGGGGTCAATTGTAACATTTTTTACTTAACTATTTTTAACTAACAAAAAATCCAATACATTATTAATATTAAATGACAGACGAGTAAAGTAGACTATCCTCTACTAGAAAAAAAATACCTTATTTTGAATGTTATTATATTAGTTATTAAAAATTTTTGACAGTCGTGCACTTGTTGCAATTGTCCCCACTTATTGTAACAGTTCATAAATTCAACTAAAACATAGTTAATCATACATATTATCATAGTTGTGATATATCTTTTTATTGATCAAAATAGTAGTGATATTTTAGGAGTAAAAATAATAAGGAGCAGAGACCTAAAGCGTTAAACTTTTAACTTTAAGGGGTTAAAAATTTTTATTTATGCTATGAAAGGTGACAAATAAAATAATGCACATGCAACATAATATAAATGATATAGGAAACTATTGGTGGTTCTTAAAAAGTTAAGTAATGGTTTGTAAACATAAGATTATTTATTTTCAGCTGTTACAATCGTCCCTTTACTTATTGTTACAATCGTCCCAAGACGCCATTTCAGCTTCATTTGTTAAAAACAATGCTAGTTAATTAACAAAACAAATTTTTTTATTGAAATGTTAATTAAGGTGTCCACTTACATATTCGGTTAATAATTTTTATTTGTTTAAACAAAATTACTTTGTTACAATATAATATTCTAATACCAAAAAAAGTACTTAAGTAGTGTGAAAATATCTTTTTTGATGTAACTCTTTCAAAAGTACATATAAATGGTTGCCAGCAGGGGTGTACATGTAGATTTATTAAATACACCTTGTGCGCCACCTAGGAACCAAATCTAGAACCCGACACTCGAAATTTTTGCTCTGTTATAATCGTACCCTGTTACAATTGACCCCACTCTCCCCTACTGAAAAACATATTGTGAAAAAGAAACTATACTATCCATTCTGCTAGAGAATCTCAAAAGATGCCAGAATAAAATAGTCCGAAAAATAACACAAGCGAGATTCGAAGATCCAAAATAAAAACATACACCGCGATCTCAGCATAGATTTTTTTTTAGATTATCATATTGAAATTTTTTTGATAAGGTCATAAATTGTGACACCTCAATTTTTAATGAAATTTTTACTTCGGAAAACTCCAAAGAAGACATAAGTCTCAGGCCAATGACAGCTTATTTTTTATAGAGACACAACTTTATCTAAAATACAAAATATTTAATTTTCTTTTCACTTCAATTTGCATTGTAGTTAAGAGAAAGAGCCACCTTAAGATAAATTTCGATGATGATGCTCGTTCGTTGTAGTGGAACTGGGCGTCTGAGGCCTTACGGCCCTTTATGATGATGATCTGGGCGCCTGGGGCCGCTCGCGGCCTTTTTCCCATTCGTCTTGTATTGTGGCCTTTAGGGTGGTTCCTTCTGGTAATTGGAATGCAATTGGAATAAAAGGAAATTAAATATTTTGTATTTTAGTTAAAATTACGTCACTACAAAAATGAGCTGCCATCGGTCTGAGGTTTATGTCTTCTCTTAAGTTTTCAAAAGTAAAAATTTCGTTTAATCCTGCGGTGTCACAATTTATGGTCTTTTCGAAAAATCTGAAATTTAACTTTGCAATATGATGATCTAAAAAATCTATGTTGAGGTCGCGATGTATGTTTTTATTGCGGATAAAACATCTTGCTTTTGTTATTTTCCTGAGGATTTTATTCTGGCATATTTTGAGTTTTTAAGGAGTGATGTGGAGATGTTGCACCAAGCTGGAGATGCATAAGTTAAGATGGGACGGATCATCGAGATGAAGAGTAAACGTTTAAGTCTGAGTTCCATTTTGGGGTTCTGAAGAAGGATTTGTAATCTGTGACAGGCTGCTTGTGCTTTGTTGATGACTGTTTTGACATGATCTTTCCAATTAAATTTGCTGTTTATGACCAGACCAAGATATTTTGCGCTTTTATCTATGGGTATAGTTTCGTTGAAGAGAACAACTTGATTTTTTGGGAGGATAGTTTTTCTTTTATGATTAGTAGTTTTGATTTTTGGCCGTTGACTTTAAACTTCCAGTCTAGACAACAGGTTTCTATTTCCGTAAGCTTTTCTTGGAGTTTCTGTAGGGCAATGTTGAGATTTTTGAACTTCACGACAATTCCTGTATCATCTGCGAAAAGTGCTGTGACGCTATTAAAGTCTTGTCTGTCGATGGGAAAGTCGTAGGTTTATGATAATGATGACTATCCGTCCTATACTATGCATGAAATCCTTATATTCTCAAACTGTTAGCAAGATACGTTGAAAAAGTTTAGTATTCAAATAATTAAAGTCATCACAACCTGTAAACTATTCAAATATACACTACTAGACAATTGCTAAAGGCAGACTACAAATGACCGCATAGCGAATAAAAAATTAATCGTGGTTATATGCCAAGTGTAATAAAAGAATGCTAGGACATCAAAGATTATTGTGCTCGGAAAACCAGAAAGTTTGAAACGTGTTCAAGAAACAAAATAGTTGTTTTGTGCTAAAAACGTGAAAATGAAAAAAATTTTTAATACCCTTTATAAGCATCCTGAAGTAAGCTGGTAAGCGACGCAAATTTCCTTTGCTCAACAATATTCAGCAGCTGTTGTGGCAGCTGCGGAATGCTGGTTGGGGACGACAGGGATGTTGGTTTGTCCCATTCGTCTGTCAGTGAACGGATGAGGGTGTCCTTCTTTATTTCAGGGCATTCTCAACCATCAACACTCCTCCCCAAATCATCCCACACATTTTTAATTAGATTAAGATCCAACCATACGAGGCGTTGAATATCCTCACTCTGTACACCCTCTTCGACGGTCGAATGTTCGATGCCATGTTGCAGCGTTGTCGTCCATAAAAACAACTTTTTCACAGATAGCACCACGGAACGAGCGAACATGATGTAGCCGAATATCATTCATGTAGCGTCGTCCAGTCATAGTCCCTGTTGGAAGCACCTGGAGGGGTGTACCACCATTAATCATATTGCAAAGAGCCGCGATGGCTCAGGAGATAGAGCTTTCGCCTTCCAATGAGGTGACCCAGATCCGAATCCCAGCGATGGCTGGTCGATGCGAATTCCCCATCCGGCTTACACCAACCACAGTGCGGACGTGAAATATCCTCGGCTGTTAGAGTCCTCTGGTCGTCAGACAAACCATTTGAGGTTCTCGTGGTCTTCCTGCCCGTGTAAAGCAAATGTGGATTAGTTCCATTAAAAAGACCTCCATGAAGGAAAATGTCTCCCAATACTTGATCCAGGAGTTCACTTGTCTTCTGGATTGGGTTGAAAATTGCAAGGCTACGGAGTTGAAAATTAGTAGTCGTAAACCCAAAATTGGGTCTGCTGTTCAACGACGGTTATAAAATAATAAAAAATCATAATGCCAGAACCATACTATGATATTACATGCAAGATATCGATATCTTTCCTTATGTTTTCTGGACTGCAAGCAGTACCGATCTCGCGCCAAATAATTTGGCATCAGCAATTAGACGAGAACTTGAGAGCTAAACTAAAAATAGTATGCAAGCCCTCCTCCGCGACCCAACTGCGATTCAGAAGACGCCATTGAAAATGGGCGCTACGATGACATCTGGACCATGGTATGCACATGATATGCATGGACCATGGTTCGGCGACCTTATAGTCTTCCAGTTTTCAAACGTCTGGCTAGAGTTTTTCTGGAGATTCGCTTGGCAGTAGCAGGATGAAACTAGTTCCTTTTTGTCAATAGTACTATGTACCTATCTTCTGCAGGTGTCGTATATGGAACACGACCTCCCCCTTGATGTCTGATACACATTCTAGTTGTTGGAAATGATTTCCAAAGGCTTGAAACAACACTGTGGCTAACGTCGGACTCCTCGGCAATTTCTGATTTTTTCTCTCGACCTCCTTCAATCTTGCCTAAAACATGACCACGCGTAAAATAATCAAAATGACGTCGGGAAAACATATCGAAAATTGCAAGTACGTCCGTCGATTGTTTCTCATTAAAATTTGATAGTGAAGAGCAACGCCCAACACGCGTCAAATCCTTTGTTAGCGTTGTCACGTGACAAACCAGTTCTACAATTCAAACTTTTCATACGCAAAACACGACTTACTTATCTCGCACTTCTAAAAAAGCTCTCATTGGTTACCCTGTACTAGACTGTTATTAAAAGCGATACGCTCTCTGTGTGCATTTCTCATGGATATTGGATTTCACGTGATCTGTTAAAGACATTGTCATTGGTTAACCTTTACCAGACTGTTATTATGTTTGAAATTAATAGAAGAAACGTATGTGTTCTTCATAGAAGAAAACATAGTGGATTTCACTGTTCAATCTGGAATAGGCTGTTACAAAGCCAAGCAAGAGATCCTTCAATGGCGATCGCATAAATCAGGGTTTCTTAACCTGTGGTTCATGAACCCCTAAGTCATGAACCCATGAGTCATATTTTGGGGGTCCGCTAACTACTCCTAATTTTTAAAACGTTTGGAAGCCTACCCATTGCTTGTAAAGCGATCTAATGGCAGCTGTAATTCCGTTTGCCACGGTGTATCTTTGCGAAGCGGGATTTTTCACACTCGTGACAATAAAATCAAAACATCGAAATCGATTGAATGTTGAACATGATATGCACGTTGCTTTGTCGAAAAATATCCCCCAATTCAATTTGTTAATTAAGGAAAAGCAGCAGCAACCTTCACATTAAAAATTTTAATTATAAAAATTGTGTCTACTATTAAAATAATAAAATTAAATGTTTTCTAATAATGGATGGTTTTCGCAACTATTTTTTTCACAGGGGGGTGGTCCGTGACTTCTTAAAAAATTTTAAAGGGGGTCCATTATACCAAAAAGGTTAAGAAACACTGGCATAAATACATTGACAGAATGAGAATTTGAATTTCAGAATACACTTCCATTTGTTTTTGTTATAATTAATCAGACATCAATAAAATTTTGTTTGATTTTAACAATATGTCTATGAATAACTAAAACAAATTTTCACCTCAAACTCACCAGAATTTCTTAATAGCATTAATATCTTATGAAATATGGCAGATTTGAGCTCAGAAATTATCTAATTTACTTATTTTATTGAAAACAAAATTATCCATTTGAAAATATCGCCTCGCAGAATAAGCAGTTGCAAACTTTTTAACCGGAACTAGAGCAGGTATTGAGCTCAAGATTGTTATTGTTTGCATTTGTATTGAAGACACCATCCATAAATGCAAATTTAAACACAAATCGCAATAATAAAATTTCCTAGAACGCGTCGAGTAATAAATTGGAGCCACTCGCGGCTGTATAAATTTATAGAAAGAAAAGAAAAGAAAAAGGTTGTACCATTGCTAGTGTTTGGATGCCTCGTACAATTGGCTGATCCAGTTTGATCCTTTGGTTGTATCTGAGCTACTGTAGTAGAGTAAGAAGAGGTATTCCCCATACCTAATTCTATTTTAGGATTAGAATCACTCCTAGATCCATTCCCTGGTCGTGGCAAGGTATCTTCCCTGCTATCAGAGTGGTTCAACATTAACATAGGTATTGTTTCTTCGCAGTTGCTGGCCCCTGAAACGGAGAAAAACAAATAAACAACTCATGTTAAATACACAACCTCGACTGGTAACAAGATAAATCTATATATATATTTCTCTTATACGGCGACAAAAAAAAGCCTCATTACAACTCCCCGAATGGCAGCGCTGGAAAATCGACCAATGATTGCCGCTAAAAATGTCACATGCCAAATCTATCTGAGATGGCTCAACATATAACACTTTTAAAAACGGAAACTGAAATAACCAGAGAGAGCATAAGCTAGGCAGAAGTGAGTAGTCTTTATCGATAGATCTCTATTTTAGTATTTTGTCGAATGCGCTTTTTTTCACGAATTTATATATTACGAATTTATTTGACGATTTTTGATTCATATCACGAATTTATTTGTTTTACTAGAATTTATTTGTTTATGCAGATTTTTTCCATTGCAATTCACTTATTTCAATTTTTAATAGACTTAATTATAGCCAAAATTTTAACCTTTTTAAAGAGATATCAGTTTTATCTTAAGATTTTATACTATAGCACATTTCTAATAGGTTTAACGAATTGCATGT
>NC_092212.1:67561581-67619144 GCF_043381705.1 Parasteatoda tepidariorum | reverse complement strand
AACGATTTTCGACCCCCGAAGAAGCGGTTGATGCATTCCAAAACGATGTTTTGGAGTTACCTCAATCGGACTGGAAAAAGTGCTTTGAAAATTAGTTCAAACGCATGCAAAAGTGTATTGATCATCATGGAGAATATTTTGAAAAAACAATAAAACCAATTTCGATCCTACATATTTGTTTTTTCATTATTAGGCTAGAAATATAAATAGCAACCCTCGTATATATAATGTTAAAACCTACAAAAATATTGAGCTCCAATAGCGGTTTTATAGTGGCCACCGAGCAATTTGAAGTTGCAAACTCTTGTATAATACAATAAATAAAACAACGAAAGGTTTATTTTGGAATTTTCAATTTTTGTATCTGACAAGCTATAGGAATTACAATAATTCTAACAACTTTTTCATTTCAATTAGCACCCAGTTTAATGTCATAAGTCCATTAGTGAAATTTACTATTTTATTTAGGCTCCGATAAAGTCCAAAATATCAATTATTATCATTAATGTGTGTTAGCATATTAAATAAAGAGATCAACATAAAATATTTTTGCTGAACCTTTTAAGAGCAAATATTTTGGAGAAGCAAATCATACATAAAACGAAAAAACTCAACACTTAAACCCCGGATTTAATACATGCAATTTGCATTCAAATTTTAAGTACTTGGCTATAAACAACCTAAAAGAAAGCAATCCAACTTAAAATGTACTTCCTTTCTTAAAATTTGAAAATATGTTTCGCATATTTTTTATTGCTCTTTAAATTTTTTTTTTCTAAAACTTTTACGAGAGCAATTTTTCAAGCCTCCGTGGTTTAAATATTCTAAAGGCATTGAATAAAATATCAAGAACACATATCCTTATCGGCAAAGTTTTAACACTGTTCTTTGGAACGTTTCCAAGAAACCATAAAACCGTGAAAAAAAATAAACCGTTCTCTCCCTCCTATTTCTGTGCCTCAACTCCGTTACAAAATGTCAATACCATTATAAAATTAGTAACTAAAGCGAATGGAAATATGGAGTTGCCTTGGGAATGCAATTAGGAACTATCTGGCCGAGACCCGTTATCTCTCTACCCGTTACTTTATTTTTTTCCTACTGGTTATTGGGCTCAATTTTCCTTTGGGAATCGCAAAAATGCAAATCAAGATTTTTCTGAAGTTTTGGTGTTCATAAATTTAAACTCTTATGAATAAAAAATGAAGCTCTAGGAATTGATTTGATGTAGATTTTTCCCGATTTATGCATTTTTTTTTCAGTCACGTTTTTATTTCGCTTTTAAAAACGTTGAATATTTACGATGACGACTTTAAGGACTGAAATGTAATTTTATCGTGATTTATAGTATCGTGGTAAAAGTTTTTTTTTTATTTTTATTTTCTGTAAAAATTTACAAAAATTCACATATTTTTAAAACTTAACGAATCCGTGAAAAATATGAATAATTTGTATTTTATATAAAGAGACCAATTTTAGAACTGTATTTTATTTTAAATGTTGAGAAATGTTTTGCATTTGAAATATGTAAGTTTCCTTTAAATTTGGAAATATTTAAAATAAAAATAGTAATTATAGTGTGAAAAAATGAAATAAAAAATACTTAGATTGGTACATTAAATATGCCATTTCAGAAGCATTTTTTTAAAAATTAATAGGGGACTAAGCTCCTTGCTCGCTTACGCTCATCAATCCCGACGATTGCTTCGCAATAATTGCTGTTTTTCGGCATGAAACAGTTGAAATTATTCAACAGAAAATATATGTTCTAAAAAGAACACTTGTCCCGCTACTTCCCATATCCAAATATTTCCCTCTCTTATGATACTATTAAGATCTATTAATATAAATCATTTTTTAAGTAATCTCATTTTTTAAGTAATCATTTTTTGAAATTGCATTTAAAATTAAAAGTATATCGTTATAACAAATTTGGTGAGTTCACAACTGTAATTTAATATTTTTGCTTACCAAACAAACGGTTGTATATTTCAAAATATACAAAAAATATATGTTCCAAAAAAGAAAACTTGTCCCGCTACTTCCCATATCCAAATATGTCCCTCTCTTATGATACTATAAAGATCTATTAATATAAATCATTTTTTAAGTAATCATTTTTTGAAATTGCATTTAAAATTAAAAGTATATCGTTGTAAACAAATTTGGTGAGTTCACAACTGTAATTTAATATTTTTGCTTACCAAACAAACGTTTATATATTTCAAAATATACAAAAAATATATGTTCCAAAAAAGAAAACTTGTCCCGCTATTTCCCATATCCAAATATGTCCCTCTCTTATGATACTATTAAGATCTATTAATATAAATCATTTTTTAAGTAATCATTTTTTGAAATTGCATTTAAAATTAAAAGTATATCGTTGTAAACAAATTTGGTGAGTTCACAACTGTAATTTAATATTTTTGTTTCCAAACGAACGGATGTATATTTTAAATACAATTTTTGCAACATTGCATTTGAAGAGCTGAAAGTTAAGTTCTGAATCATGTAGCGAATCTCTTTAACAGTAATTCATAATAGTATAATAATGTAATTTGGACCCAAAAAAATAATTGTAAAATGATTAATAAGATCAGACACTGATTTAAATAACTTAAGCTCTTAACACTCCTCTTAAACTCTTAATTTAGGAAACAAACAAAATCAAAAACGTATTAAGACAGTACAGGTTAATACCTTTAAATTCTTCTTCTTGAGGACTACAGCCTATGACAGGCCAAGGCCGCCCCAATAAGTTTTTGCCATCTTGATCTATTCTGTGCCATTTCCTCTCAGTTAGTTATTCCTATTATCTTTATATCCCTCTAATTGCGTCCAGCCACCTAGCCGTGGACGACCCCTTTTTCTTGTACCTTCTGGTTTAAAAAAGGTTTCTGTTTTTGCAGGGGTCTTCAGATCTATAAAGGTGTCCCAGCCATCGAATGCGATAGGCCTTAATAACATGAACTATGTCTACTTTTAAATTAGAGAAACAAAAATACTTTTAGGAAAATAATACACTTGACTTGTATCAATTTTATGCTGATGACAACCAAACCAAAATGAAAATTAATGTGAGAAAACTGGATCCTACCGTATGATTTTCTAAGATACCTATTTTGTGAAAATTTTGACATATTTTGTGAAGAATTAAAAATTATATTAAAAAGTCAACACAAAAACATGGTAAAAATATAGATTTATCGTTTCTTAAGGGAGACAAAAATAAAATTTTAAGAAAAAGTATTTTGTGAAACTACCGTTTTTCCTAAAGTTGAATTTGTGAAACTATCGTTTCACCTAAAATTGAATTTGTGAAGGTACCGCTAAACGGTAGTAAATTCGGCCTGGACAGACCCCTGATCTTAATAATTTCAATGCTGACATGATGGTAGCAAGTGGTCAGCATTATTTCTCAAACAAGCTGGTTATCAAGAGTGAAAGATAAGATNGCATTCTTCTAAATTTCAAGTTATAAGGCAATAAAAGGGCATATACATATGTCCAGTATAGAATTATTTTTTCTTTTTCATATACTAGACTTAAATTTTTGGAGAAATAAGTTTTTTACAAATTGTGGTAATATATATATCATACATATATAAGTTCAAAATGTGGAGAAAACATGGAAAAAATTACAGAATAATGAAAAAAGAAAATTATTAAGAGAAATTTATAGAAATCTGGAAGAAATATATATATAATCTTTTCATCACTGCACACAATTATATCTGGTTGATTTGTATTGTATTTTGATCTTATTTTATGAGTTCTATATGCTTGCAGCTTATGCACAGTATTGAAACCTATTGATTTTCTTAATTTCCTTTGTTTTTCTCTCTTTTTTTTGTTGTTGTCCATTTTGTATTTACTTATTATGCTTTATATATATAGAGAGAGAGAGAGAGAGAGAGAGAGAGAGTGATAGATAGAGGTTCGTTTTTTAAGGAATATTTGTTTTTTAAAGAAAAATCTTGCACGCACATATAGAATTTTATTAACAGGAAACAAATTTATTTTATTCTAAAATTGAGTTTTGTTAAGCAGAATGTACCTAAAAAATATATCAAAATGTATTTTTTAAATTTTTTTTTAAAAGTGTGAACAATAGAAATTTTCGTAAGCGCATTAATAAATAATGATTTCCAAAAAAAAAATTCAGAAATTCTATTTTTGGTAAATTTAACCATTTATGTTCTGGTAGAACGTGATGAATATACCCTTTATAAAATTCACAACGGTCAACATGCGAAAAAGGGGAGAGAGAAGAAGGAAAAAAAAACGAACAAAATCGAAGATAAAATTCTCTCATTCTCCTTTGTCGAGCTATTTCATATATTCTGTACACGATTCTGAAAAAGGGGGAAAAATTCTTCCAGGAATTTCTACAGCTTTTAGAGCGATTGAAAGTAAGACCATTTTCGGCCGAAGGAAACCAATTTCCGTCCGAGAAGCGGGCGACTTGGTGCTTTCCTTTTTTTCCCCTTGAAAACTCTTTCTTAATTCAATGGACTTACTTTTTGTTGGTTATCTTTGGCAACAGTGTGCAAGACTGCAATCCTGGGTAAAAATGTCTGCAGAGGTCTCATAAATCAAGAAACAGCGAGGTGCAGAAAAATGGTTGAATGGCCAATGGGAGCGTAGATTACATTATGGATTGCGTCACTTATCAAGTTCCAGAAAAGATTTTAGAAAATTTCCAGAAAGCCTTTTTCAAAAGTTAATTCTTTCGTAATACTTAAAATGTCAGACGAGAATTTCTCTCAATATACTGGAATCCATTGTTATTTTGATGAATATCCAATATAAGTCATTTTGAGGATATTGTTGTTCGGTGTTGGATCAATAAATGTTTTAGGTTCGGAAATTGTTATACAGGAGTGTTCAAATTTATTTTATTATTGAATGTATAAAATTAAAAAAAAAAAGGATTACATTTTAAAAAAAAGGCAAAATTGCGAAATATTAAACGAATGAAATATGTATTCATACATAAGATAGTAGTTTCAAAATAATATGCGTTTATTTAAAACACGCATCAATTTTTCTTTTGAAGCTAATTCAATATAAGTTAATTTGAGGATATAGCTGCTCGTCGTTTGATTAATAAATAAATACTAGTGGGCTGCGCCCCCTGCTCGCTAACGCTCGCCAACCCCCGAAAATTGCTACGCAATCTGATATGGTTTGCTTCGCAAACCAAGCTCGCTTTTCTCCCTACTAACTTAGGTACATTGCAAATTCACAAAATTCTAAGAATTCAAAACAATCATTCAAATCCATATAAAAACTTTTTTTTAAAAAAAATTACACTTTTTAGTAAATACTAAGTCATTAAAATAAATTTGAATTCAAATAAATGACATGTAATTCGTTAAACTAGTATAAAATCTTAAGATAAAATTTCTAAAACTGATATCTTTTTAAAAAGGTTAGAATTTTGGCTATAATTAAGTCTATTAAAAGTTTAAATAAGTGAATTGCAATGGAAAAACCTGCATAAACAAATAAATTCTAGTAAAACAAATAAATTCTTGATATAAATCAAAAATCGTTAAAATATTTCGTAATGTATAAATTCGTGAAAAAAAAGCGCTTTCGACAAAATACTAAACTAGAGATCTATCGACAAAGACTACTCACTTCTGCCTAGCTTATACTCTCTCTGGTTATATCAGTTTCCGTTTTTAAAAGCGCTATATGTTGAGCCATCTCAGCTAGATTTGGCATGTGACATTTTTAGCGGCAATCATTGGTCGATTTTCTAGCGTTGCCATTCGGGGAGTTGTAATGAGGCTTTTTTTTGTCGCCGTGTAAGAGAAATATATATATAGATTATGTTTGGTAATTGTTATGCCGAATAGTTAAAACTGTTTTCTTTATTCAATTTTAAAAAGTGAAAAATGAAAAAGATTGCAGTTAAAATCAGACAATGTAAAAATTTTGTGAGTAAAATATGTATTCATACACAAGTTAATTTCAAGGTATGCGTTGAGTTCGAAGCCAGTTTTATTTTGATGAATATCCAATAGTATAAGTCATTGTGGGGATATTGTTGCCGCTTGAATAAAATTCCATTTCAAAATGTGAATAACTGTTAAGTTAAATTAAGCAAAAATATAAACGATTAAAAATTTAATTTTTAACTCGCTATTTTTTTTGTCAATGTAAGAGTAAGATTTACAAACGGTAAGTGTAAATCATAGAATGAACACTATGATTCACGCTTAGCCTGTACCTCGAGATCACTATATAAAGTTCTCACTAAATATTCATTTGTAAATATCATACGCATTCTCTTTTGTTTACAAATATATTTTGATAGATAGGAATCAGGGCTGCCTTATTTCTAAGTTGTATGGAGAAATGTATTCTACTGGTTTATGGATTTATGTTTTAATCTACTAATTTAATCCCGAAACGCTTTGAGAATTGTGGGCATCATTCACATTACCTCGCTGAAGCGATCTGCTTTATGCATACATTTTTAAAAATAAAAAGTGGTCGATTAGAAACTGACTGCTTAAATCATAAAAATTACCAGGTTTATAAGCTTAAATTGAACACACTAGCCTGAAAATGTACGTAATTTTAATAAACCATTAAACAATCCAGTCACCCCGTGATGAAGCTTTTAAAATGTGGGAAAATGACCATACAATTTAAAAGCTCCAGTTTTTAAATGTGTGCCACTAAGTAAAGTACAGGATTGCCAACTTTCTACGCTTTTTTAAAACAATTTAGTTTAGTGGTACCTAAATTTATGTTTTAATGTATTAATTTTTATTCGTTTGAACTTAATTCCCACACAACTAATTTAAAAGTTCATATCGCCACTTTATTCTAGCTTTTCCGTGGTGAGATTTTTAAAATTTTGGCAAAATTAGCAAAAATTTTGAAAGCCTTGGGTTTTCTTGGTCATACTATAAAATATTTTGCAAAAAAGCGTAGTATCTGGCCAGTGGCGTACGCAAGGGAGGGGTTTAGGGGTTTGAACACCCCCCTTGAGCTCAGACAAAATGGCAAAAATAAACATTTTAGTAGAAATTATGCGGGTATTACTTTTTAAGACTATATATTTTTATTTGCCTTATGCCTACATTTTTATCTCATGGTATTTCTCAGAATACTGAAAAAAACATTTACTATAATAAGGTTGTACTTTTGAAACTAAATTCACGTGATATTGTTATGGACTGGTTCCTTTCTGTTCTGCCAGTCGCGATAGTTTTCGAGACTGGCTGTCATTCGCGAGGTCTTTACTCGATGATTCTGGAATCTTAGACGTTCTGTCGTCTTTGAGACAATTCGAGAATTTTGGAGATGCGGTGAAAAATTATATAAAAGGGGGAACGGAGTACAATGTAAGTTTTTCTGTTGTACAGAAATGTGATACTTCCGTTGAAGAAAACGTTTCTAGCATAACAAAATCTGATGAATGTGAAAGTGGCCCTCAAAGTGTTACTTCCCACCCATATGACATTGGACTTTTTTCAGAAGATATTACATGCGAGAAGATATTACATTATGTTCTTAAACTTAAAAAATCAAATCAAAATTTAATCAAACAATGTTGTCTAAATAAAAAGTCAAAACTGTCTAGCTGTCTAAATAAGGGAAATAATCGTGCTTTATTACATACTCGAATTTCTTTTAGTAGCTTCAAAAAATTAAGAACACCCCCCTTGAAAAAATTCTGCGTACGCCACTGTATCTGGCAGACCTGAACTCCTATAATGTTTATTTGTTTGTAAAAAATGTAGTTGCCCTGTAAAGTTGAATTTAATAACAAAATCAGGGAGGGAAATAAATTTGTGATTTGGTTTTAACGCCCATTTATTTCAGTATGGTGTCACACGTAGCTTCAAAAACACCATTAAGCTTACTTATATTTTATTAGTTAATTTAGTTTTGCTAAAAAATAGCACTGCAATTTACCTATGCATCTACTCATATTAGATCCATATAATACTTTAAAACTTCACCGAAAATTAACTGAAAAAAGTGGCTCTTAATATGCATAATGTGTTGTTTATGATAGTGGAGGTCGAATTCACAAAGAACCAAACAAAAATCAATAATCATGCATCGATTTTGCTACCATTAGAAAAAAAAACTTTCCCACAAAGAGCAGCATGTTGTCATCCAAGACATTCCTATCAAAGTAAAAATTTGCTTCGTCTCAGTAAACAAATAACTGCTCCGTCTTCTGCAAGATATTTTATGAAGTGGCATTAAATAAAAACTCAAGTTCTGCAGAAATTTGTTTAACGTCATCAATACTTTCAAAACGTCACCGTGAATGAACTGAATAAAAGTGGCTTTTTATATGCATATTTGGATTGTTTATAAATAGTGGCGATCGAATTCACATAGCACCAAACAAAAATCAATACTCATGCATCGATTTTGTGTTACCATTAGAGAAAATTTTTCCCGCAAAGAGCAGCAAGTTGAAATATCTGACATTCGTTTAAAAGTAAAAATTAATTTCGTCCTAGCAATAAAAAAAAAAACCCTTTAAAATTAAAGCCATTTGGGTTACAAAATGACGTCATGTTCATTGCAGATTGATATAACTCCATGATACATATTTGAACAAAAGTCAAACGCAACAACCATTTTTAATGTTTTAAAATGAAAGTTAATAAGCGTAAATACTTAATAAACTTGGTATTTTGAATCATCTACATAACTGCAAACTTTTACTGATTTTGAGAAATATTTTTATCTTACTACTAAAATTGTAGTAAAACTTGTTCTTACTATTTATTTCTTGGATTTATTAGTTTAATTTAAGCTATTTTAATTACCACGACACTGAAATAAATTAAATATATATACATAAGCCTTTAATATTTATATGATAGTTTTTTTGAGCTCTTAACAATACATACATACACACATATGTATAATGGCAGACGGGCACAGGATTTGAAAAGAGCAAAAACTTTATTTAACTATCAGAGAACAATTATCCAAGTGACACAAACTGGATGTGCTCATGAATAAAAAATAGGAAAAATCTTCCAAAACAGTCCCGATGATATGTGTCGTCTCATAGTAAAAGGGAAACAACTGATCCATTAAATAGATCGAGGGCAAAAAATGGTTCTCATGCTTAATAAAGAGAAAACGTTAAAATGTTAATTCACTTGACATTGTTAATTTAAATGCTCTTGGGAAAACCATCCTCGAAACAATACGAAGTTAACTGAACAGGATAAAACTGAGGGACCACGGGCGACTAAAAAAGCTGATTAATAAAATTCCAATTATTGTTATAATATTAATTACCATACAAATAAGTTATCAGTATTTTTAGCATTATCTGCATAAATTATCATGCTTTTATCAGCATTTATGGCAACACGCCAATATTTGTGCACAAATCCTCAATTTCGTAGACAAAGTCTTGTAGTCTTGAAATGGCCAAATCAGGGTTTAAAGATTTTTGGACAACTGCCGTGTTATCGGCATAGAAGGCAGTATATTATTTTTTTATTTTACCATTGAAAATTGTTTTAAGTATGAATAATTTGAAATGTAAGTCATATTTTATTTTATAAGCTTATACTAATGTTCAACTCCATAGCCTTGTAATTTTGAACCCAATCCAAAAGACAAGGGAACACCTAAATCAAGTATTGGGGGAAATTCTCCTTTGATGGAACTAACCCAGAATTTGCGTTGCATGGAGAGGAAAACCACGAAAAACCTCACGGTCAGCCTGAAGACTCGAACCCATGATCTGTCCACTGAGTATATTTTCACGTCAGTACTGTGGTCGGTGCGAGCCCGATACGGAATTTGAATCGACCAGCTATCGCTGGCATTCGAACCCGATTCACATTATTGGAAAGCGAGCGCTCTATCCCCTGTGCCACCATGGCTCAAAAGTCATAGTAGTAGTTACGATTGAACAATTAAAGAGAAAATAAATAAAAGTTTATTCGAGTGTCTACCACTTTTTACTCTTTTAATCGCCAGTGGCATCCTGGATATATAAAAAAAGTCCTATCTTCATATTGCTTGTCATTCTAGAATAAGAATTACCTTTATCGTTATTGGAAGTGTTTATGCTTAAACTTAAAATCTGATATTGCTTTTAAATTTCTTGCAAATTCTTATATTGTTTTTATTTCCTTTGCAGTTCTGTAAGGAATCAAGAAAGAGCACGGAATCCACTCTACTTCTTCACGGAATAAATCTTAAAAGAAGATGGAAACAAATTTGCGGTGTTGTTTAAAATATATCTTTATTTGAAGAAAATATGTTGCAAGCGAACATGAAGTAATACCTTGAATTGAGAAAAATCGATATCATTGTTTTCTTATTCTTGTTGTTGTTTATTATTATTTTCTCTTGTTCACAATATTTATTTAGAAAACAGAGCTGTACGTTTGGAAGTGCTTAATATAGAAGAATGGTTAAAAATGAAAAACAAGATATATTTATTCTGAAGCAATTTTTTTACTGAAAAGCAAATTGAAAATTATCTTTGAAATAAAGAGCTTATTTTGACTTAATTTAGAAAATCGTTCAAGTGAAAATTAAGAAATTTTAAACATATACGTTTTTAATATTATCTTTCGAAAATTAAAAGGAAAATGTCTCACTTATGTAATTTTTATGAAGATAGTTTGAAATATCAAAAAAATGATTGATTGATACATATTAATTTATTGATATACTCAGTTCAATCAATCAATTGTCATAAGTAATTTAATCACTTTTGCCTTCGTAATATTCTTTATGAATGAAAATGGTGCAATATTTCAAGGGAGATGTAAATTTTACTTACGAAATGTATACAAGCATAAGCTCTGTCCTAAATCAAAATTGAAAAAGCAATATTTCAAGTGTATTGAATACCAGCCTTCAAAAATGTTATAACGATGGGTTCTCGTCTATATAAAGTAAAGTGTAGTTTCTTACATAGTTAAAGGTACTTATCATGAACCTAGACTCAGAAAACCGAGTGGTGTTAAATGTTGGTGGCATACGTCACGAGACTTACAAGGCCACTCTCAAGAAGATACCAGCCACCAGGTTATCCAGACTTACCGAAGCTCTAGCCAATTACGATCCTGTCCTAAACGAATACTTCTTCGACCGTCACCCTGGTGTCTTTGCTCAAATCCTTAATTACTACCGATCGGGCAAACTTCACTATCCCACCGACGTCTGTGGTCCACTCTTCGAGGAAGAACTGGAATTCTGGGGTCTAGATTCGAACCAGGTTGAACCCTGCTGCTGGATGACCTACACGCAGCACAGAGACACCAAAGAGACACTGGCTGTTCTGGATCAGTTGGATCTGGACACGGAAAAACCCAGTGACGAAGAAATAGCCATGAAGTTCGGTATGGAGGAGGAGTTCAAAGCTGGCACGTTGTCATGCTGGCAAAAAATAAAACCTAAGATGTGGGCTTTGTTCGATGAACCTTATTCTTCGACGGCAGCAAAGGTATGTAAACATTTATATAATAATACAACGGTTGTTCAAAATAACGGTCAAAAAAAGTCAAAATTCTTGATGGTCCCATCAAAATATTTTGTTGGTTTCAGTGCCATTCTTGATGGTTCAAAATCATTTGATGGTCACCATCATCCAACATTTTCCATTATGCGTTCATGGTTTTTGATATGCCCACAAACTTCCATCATTCCATGAAGAAAAATTCTTCTTTAATACTATCAGGGGTCTGTCCAGACATTTTGTGAAAGGTCCTGTTTTTGTAAACTTGTGAAAAAACTGTTCGTAATTTGTGAATGTAAAATAAGCGTTAAGTGACATTCTTTCAACCAGGGTCCCGCTTTTGTGAATTTGTGCAAATAGGGTCCTGTTATTGCAAAAATTGCTAAAAACCTTTTCAAGAAGTTCTTAAATTGTAAATAGATACAAGATTCTGCTCAACAATTGCTGCTACTAAATTAGAGATTCAACATACAAATATATGGCCTGTACTGCTCAACACAGAATATTCCTTTCGGGACGAATAATGGAAACAAAATCACTCACATTTTTAATAATTTCAAATGACATATTTTAAATAACACAACTTAGTAATGTATCACTTTCAATGTGTTACGCAAACTTAAGTAAACTTAAACAATTCTTAAATTTATATTTTACTGAAAAAAATATGCCGGAAATTAATTTTTATTTACATAATATTCTATTAATTAATTTTACGAATAAATATAAATCGATCCGTTATTTATTTACCAAAACAAAGTATAATCTAATATTAATAAGAATGCGCACACGATGCTTGTAAAAGTATAAATATTTTCTTAGAATACTACATTTGGAATTTAAACCTTGGGAAACTTAGTTTGTCTCGAACCGTCTTTCTTCCCCCCCCCGGAAAGGGTTTATTCGATTAACAAAACAATAATGAAGATAAACAAATTAAGGTTCCGATTAAAAGATAAATTATTTTGTGAAGGGTTCGTTTTTATGAAAAGATATTTTTTGAAGGGTTTTCATAAAAAATTTCTTCTAAACAGACCCCTGAATATGATGGTTAAACATCAAGAGAAGTATGATTTTCGTGGACCAACAATCCATGGTGGTTCCGTCTATACATTTTCTTGATGGTTAAATGTGAATTCTTGTTGGTTCTCAGTGATATACCATAAAAACCATTCGGCTTTTTTTTTATGCTGGGCCGTTATAAATCAGTCTTAATTCCTACATTGTAATGATGATTGCTCATGAACGTTCCAACATTTGATTTCTAAGATGCTATGATGGAAATTAGTGATGGTCCATAATGGTACAACACTACCTATCCATGATGGTTTCATAATAATTATTGTTGATTCAGCAGGAATATACCATCAAAACAATTTGTTTTGTTTTTTATGTCTGACCATCAAATATCAGTCTTAATTCCTATATTGGAGTGATGGTGGTTCATGATCGTTCCAACATTTGATTTCTAAGAAACTATGATGGAAATTTCTGATGGTTCAACATGGACAAACCATCAAAACAAGTTGCTATTCTTATGTTGAGCCATCATGAATCTGCACGAATTCCTACATTGGGGTGATGGTTACTTATGTTGTTTACCATCAAAAAATATTATGGTTCATGATGGAATAATTGATGGTTACCATCAAGATTATGTTGGTCCCTCAATGGAAAACCATCAAAAATTTTGACTTGAAAATGTTTCTATGTCTACAATTTTTCTTTTAGCAGCAAATGTTGTAGAAAAACAGTTGGCATAAGTTGAAATATCACGCTTGAAGCTTTTAGAAATAATATCATTTGTACCCATGCTGATCGATCGAAATAAGAGCTGGAATTTAACATTTTTTTTCTAAATTTAATACCAGCAATTTTGAACTGAACTGTACAGTAACTGGGAACCTGAGGCCACTTGCGGCCCTTTTCCCATTCATTTTTAGCTTGAACTTTGTGGTGTTTCGATGAGGTGGTGGAATGCAAATGAAGTATTCATGAAGATCATTGAGTTCTGACTGTGTTGTTATATGCAGATAAGACCATAATGTAAGAATATGAAGTTGAGGTAAGCAGGTATGATGAAAATGAGCTTATGTATATATGCTATTGATGTCGAGAATATGATACAATAATATTATACTATTGGTATCTTGTCCTCAGTTAAATTTTCATATTGGAATATCATTGAAATTTGCTGCAGAGCAAGAGATCGCTTTCTCAGAGAATTCGATATTTAATTAGGCTACATATTTGTCTATTGCATTTATTTTAAGGTCATGGTTTATTGTGGAGTTTTTATTACGAACCATCTGGCTTTTGCTATACTTCTTAGTTTTTTTATTCTGGCAGACTATTAATTTGTTTAGTTGAGTTTGTGTTGTATTTGTCAAGACTGGTGAGGCATAGTAATTTTGAAATTATTCTATATAATATTTATATAATAATGGTAATATGGTATGATATATACAATGATGGTAATGAAAAAGAAAATCAGCTTTGGTCTTTCTCATTTTGGTCGATGCAAATTTTGCCTGTAGCACTACTTCTCAAAGCTTTCAGCATAATTTTTCAAATTGTGCCAGCAGTCTTGCTGTGCCTTCTCAAACATTTACTGCTTGTTTACATAGAGTTAGTATAGAAATGTTTCCATTGTCTTGACTAACCCGTATAGTTCAAACAAGCTACATATTTGCCCATTCTTCGGATTTTCGATTTTTCTATTTTAAGTTATTTTCCAATTTATGCTTTTTTATAAATGTTTGGAGCTATAAATTATATTTGCAATGACTATGAATATCCATAATAATTATACTCCGTAGTGATGTGCGAAAATCGATTTAAAGTAGTTCTTTTATACTGGGCATGCGAGAAAATGTTTTCATAATTTTGTTGTAGTGAATCGTAGAATTCTTACATATAAAATTACTACATATAAAAATTATATTATGTAGAATTGCAAATTACACTACCCTATAATGACCAGACAGCAAGGACATAATTATATACGGGGAAAACCCTTTATCGTTTAGAACTTTCTTTTCAAAAGTACAAAAACTACTTAGAAAATTGCTTGAAACTTTTTACGTTTTTAAGATATTTAAATCAAATTTTTTCCATTAATTGCCAAATACGATTCCTTATAAAATTATGTAAAAATAATTTTAAATTTTTTCCGCTCATGCGCAGTACGAGATAACTGACTTGAAATACTCATACCATGCACATTTTTTTAAAATTTTAAAACAATAATTTTGTAACTTATTTTAAATTGCTCCAAACTTGTTTTTTTTTTTAATTTTATGGAATACTTTTAAAGTTACAACAAAAAAAAACACGAGAGAAAAAAATTAGTTTTTTTTTTTATAAAAATGTTCATATTTCTATAAATATTTACGCTCGATTTTCAAGATTTTATGCAAGCATAATTGCTTGATTTTCTGGCATAAGGTGTTAAAAAATACTTGTTTTCTTCTGTAATTTGTTGTCGGTCCCTAAAACCCCTGAGAGCTTTATGAACTTTATCGCAAAGTATGAAAATCACATGAACTAAACACTTCTAAAATTACAAAGTAGTCCTCTAAGTTTTTCTTGAGAAATATGAGAAACCGAAAGTGTCTCTTCCATTATTGTAGGGTAGTGTATTTATATTATTCATATAATGGATTCATATTTATCATATAATGGATTCATACATTATGGAAGACAGAACTACATTGTAAAATATATGATGTAATCTTTCCGAATATTATGTTGAAAATTCTAAAAAATTGTGTTAAGGAACACTTTATCTCATACGAGCGCGAAATCAAGTTTAAAGCGTGTAATCTAAATCCAAACACTTAAAATGTAATATTCTTACACGAATTCTCGCGCATTTACACCAAACGAGAATCATTTTTTCTTTTCCGAAAGCTTCAATGTTGGCGCGAAATATATTGACGATATTCAAATGAATATCCACAGTATTTTGCCTGCAATCCAGAATGATCTGGCTTGACGTTTGTTTTTTTCTACCCTGCAATATATCAACATTAACAAATATTCGCCGTTTTTAGTTGTGTAATATTGTTGATTAAATTTTTATTTTTAAATCTTGACGAACTCTATTAAATGATTTTATAAAGTATGTAGTGTATTTACTCTTGTTAATGCACAGTGCTTTTTTAAAGTTGTTGTTACATATGGCTTTATTGGAAATATTAATCCATATACAATGTTCAGCTTTAAGTGAACATAAACAAGGAGTAAAAAGGAACAGAATTACATTAACATACAAAGAAAACACATGAGCCGCTCAGAAGCCAATGCGGTTAAGTCCATTTTTTGATATTTTCTGATTTTTGGAAATTTTGATGAAATAAATAATAATCTTCTTAGTTATTAAAGGATTTACTCATTGGTTACTTTTTTCTAGGTTAGGCAGCCCTTTTTTAATAGCTTCTGAATATATTGTATAATAATTTCAAAAGCCATTGTGAATAAGTCCACCTTTTATCAATATTTTTTTACATAAATTTTGAAATAAAAATTAAATTTTTCTTCTTTCCATATTTGTTGGTAACACTGAAAAACAAGAAATTCATAATAACTCAGGGTTGCCAGACGTAGTATTTTTAATACTACGGTAGTATTTTTTTACCAAAAAAAGGGGTAAGGTATTTTTCATAGTATTTTTTTGAAATGTGGTTTTTTTTATTTATTTTATTTTCATTTCCTAAAACAAAGAAAAGTGCCACTCTAGTTTTGAAGTAAAAAACAATTTTTGAAATAATCCAACAGTTTATTTTCTATTAGTCACTGTATCTAGTGATGATTGGGAAAAATAAAAGTTCGTTTATACTAGTAGACTAGTAGATATAAATTTCTTATCTTTTTCAGCTGCCAAAAGGCATAAGTCCTAAAATTTTTAAGATGCTGTCATTATTTCAATAAATACTTACGTTTTTATTTACACATCTTGTGCATATCTTGTTTTTTTGCAGAGTTTACACCTCGAAAAAAGACTTTATACACTTTTCTAATTAAATTAATAAACCAAGAATTTTAAAAACTAATGTATCCAAAAACATTAATTTTCTCAATTGTTGTGTTTTGAACTTAACCGCATTGGATTCTGAGCGACTCACATGACAAACGCATATTAACACAAAAAGAACACAAAGATAAAATTAAAGTAAAAGAAAAATATATACAGTGAAGAATGAGGAGTAGTCTTTACAGAGAGTTCATGTGATCTCTGGCACCCAGTAAAGTTTACAGAGATCACCCCTCTCTTGAGATTGTTTGTTCAGCAAAGGGCATACAAGCAAGTGGTCTGAGTTCATGGTTCCCGAATTGCAGATTTGGCACTCACTAGATGGAAGGATACCTATTCTGTTGAGGTGCTCTGCCAAGCAGTCATGGCCTGTTGAGAGTCTGAAGTTTGCCACAGCTTTCTTACGAGGACTGTGACAAAATTTCTTCCAACTGTTTTGGATGTTAGCCCAGGGTTTTCCGGTGGATTTTACTGCTTGGTTGCGCTTTAGGTCGGTCATAAGTTTCTCGGAAAATTGTTTTTTAAGGGAGTCAGGTGGAATCGGTTTATTACATTGTGGTTCGAGTCTCCCTTTCTTGGCTGGTTGGTCTGCCTTTTCATTGCCATTGATTCCCACATGCGAAGGGATCCACTGAAACATAATAATTTTGTTGGCATTCTCGAGAAAAATCATATCATCTCTAATTTCTGAAACAGTCTTAAGTATCTGAATCATGGTTTATGGCAACTGCCTGGATAGCTGCCTTAGAGTCGACAAGGACTACTGCTTCAGTGAAGTAATTGATCTTATTCTTAAGGTTTTCCAGGGCTAGCGATATAGCGAAGATCTCTGCATCAAAATTTGACATATAGTACCCCACAGGGCTTTTTTAAAGCTAAAATGGTAGGGAAAAATATCCACTAGGTATATAGGAATCCGTAATACCTTTTTTTCTATATAAATGCTTTTTTTCATGTACCGATCTCTTTTTGTGCCCGGGATTTAATGGGTTAACCGAGAGCTGCCAACTTCTTAGATTTCTTAGTAAAAGAGTTTTCTAATCTGTTAAAAGTCTGGGTTCCGGAACATTCCCCGGAAATATCCAGATTTTATCCAGATTGGACTAATTTAGACGTTCCGTAACTTCCTAAAATAATTCTAGAAGCTTAAAAAATTGTTAAGGATACATTTATTATGGCAGTATATGTACGAGAGAAGAAAAAAAAACTATCACTCAATTATTTCAAAAATTCCATCTAAAGGAGTTAAAATATAAATATCGCAGCTAGATAATATTCGTCAAATATAGTTACTATTATAATAAGTTAAGAAACGTGTAACTAAATTAGACTGACTTGTCACAATATGTGAGGGATATTTTAACTTAACTATTAAGTCACGTATCAAAATGTTTTGACATATTGCCATTTCTTTTACAAGAACTTGTCAAATCAACGAAATAGAAAAAAAGGAAAGAAATTCAGCATGAAAAAGGACAGAAAAAAACTATTGGAGCAATAAATAAAAGTTTGTCGACAGGAACACCTCAGTTACATGTTTGCCTAAGAAAAATATTCCAGGAAATAGCAACAATTGACTTTGGCAGGGCAACTTTTCATTTTGTCAGTTGGCAATTGTAAATTTCCCGCTGCAAATGTAAAGAAATGGATTTTCTGTAAGAAGCTTTTATTATAAGAACTTACTATGAAAATAAATTATTTTAAAACAGAGAACGATGTATTGCTTAGTTATTGTCAGATTTTTTTACTAAAAAAATTGAAACTTTCTATAAATCTATATGCAAAATTTCTTTTTATAAATATTTTAACTCATATATCGTTAATAAAGTTTTTAGATATTAACTGAGAAATCACATAATGACATAAAAAAATTATAACTTACGATTTCTGCGTCCGAAAATGCTATTAAACAGTAGTTATAATTAAGCTTAGAAGAATAAAGCACAAATAAAGATACCTAAATGAATATGCTTTAGTTTTGGTTTTATAAACGAGAAACTTCCTCAGTGTCTAAACATGAGGGTTAGACAACGGTTAGAAACTGTCGAACATATTTGGTTCTATAAACAAGAACCCTGCTCAATGTCGAAGCAAGCACTTTTATTTTTAAAAAATTATGTTCTCTGGGACACTTGAAGCCAAACCTTTGCGTATATTTCCTCTGCGAGAGGATGAGTAAGGAATGATTTAGTAACAGTTTTTACCTAGGTAAAAGAAATGATTTAGAAACAGTTTTTACATAGGTAAAAGGAATAATTTAGTAACAGATTTTACCTAGGCAAAAGGAATGATTTAGTAACAGTTTTTACCTAGGTAAAAGGAATGATTTAGTAACAGTTTTTACCTAGGTAAAAGGAATGATATAGAAACAGTTTTTACCTAGGTAAAAGAAATGATTTAGAAACACTTTTTACCTAGGTAAAAGGAATGATTTAGTAGCAGTTTTTACCTAGGTAAAAGGAATGATTTAGTAACAGTTTTTACCTAGGCAAAAGGAATGATTTAGTTACAGTTTTTACCTAGGTAAAAGGAATGATTTAGTAACAGTTTTTACCTAGGTAAAAGGAATAATTTAGTAACAGTTTTTACCTAGGCAAAAGGAATGATTTAGTAACAGTTTTTACCTAGGTAAAAGAAATGATTTAGTAACAGTTTTTACCTAGGTAAAAGGAATGATTTAGTAACAGTTTTTACGTAGGTAAAAGGAATGATATAGTAACAGTTTTTACCTAGGTAAAAACAGGATGAGTGAGTCTTAAATGTAGTGGTACGGAATCAGAATAATAAAAAATAAAATAAGTCTGGGCATAGCTAATTTGACAGACTTATTTTTGCTATCATTTTAAATGAAACACAACCAATCCTTGTGTGTTAACAGTGTAACTATACAATTTTTAATACGAATTAAGTAGTGGCGAATTAATTAAAGCAAACTATTATTACTCCGCCCACAAAAAAACTGCTATAAAAATAGTTTGGCTACCAGTTTTATCTTTTTTTTTTTTACCCGGATTTTTCCACGGTTCCTGGACATATAAATATGGTTTTTCGACAGATTTCTGAAAAATGTTCAAAAAATGTTCTTCTGTTTAAAAAAGGATATTTAGAAAACTAACATCGTGTTTACGAGTGCCCTGAATAAGACAGACGATTTTTAAAAAACTATTTTGACATGAAATCTTGCAGCTAAGTCATATAATACGGTATTGATTCCCCCCTCGACCCCCTGAGTTCCTGGTTTTACTTTGAATGTTGAGGTTGAACGCTACATCTATTGCTTTTTCCGTTGCGTGTGCATTTTATCTTCGGAATACGAAATGAAATGGCGTTTAATAATGGACGTTTCGAAAATATAATAATTTAATTTTCATTCATTTAAGAACAAATTGGGATTTTAATTCGTTTTCACTGATTTCCAGGTTTAATATCTGCAGTACCATCTGTCGTAAATTTTTCGAAATAAAACCAAAACTCTAAATGTTAAAGCTTTATGCTTTGTCACATAAATTTGTTGCTAAAATTGTTTTTGTAACATCAACCGTTTTCATATTATAGATTTTTGAAAACAACTTAATTTAAAATAACTCTGTGCAATCAATTTATAGAAGAAAAAAATTATTTAATTTTTTTTTATTATTATTCGCAAGGTTAAAAATTCGAGTTATTAGAAATATTTTGCAAGGCAACACCCCCTAATTCTAACATTAACGCTATTTTATTTTATTTTAGAACAGTCGTTAAACAGCAGACCCAATTTTCGGGTTTACGACTACTAATGTTCAACTCCGTAGCATAGTAATTTTGAACCCAATCCAGAAGACAAGGGAACTCCTGGATCAAATACTTGGGGAAATTTGCTTGCGTGGAGAACTTCTTGATGAAACTAACCCGCATTTGCGTTGCATCTAAAGAAAGCGCGTGAAAACCTTCCGCGGCCACCGAAGATATTTTACGTCAGCACTGTGTTCGATGCGAGCCGGATGTGGAATTCGTATCGACCAGCCATCGCTGGGATTCGAACCCGGTTCACATTGTTGGAAGGCCAATTCTCTATCCCCTGAGCCACTATATCACCTTTAGCGCTATTTGTCCTTTATAGTGCATCAACGAAAATTTCCCAACAAATCGTGGTGTCGCCAAGGGGTACAAATTAAGGTTAGCGTCTGGTAAATGCTATGAAAAAGCTCTCTGTTACCAAACAAAATTTTCTGTACTTTATACCGTCCTCCAACAAAAATTCTTTGAATGATCCTTCTTATAAATTCTTTGACTCCACTTCTGTATCCAACTTAAAAATATTTCCTTTACAAAACTATAATAAACCATTTTTCTTCGAATGCTTTTTCTTAGTCCTTTCAGAGCAATTAAACGAAGTTTTCTTTAAATCAGACTTATTCTGACTGCTGAAAAGTTAGAAGTACTTAACGACGACCACAAAGGAAATGGCGTATAAAAGAAAGTAAATTAAATATTAACCCTAATTACAGCCCCCCGTTAAGAAAACCTTCCAAAGGCCTTTCCTTTTAAAACTTTCAGTTAGGTGCTTTGCAAGAGGCCCTTCTTCTTTATCGCTGTGCTCAACAGTTACGGGCTTAATATGAACTTGTAAGGCGAATTCAACTGTTTCAAAGACTGTTAAGGCTTAATGGGTTGCTTCTTATACCTTTTATTTCGTCCATTTCCCCGAAACGTTAAATTAGTTCAAATCCTCAATTCTAAAGTTTAACTGTGTTCTTAATTATAACACTGCGAAGAAATAAAGTGTAATTCAGGTTGAAAAGAATTTATATAACTGCTTTAGATTGGAAAGACATCTTTGTTGAATAAAATAGAAAGATTAATAGTCTTGACTTATGTGAAAACTTTTTTTCTCTCCAAAAGTTCTAAGCTTTTGCGTGTTATTTTATTTGTGTGTTTTTAAAAGAAATAACAATATATATGCCTAAATGGAGAAAATAAGAAACAAAATATTACCCAAATATTGAAAGAACACTAAAATATTTATGCATTTGAACGAAGATGACTACTTATTGAAAGAAATATAAACATTTTATGTATTCGAAAACTACGTTCTTTTGCGCAAAATTTTACGCATGCATCGTTACTAAACTTTTCAGAAATTTAACAAAAATTTTGAAATTAAACCATTCACACAACAGAATATTTATAACCCTCAGAATATTTATGACAGTATTATTTTCTCGAAAATAAATATTTCTAAATTTGAATTTTTCCCAGGTACAGACCTCTACGTTTGAGTTGTCTCGCCAATTCGCCCAATATTATGTTGCTTGGAGGTAGCGGGTTCAAACCCCACCGTAACCCTAGATTCATTTTTGCGATATCGTTCTCTAATTTGCGTTGTCTGACCATGATCTGTCCTCAGTGTAAGACACAATTCTCAGTAGATCGAAGTCAAGCACCGCTGGAAGTGGTCAGTAAGTGGATGGGTGACCACTAAGTAGCACTTACTTATGTGATTAGTTTGCGATGAGACCAAGGGTGTGCGGTATCCATCCTCATTAAACTTTTCTACTGTAAATTGCTTGACTTCCGTGCAGGCCGTTGGGCTACCAAAGCGGCGAAGCCATCCCCTCAGCAGAGATCAAAAGTAGCGATGGCATGTCTGGCCGACGCCAACAGCTCATCATGCTGCTCTAGTGTGATGCGCAGTGGCGTACGCAGAATTTTTTCAAGGGGGGTGTTCATAATTTTCTGAAACTACTAAAAGAAATTTGAGTCTGTAATAAAGCACTATTATTTCCCTAATTTAGACAGCTAGACAATTTTGACTTTTTATTTAGACAAAATTGTTTAGTGAAATTTTGATTTAATTTTTTAAGTTTAGGAACATAATGTAATATCTTCTGAAAAAAGTCCAATGTCAAATGGGTGAGAAGTAACACTTTGAGGACCACTTTAACATTCATCAGATTTTGTTATGCTAGAAACGTTTTCTTCAACGGAAGTATCACATTTCTGTACAACAGAAAAACTTACATTGGTACTAGATGCTGTCACCTCACTAATTTCAGGTCGTGATTTTTTCTCAAAATAATTAAAAATTGTTAAATTCTTGTGTTAAAAATTGTTAAATCCTAAAGATCCAAGAACAGCAAATATATATATATATTGGCACAGAAATATCCGCTATGCTACGATCTCAAAGTTTCGAGCTGGAATGAATAACTTCAACGAGCACAGTATCTCCAATGGTATTGTTACTGATTTCTTCACTAGTCGAAATAGTGGCGACGACGGGTTCGGCGATTGAATGAACTTTTTGTTAAGACAAAACAAAACAGATTTAGCGACAAGCTCCGAAAGACAAGCGGCAGAGATAACTCTTAGTCTGACTAACTAACTCCACTGTACTCTGTTCCCCCTTTTATATAATTTTTCACCGCATCTCCAAAATTCTCGAATTGTCTCTAAGACGACAGAACGTCTAGGATTCCAGAATCATCGCGTAAAGACCTCGCGAATGACAGCTAGTCTCGAAAACTATACTGGCAGGACAGAAAGGAACCAGTTCGTAAAAGTATCACGTGAATTTGGCTTCAAAAGTACAACCCTGTTATAGTAAATGTTTTTTCAGTATTCTGAGAAATACCGTGAGAAAAAAAAAGTAGGCATAAGGCAAATAAAAATATATAATCTTAAAAAATAGTAGCATGCATAATTTCTACTAAAATTTTTATTTTTGCCATTTTGTCTGAGCTCAAGGGGGGTGTTTAAACCCCTAAACCCCTCCCTTGCGTACGCCACTGGTGATGCAAATACAATATTACTACAGCTGTTAATCAGCTTAACGTTCCTCCTAAAAATCTAATATTGGGGAATAGGTATCAATTTTTAAAAAGTTAAATAGTTAACAAATCCACTAAAAAAATCTACTATAAGTTTTAATATTTAACAGATCCATAGAAAGATATTTTTGTTCGAAAAGGTACACACTCTGATAAATGATAAAAATTATGTAGGATTAAGTTTTAAATTATGCAACTCTTGACCACGTTATGAAATTTTTTGCCAAGGATGCCACAGACGATTAAAAATGTAAAAAGTGGTAAGCACTCAATTCATTTTTAGTTATTTTTTTAATTATTCAATCGTAACTACCACTATGTCTGACATTTCAAATTATTCATGTTTAAATAAAAATCATTATGTACGTTTACCCTTAGCTATATACCTAATTGCAGAGGTGTCAATTGCTCCGCGGACACACCAAAATAATTTAAAAAACTGAAAAACACTTCGAACTAAATTTTGCAAATGTTTGACTAATTTTGCTTACTTTTTAAAGGGTTTAGCGTGACATAACTATTATTAAGTGGTGAATTTTATAGGCCTACGAATTATTTAGAAATAGTGGTAGATAAAAATCTAATAAATAGAATTTATTAAACCAAGAATCACTATCAATAAACTACCTCTTGAAAATATTTATTCGCTGTCCGGAACAAGTTGCCATCTCTGTAATTGTACCCAACCAGTCAGATTACTTCATATTAGTTACAGATTCCTTACATAAATTTTTTTAATCTTAGATTACCTACTAACTCCTATTATTTTTGATAACAAATCATGATATGATCAGTATCTACAGATAGCTACTCAGACATCATACTACTCAGATCCATCCAAACCCTTGCTCTACTTTAACGCCAGTCAGTTCAACACCTCTTAGAAGAAAGAAGGCCTCAGCACGGATAAATGTAATAGTATGACGTAACGAACATAAACTGCGCAGTGGGTGAAAAAAAGGAAAGAGGCTACTAATCTGCGCAGTGGTGGTTAATACGAAATATGTCATTGCGTTTGGACTACTAAAAGGTCATATTTCTTGTTTATGGTAACCCGTGCTCTTTTCTGAGAGGTATTGGTCAGTCACAGTCGCCTAAGAGCACAACGCAAATGAAGCAGTGAGGTGCTCAGCCGCGAGCAGGTACTTCGTATCAACTGATATCAAGTCTAGTCTTCTGTTTATTAATTTTTTATTTATTACCGACCCATTTTTTGGGGTTTATGACTACTTATGTTCAACTCCATAGCCTTGTAATTTTGAATCCAATCCAGAAGACAAGGGAACTCCTGGATCAAGTATTGGGAGAAATTTGCTTTCGTGGAGGACTTTTTGATGGAACTAACCCGCATTTGCGTTATATGGAGAGGATGGAAAGGAAGACCACGAGAACCTCCCACGGTTAGCCTGACAGCAAGGGGGGGGACCACTGAGAATATTTTTTTACATCAGCACTGTGGTCGGTGCAAGCCAGATGCGGAATTCGTATCGACCAGCTATCGCCGGGATCGAACCCCGGTTCACCTCATTGGAAGACAAACGCTCTATCCCCTGAGCCATCGCGGCTCCATGTCTAGTATTTGCATTTAATCTCAATAGTAAACTGATATAAATATGCTATAAAAAGTAATTAATTTTAATCCCTTTTAATGAAATTTTATCAGTCGCCTTTTTTTGCATTTTTAGTCGCCAGTGGCAACCCTCCTTTTGCAAAAAGCAAAGAAGTTGGCTTCCTTGAGATTTGGGAATATCTCTGCTTTTCGCATGCTCAATAAAAATTGCCCCATTTCTGTTATCATAGGTTAACTAGAATTAATAAAGTCTTTTTTATACCGTTACATTGATTTATTATTTGACTAATAATCTAAGGCTATCGGTCAAAAAAGTGTTTGAAATGCAAATTAAAAAGCTTATTTGTTATGTCTTTTTCTTAAATATTTTGTTTTTTTTTCTATAAAAATTATACCAGATTATTTTTTCATATTATTTTATTAGGTATGGGGATTATTCATCATGGATTTTACTATGTTTCTTACAGATTTCATTATTTAACATAGATATTTTTTCTCATTAAACTTTCCTGCATATTAAAATTTGATATGGATAATTATACAGCGCTACAAGTTTTTTTTTGTCTTATCTTGTCTGGCGAGTTTTTAAATTATCAACTAATTAAAAAAGCTTTGTTTCCTATAAACCACTCCAATATTTGTCAGTGTCTAGACGGGAGATTTTTATATTTAAACTTACCTAGAAACCTTAAAAATTGCACAGTAACATAGGTACACAAAAACAGTTTAAAATAATGCTATATACTAACCAAATCATTTTAATTATATTCTTGCAGCTATTCATTCTTTTTCGTGGCTTATAAATCTTTTATACAAGATTTTTAGTTAAAGATTGAAAAAAAAAAGTTTAACATAACAATTTTTTCTGTTTATTCATCTCTTAATGAACTTTATTGTTTTTAATCACTATTCGATATGATAACAGCGCAATGTATATTTATAGTGACAAAAACTACTTCAATGTTCATACGTACATTGAAAAAATTAAAAATTGATAGTAATATAAATATATTTGTTATGCTTGTAGCTATCAGAATATTTTATTTCTTCTAAGTAAATACGTATATGAACCCCAAAGTGGCAAATATGGAATCTACTGTTAGGAAATTTTCAGCTTCTTTATAACAAAATTGATACCAGTTATTAAATTTTTCAGGTGCGTATAAACCCTGTGTTAATTTCCTTTTTTTGCCTTTTGAAACTAAGACAGTTTTATTACTTTTTCAAACGTATGGGGGACAAAGTATTATAATTTTATTTTATTTTATAACCGTCGTTGAACAGCCGACCCAATTTTTGACTTTACGACTCTTAATGTTCAACTACGTTGCCGTGTAATTTTGAACCCAGTCAGAAGACAATGGCACTCCTGGATAAGTATCGGAAGAAATTTGCCTTTGTGGAGGACTTTTTGATGGAACTAACCCACATTTGAGTTACAAGGAGAGGAAAACCATGAAAACCTCCCGTGCTCAGCCTCACGGCAAGGGGACACTAACCCATGATCCGTCGACCACTGAGGATATTTGACGTCAGCACTGTGGTCGGTGCAAGCCGGATGCGGAATTCGTATCGACCAGCCATCGCCGGGATTCGAACCCGGTTTAACTCACTGGAAGGCGAACGCTCTATCCTTTGAGCCATTGCTCAGTATTTCCTATATGTACAAATGTTTCAATACTGACCTTAAAACTATACCAGGATTTTTGTCCCTAAGCGTTTTTCCAGTATTCACAGGCGGTTGACTTCTACGACAGAGGGATGCAAAAGTTGATCCCACGATACGACAAGTGTCTCAATTCTGGTGGCGGCTATGTTGAAAAATAGCTGAAACATTGCTGTAGTTGTTGCCAATAAATATGTTCCTGTAAGTGTGAGTTCTTTTTTTAAAAAAATTCGGAAAATTTACTTTCTGGATGCACCTCGTATGTAGCTTTACTTAGAATTGACTGTCTTGCTAAAATTTCCTTTCCGGATAAGGTTGAAGTCTTCCGGAAAGTTTCGTCCGCTAAAGTACACCCCTCATATTACAATAATGAGAAAGGTTATTTTATAAAAGAAATATTTATATACCCTTTAAATCAATGCAATAGTTCTAGCTCTCAGAGAGACACAACATACATCCCACCAAAGAGCATGCGCATATACAGACCTGCCAACAACTACGTATTTTGTAGAGTGGTAGACGTTTAAAAACCAAAGCTTTCAAAATTTTTGGTAATTTTGCAAATCTTCTCGAGTCTTACAATGGATGCAATGAAAATGGTCCTATTAACTGTAGCTGAGCGTTAACAGGAATTGCGTATCCCTATTAACTGTAGCTGAGCGTTAACAGGAATTACGTATCCCTATTAACTGTAGCTGAGCGTTAACTGGAATTACGTATCCCTATTAACTGTAGTTGAGAGTTAACAGGAATTACGTATCCCTATTAACTGTAGCTGAGCGTTAACAGGAATTACGTATCCCTGTTAACTGTAGTTGAGAGTCAACAGGAATTACGTATCCCTATTAACTGTAGCTGAGCGTTAACAGGAATTACGTATCCAAATTAACTGTAGCTGAGCGTTAACAGGAATTACGTATAACTAATATTTAGCGTATAACTATAATACGTAACTATGATGCGAATCACGTATAACTAATTAATACTTGGTTCGTCTATTTAAAGTTGTGAAATAGTTACTAAATTCAAAAGTAGTTATAGTTAACTACATTTATAACAAAGTAGTAACAAACTATAAAAATAATGTAGTTTTTCCCACTACTGGTTGATAACATTTTATAAGATTGTTTTTTTACCCAAGGAAAAGCAAATATGATATTAAAGAATAGTTTATAATTAAAAATAGCACAAGCTAATTTTACTCTACTTACTTCAACAACACATAGCTCAATCCAATTTTGTATATTTTTTTAAGCATACATACTAATGAAATATTTATATATCACAATCGAGAACAAATAAAAAGAGAAAAACAATCAACAATCTTAAAAACGAAGCCAACACTGCAATTCTTTTCTACAACTGATTGATTAGTTCGCCAAAAGTTCCCTTAACAAAACCCCGGATTAAAAGTGCCTTTTCAATTTTATTGATTTTTCTTCCTCTTAATGAATGGCGCCACTCGAAACAAGATACCAAGCAATTAAAAATTATACAGTTCACCAAATAAAATTGGAACAATTGGAAAGTATCACGCGTTTGAACTGTATTTGATTGATGACCACCCCTGACCATTCTTTCCACGGATTGGTATGGGTTATTGATGATTCTTATTCCGTTGGCGTGTTATGGGGGTGTAAAATTTCGAATGTTATTATGTGAGAGAAGTCATTAATTTATACGTCCAACTTCGCACTCAAACTCGCCGTGAAATGTCAATAAATAAACTGCTTGGTTAGTGTTGCGGCGCTAATAAATCTTTGTTACCAATTTTAGAATCATTAATTAAATTTCACAATCTGAAATGCGATCTGATAGTATATTGTTTCAGCACGTACAGAAGCTGTGTTTGTTTAATTCTATGGGTGTGCAAGTTCGTTAAATATCGTTTAAGTTGCGTCCGAGTTAGTGATTTGTATAATTTTTATTTAAGAAAAATGGTAAAATGATTGGAGTCGAAATAAGAAAAGATAAGATATAATTATTTAGCTTCTGCTTGCACTGTTTTGGTTTGTGTAACTTAACTAATATCTAGTTTAAATACAATCCTAAAACTGTAATAAATAAACTGCTCGGTTAGTCTTGCGGCGCTAATAAACCTTTGTTACCAATTTTAGAGTCATTAATTAAAATTCGCTATCTGAAATGTGATATGATAGTTTAGATCGTGTTATGTTTCAGCACCTTTAGAGGCAAGCTTGAATTAATTTTATGATCGTGCAAGTTTGGTAAAATATCGTTTACATCGTTATCGCATCGTATTCACAACAGACGTAGCAATCGATGACTGATTTGGTAAAATAAATACACAGATATGTCAACTGCTCCAGTAGGTAGTGTCACATATACACTTAATGTAATGTGACAATTTAATTTCTAATTTTACCTAAGCCTTTAATTTTTCTTTAAACGTTATTCCTTTTTTTCAATTAAGCAATTTTAACTTTCTTGTTGACCTTTCTCATGGTCATTGCGGTCATCGCACTTCCTGTGGGGAAAGTCAACTAACCCCTCTATTCACGCCTTTCTTTTTCTTCTTTTAATTTTAGGGGGGCTAACTAACCAATCTCTTTCCTTTAAATTTCAAACTCTCCGCCTCTTTAAATTTAATTGGCCGTAATTTTTCTGGTCCTATACCAGTTAAGGAATTTTTAGGTCACTTTTAATACATTCTCCTTTTGGGCTTCTTTCTTGCAAGTTTTCTTTTTTTTTTATTCTCCGAGATGCGGACTTTGGTCCGTATCGAGGGATTTCTTTTTGAATTTTTTTTTTAACCTTTATCTTAAATTAAATCCATAACTATAATAAATTTCTGTAAAATTAAAATCAACATTTTATACCTTTAATTTTCTTTAACATTTAAAAAGAAATCCTTCTCGAATTTAAGCTTTCTTTCCATATTTATTTTAACCTTTAAATTACTCGTTCTTTTATATTTTACTTTTATCTATGACGACTTCCGTGTTTTAATTCTCCTGTCACCCATTTCAATAAAATGCCTTTCTTGTGTTGGTAGATGTGGTGAAAGATGTATGTTACTAAATAAAATGATATGCTAATAATTTAATCTTGTGCTGGAGAATTTATTTGCCTCTATTTTCATGATTTATCATGTCCTCCTGTATGTATGTGGTGAGTACCTTTTTTTATTGTTATGGGCATTTATTTTTTCTCTTTAAAAACATCACAAAAATTGCATCGAATGATATATTTATGTTTGGATGTAGCATGTCTTTTATCGTATTTATCATTAATCTTTAATTTTCTTAGTTTTCACCCTTATTTTAAATTCGGTGATACCAATTTATCCAAACCTCACACTTTGTGACCCTTTGAATCTATTGGGTTACTGTTATCCCACAATTGCATTGTACAACCACTTTCATTAACGATCACGCTCCACTTAATTTATTTTATTTACCTTGTATATATTTCGGTCTTAATTTGTTTTATCATGACATTTCAATCCTTTACCTATTTTATTATCGTGACTATATCCAAATACACATACAAACCCATTTATAAGTATACTTATGCAAATAGATGCCAACCCACCATCTTTATTTTCAATACATAAATTACTTTACTTTTTACGCACCAAACCAATTCAACAATTATTTTAATTTAACTCTTACAGGTAGGTACTTCATTTGCGTTGCACTAGAGCTCCACAATGGGCGGTCTCCACGACGGTCTAGAAAACATCCCTGAGTATGATCCTGTAACCATGGGTGGATCGTGAATTTGTGGGGCCCTGGGCTGAAACTACTTTGGGGCCCTAATAGCCATTTTGTCAAAAAACTGTTTTCTATAGTGATGTAGATAAGTATATAGAAAAAAATAGGACAATAAAATAATTTTTTTTATTTATTTATTTTTATTTGTCTATACAAACAGCAACTGTACAACATTATTGCAAAAGAATACAGAGACAAAGAATTGACAGGTTAGGTGTAGTTATGTTATATAAATTCTAAAGAAACCTTTCTGCATTTTTGTGCTGCAAATTCCTTTATTTGTTCATCACATTATAAGTTCTTAGTTAAATCACAATTTATGAAAAGAACTGATAAATGATTGAGTCGATGGTTCGACATTGTTGTCCTATATTTGTTTTCTATATATGACATCCTGGAGAAAGAGCGCTCACCTTCACAGCTAGTGACTGGCAAAGTTAAAAAAATCCTTAAGATAGTGTAGCATAGAAACATCATAGAATGATAGTGTAGAAAACATCAACAAATTTCTCTTCATAAATTAACATAAAAATTTCACGGCAAGAGGTGTAAAACTCTGACTTAGACTGAAGTAAATAAGACTTTAACTTAATGCTCTCATTCACTAAATGCTCGTCTACGTCATTTGGATAATAATCAACAATATTACGCACACTTTCCAGATCTATGTTTTCCACATTTTTGTCTTTCAAATCCATTAAAAATTTGAATTTCTTGCTATACATCTCATAGACTTAGCTCCTTTTATTTAAATCCATAATCAACTTATCCAACGCAACGTTTAGCGTAGCTCTTTTAAATTTTTCTGCGCCGTATACTGGGAATCTATCTGTAGACTTATCTGAAAATTTTGGAGTTATGCGTCTTTTGTTTATGTCATTGTAGTCTATTCCCACACTAGTACTCAATTTCTTAGCTTTCTCTTCATATTCTTTTAGCTTCTGATCTGATTAGTGCCTTATGTTATTCACGAAGTCCTTTAATGACACAATTAACTTATTGCCTTCACGTGTCAGCCACACTAAAATTTATTTCTCAAGTTCATTAGAATTTTCATGATTTTCTAAACAAGTTTCTATGTGTTTCTAATCAGAAAATCCGGTTTTCTATTGAGAATGGAATTTAGAAAAAAGTTTGCAAGTCAAGCAAAAAATAGTACCAACCCTGGTTGAATAACATACCAAGATCTTTCCAGTGACTGACCATTTTTAATTTTCTTAATGAAATACCTATTTGAAAATGTTCTGTTTTGTTCTTTGTATTTCTTTATTGAAGCTGAATATATATTTTTTGGATATTCGTTTTGAAAGTCAGCCATTTCATGTGAGAGTATGTCATCAATAAAATCATTATTTAGCAATTCTGGCCACAAGCCCACGTCAACATATTTCTCAAACTTAATATTCTCTAAATTATTTTCGCCTCGGTATTACCGTCCAAGAGGACGGTAATACCGAGAAGAATTTGAACACCAATATAGTATTCAGTGGGATGAGAGGGTTGCTGGTAGTCAAGACAGTTATTAGTAAACTAAACAAGTTTGTCCCTTTGACGACGAGAACAGAAGTGCGGGGGGAAAAATTACTGCGGGAAGTCCCCCGTAATAGACGCGAAAAAATACACTGACCAAAAACAAGCGACTGGTAATTCCCCGTTCCGTTCGATAGACGCTCACATGCATGGGTTGATTGATCTCAGGGTTGCCAACCTTATAATAGTTTTTCTTTTTTTTTTCTTAAATATTAGATATTTTTTTCTATTCAAAATATCACCTATTGTTTTCAGTGGGGACTGGGGCCCTTTGTATCCACGGGGCCCTGGGCTGCAGCCCAAAAAGCCCTGAAGTAGATCCGCCCCTGCCTGTAACGATTTCGTTACTGGTTCAGAGTGAACTGAAACTCTTATAAAAACAAACAATCTTTTAATAACTTTTTCTGAGTAAATATTGTATGTACAAGGTTGTATATACACCGTTATTTACAATTATCATCACTTCTACCGAACACAAAATTATGTAATAAAAAGTTCTCAAATCGAGACGGCACAAGGTCCGCTCAGGATGCTCCGTCTCACCAGACTGCCTGTCTCCTCTCTTACAGAGTCCAGTCTTTCTCCTCTTTTTGCAGGTGCGTCGAGTTCTTAGAATTTCGTGGGGAGACACCGGATGCCAGAGGGAAATGTACTCGGGAGTCAGCTGACCAAGATGTTACAATCCGAAGACATGCCATCGCCCTTCTTTGGTAGCCCAATGACCCGCTTGCAAAGTCGAGCACTTTACGGTAGAAAAGTTTACCGCTTACCCTCGGTCCCTACGCAGGCTGATCAAAGTGGTCGCCCACCCTCTTGCTGACACCGCAGCCAGTGATGTTTAACTTCGGTGTTCTACAAGGAACCGTATCTTTACGATCAGTCCATTGCGGGATTCAACTGCTCTAGATTCAACAAAATATTGAGGGGAAATTTTTTTTTTTCATTTTTTTACATACGGTAAAGAACAGCAAACTGAAATGAGCAGACTTTGTGTTAATATAGCCAATTTTTTGAAAAAGCTCAACATGTTTTAACTGCTTGAAGGTAGCATATTGCGTTTGAATTATCTGGATGTAGTTGAAGTGGTTAATTAATATAATTTCACTCTTCTAAACAAAGAATAGTACATGAAAAGAATACCTTTCAAAAAAAGTTATCTTGCAGTTCGGAGCTAGTTGCCATCTCTGAATACATACAGCATGCCGAAAAAATTTGTTCACAACAGACGTAGTGATTGATAACAGATTTGGTAAAATCATAAAGCATGCCATTAAATCTTTATTTACATCAGACCTAGTGATCGATGACTGATCGGGTAAAATGGCATGATTAGCCGATTACCAATGACATGATGAACATGCCATGAAATTTTTATTCACAACACACGTAGTGAACGATGACTGATCTAGTAAAATGCACACAGCATGCCATGCAATTTTTAATTGCATCACACACCATCATTGATAATTGATTTTGTTAAAGTAAACACTGCACATCATGAAATAATTATTGATATCAGACGTCACTATCGATGACTAACTTGGTCAAAGGTCAAACCTATTAAACATTTTATTTTCTTGTTTGACTGTCCATCATTTTAAATGCACGCCAAATAATTGATCGGATTTTAGACCTATCATTCAACACGCGTTACTTGTGCTCCATAACATAACCTTTTTCAGGAAACACCTTTTTATTCCAAAAATGTGGCGTGCCTGTTTCCCATATTTATATAAAGATTTATTAATTTTAAATGTATCATTTCAATAAAAGTATTTTATTTCCAGTTTATATTATTTAAATGCATAATAAATAAGTTTCCACTTTCGCAACTTTATTATTTATTTTAAATTTATGTAAAACATTTCGTAACCCTAATAATCAAAAAACTTATCACCATTGAAATTTTTTTATGAATATTTTTTTCTCGAAATATATCAAAATAAAGTGTGCTTTTGATATTAACTAACATATAGAACGCACTTAGTACAATAACAATAATTTTTTTTTTCTTTTTCTTTCTCCTAATCTAACAAAGATAAGCTGAATGTGAGTAACAACAAAAAAGTATTAGGTTTCCGTCCTTGTTCGGAAAAAAATAGAAAAAAAAGATGATTTATCACTCCTCACAGATGTTCCTGAACTATTTTTTTACTGCAGAAGGTAACATAAAACTAACTCGGTATAGAGTTAACATAAACTACAGTGTAAACAGAAATATATGCCAAAAAGTTCTGTTATATCAATTCGTGACACAAATTTGCTTGGGAATAATGTTTATTTACTTATTTGAAATGTAATACTTTTTTATTCATGGTTACAATACGAGCTAATAACTCCAGTGCCTTTTATTATTCTATTTTTTTTATTGAAGTCCTTTTATTTTCCGAGATGTTAGCGTGCTCTGTTTTATGGATTGGTTTTTTATTAGATTGATGGTTTTTAATTTATGTTTTAATGATAAATGGATGCTTAATATACAGTTCCTACTTAAGAATCAAATGCATTAACATTAAGCCAGTAAAGTTTTACTTTAGACTCTGTTGAATCAACATCATACCTGCCAACTCTTAACTTCAGATTCTGGTGTATTAACATAATACCTACCAGGTTTTTATTAAAAATCAACATTCTTGCCTACTTCTACTTTAAATTGAAATGTATCAACATCATTCCTGTCTACTTTTACTTTAGACAGCAACATCATTCCTGCCATCTCTTACTTTAGACTGTGTTGTATCAACATCATTCCTGGCATCTCTTACTTTAGATTGTAATGTATCAACTTCATTCCTGGCATCTCTTACTTAAAACTGAGATGTATCAACATCATTCCTGCCAACTCTTACTTTAGACTGTGATGTATCAACACCATTCTTCCCTACTCTTACTTCAGATTCTGATGTATTTGCACGATTGATTTCTAACAACGCTTGCTTTGAAATCAACATTCCTGCCAACTCTTAATTTAGACTGCGATGTATCAACATCATTCCTGTCATCTCTTATTTCAGACTGAGATGTAAGGACATCATTTCTCCCATCTCTTACTTAAAACTGAGATGTATCAACATCATTCCTGCCAACTCTTACTTTAGACTGTGATGTATCAACACCATTCTTCCCTACTCTTACTTCAGATTCTGATGTATTTGCACGATTGATTTCTAACAACGCTTGCTTTGAAATCAACATTCCTGCCAACTCTTACTTTAAACTATCTATCAACATCATTCCTGCCTACTCTTACTTAAGACTCTGATGTATTAATATTTAATCTGCCTTATTTTCTTTATTTTCGAGGATGTTTTTCCCAAGAGATTGTGAAATGACAATTGAATTACGATTTTCTGCAAAAAAATTTTTTTATTATTTTTCGAGATCATAAGAGCACTAACGCATGCATATATTTTGTTCAAATTTGTTTACTGATACATCATAAATTTGTCGGTTTTTGCGCTCAATTAAAGCTAATAAATCTTTATCAAGTAGAAGGACAAATTGCACAATTTAGGTAGGTATTATTTACGTCACACTAGAGCTGCACAATTTGCTATTGGCGACGGTCTGGGAAACATCCCTGAGGATGATCCGAAGACATGCCATCGTAATTTTGATCCTCTGCAGATGGGATAGCTCCCTTACTTTGATAGTCTGACAACCTGCGTGCAAGGGCGAGCACTTTACAGTAGAACAGTTTAACGCGGACCTATACCGCCCACCCTCGATGCCTAAACAGACTGATCAAATTGGTCACCCCCACCCGCTAACTGACCGCAGTCAGTCATGCTTAACTTCGGTTTTCTACTGGGAACAGTGTCTTTACGATCAGTTAACTGCGGGACTGCACAATTTAGAGAAGGGCAGCACGAAGATACATCCAGGGTTACATTGTGAATCCTACGCTACCTTCACGTTACACAGCATCTGGCTGGCACTACCGCACAGCAGGGATGCATGCTTACTTAATTTATGCGTAGTGGTGGTCAAATTATTAATCAATAAATTTTTAACCCCGAGAGTTACAAAGAAAAAAGATGCGTCATTCTGTCACTTTAAATATAAAATAAAATCTGCTGGCTTTATCTGAGCCCGGATCTAAGTCCTTTGAAATACCTTTGGGTCAAATTAAATAGAGTAACGTCGTTTGCTAATTTGGCCATCCTATCTGCCAGCATTTGCTCCAGCTTGTTCGTACATTCGCTGCGAGTCCGCATGTGAGTCTACTGAGCTATGTTCGATGCACTCTCATGTGCAACTCTGGTTATTGCACTCTCATGTGCAACTCTGTTACATTTTGCAAGATATTCTCAATTTCAGGCTTCATTTTCCACCCTCTGATATCGAACCGAAAAATCTCTCGATCGTTCTATATTGTCTAATATTATCAAGAAAAGAGTTCTTTGTCAAAAACTAGTTGTTTTATCATGATCGTGTAAAGTCTTTGAAAATTATTTTGCGTTGTATATGTTACCGGCAAAGTATGAAATCCGGCATTATATGTAATGCCTAGGCATTATATATGTTACCGTTTAAGTATATAATGCAGTTATTTCATAGAATACCTAGTTATTCCATGAAATAACTGATCGTATCCGTTAAAGTGTGTAATATGTTATTAATTTGACACTTTAACTAGTTATTCTATGAAATAACTAGGTATTCTATAAATTAAATAATGCGAGACAGTTAAAGTGTAAAATAAACAATTTATCTAAAATGAAATAACTAGGCATTCTGTAAATAAACTAATGATAGACAATTAAAATGAAAGAGAAGCAATTTATCTAATTTATACTACGTATAAATGATATTTATGGAAACGTACCATAAAATCATTTGTTACAACAAGGATTACTAAAATGACACTTGGAATTACAAAGAATATTATGTATTTCTAAAACAAAAACATTTTTTGTTGACACACTGGGTTTTACACGAAAATTTTTTAAATCCCTGTATAGATTTTAAATCCCTTAATAGATTATTTTACGCTTTAACGGGCTGCAGATCGTTATTCGATGAAATAATTAGTTAAACCATGAAATACAAGAGAGTCTTACACTTTAACGGCCACGATCAGTTATTTCATGGAATAAGTAGGTATTCTATAAAATAACGGATTTCATACTTTAACGGTACCATATATAATGTCTAAAACTAGCCGGCAAAGTATGAAATGATATAAATTTCATACACTGTGCAGTGACACTTAACAAGTCCTAGTATATATTTCGGACATTTACCAAAGGTCTAGTCATACTAGGTCTAGATAAGTGCCACTGCCCGATATACATTTGCCCGATACTCCAAACACTGATGTTTCTTCTAATCTATCGTCAGTAAGTATTAAAATATCGAATAAATGTAATTATATCCACGAATAAATTAATATCAAATCGGATGTAATAAATATTTCGGACATTCACCAAAGCGACTATGTGATTGTCAACATTCACCGGTGAAAGTCAACAATCACCGATTTCGGTCATTCACAGTAACATGCACGTCATTTACACAATAACCTCACAGGACGTTTATTTCATACTTTGCCTAAATAGCATCCGGCATTATATAGAATGCCTAAGCATTGTATATAATGCCTAGAGAAAGTATGTAATACTTCTCATATTTCATACTTTGCCTAAAAACGTCAGGCATCTATATATATTTCTCTTACACGGCGATAAAAAAAAAGCCTCATTACAACTCCCCGAATGGCAACGCTAGAAAATCAACCAATGATTGCAACTAAAAATGTCACATGCCAAATCTAGCTGTGGTGGCTCAACATATAGCACTTTTAAAAAAGGAAACTGAAATAACCAGAGTGTAAAATATTACGTGCTTATGCTCATCTTATTTTTTGTTAAATAATTTATTTATTATATATCAGTTTATAGATGGTAACGAGAAGAGTTTTGTGGTTGCTATGGTGACTATTTAGAATGTAAATTGCTTTTTTTTGAGTGAGTGTGAGATTTGTTTTTTGGAACTGCGATGCTGTAATTTTATTGTTTAGTTAATAAATCTTCCTTTTATATTAAACGTGATATTAGTTTCCTTAATTATTTGATTCGAAGTCCTTTGAGTTTTATTTGAGGTCAGTTTATTTTGTATTTTTTGACAAGAGAGAGCATTCTCACCAAATATGATTTCTTCCGAAATTCAATGTTTTGTTTATGCAGGTTTTTCCATTGCAATTCACTTATTTCAATTTTTAATAAAATTGATTATAGCCAGAATTTTAACCTTTTTAAAGAGATATCAGTTTTAGAAATTTTATCTTGAGATTTTATACTATAGCACATTTCTAATAGGTTTAACGAATTACATGTCATTCATTTGAATTCAAATTTATTTTAATGACTTAGTATTTACTAAAAAGATGTAATTTTGTTTTTTAAAAAAAAATTTGTTATATGGATTTGAATGATTGTTTTGAATTCTTAGAATTTTGTGCATTTGCAATGTACCTAAGTTAGTAGCGAGAAAAGCGAGCTTGGTTTGCGAAGCAAACCATATAAGATTGCGTAGCAATTTTCGGGGGTTGGCGAGCGTTAGCGAGCAGGGGGCGCAGCCCACTAGTTATATATAATGCCGGCATTTCATACTTTGCCGGTAACATATATAGTGCTTAAAAATATTTTTTAGTGCTTAAAAAGTACATAAAGGGCCCTTATTTTTTATTGATGGATCTGGCTACGCACCCTGTATAAGGTGTTATATTTGATAGTTAAAAATATTCCCTTTTTTTAAGGATATTACCTTATTGCCATCTAAATTTGAGTGACTCAGCAATCCAGCATTAAAAAAAGCAATATTGACAAATTAATATATATTCAAAAATCAAAGACAATAACTTGGAGTTAACATACGTTCAAAATAACATGATGAGAAATAACAACGGAGAAAAAAAATCGTTCATCCATACTTTTTTATGACTCTAAACCCATCCCTATTGTCAAGTTCACTCACTGTTGCCATTCATAAGCGATAAAATAATCCCTGTTCTGACAGACAGAAAATATGTGACAACAAACAATAACTTTTTTGTTCCACGCCATTTTGCTTCTTTGTTGCTGTTTTGTTTCGTGTTTTTATCAAAATGGAAGTAAAGACACTCAAATTGCATTCAGCACGTTTTGTAGGGAAAAAAAATCTTCTTTTTGCTAGAAAAGAAAAAAAAACCGAGACGGTGAAAATTATCGAATTGTGCTCCATGTTTGGAGCACATCATACAAATAAAAGAAAAAAGTTTTTATTGGAGTTCGAATAAGAAATTGCGTTTATATGTTGTTGTTTTTTTCCTCAAAGAATAGTCGAATCTTTATAAGTTTTTTCGTGCTGAACTGTAAAAGCTGTTACTGTAAACCAAGTAGAGAACCGATGAAAACAGCTACATTCAATGCTTCTAAACGTGCTCAAATTTTTATATCTGCTCACACGTATTGAGTTTATTTGGTCATTTATATGACGGATGTACACATTTTAAATTGAAATGGTTCGTATAAAGAATGTGCGAATATATATATTTTTTCTTCTGAAATATTAAAATTGGCGGAATAAATAAAATATTAGTGCTGTGCGATTTAAATGACATGACCTCATTTTTTAATAAATAAGTACCTAATTTACTTTAAACCCATAGTTGGAATACATTTTGAGTAATACCGACCGGCATGTGTAGGGGGCAGGGAACTGTCCTTGCATCAGAAAGGTCCTGGGTTCGAATCCCGGGCAAGGCATGGATATTTCTTTCTCCTTTGTGTGTGAATGTGACCCGCCCTATAAACGGGTTGTGGTTGTGTGAATGGCGTGGCAGAAGTCGAATTCCTGGCCATAGATGGGGCCACTGAAAAACAGGAACAATCGTACCCCCACTGCCTAAAACAGCCATACGACAAAAAAAATTCTAATAATTTTAGCAATGTTTCACATATAAAGTGTCTAAAGATGAAAACTGATGTACTTTAACTTTGATATTTGTTCATTGATATAATTAATTTTTAAATCCTTACTTGGGTCTTTCTTGTTCATAAACCAGGTTTTCCCGGTTAATCTAAGCAAACGCAATGTTAGAGGGGATAGTCAATTAAATCAGTCAATTAATCGGTGTTATCTAAGGTAAAAATTATTCAGTGAGTCCGAACAACGCTTCCTATAACTGAAAGCCTCTACACGGTTCCTTCCTGGTAGTCCGATCAGACCAGTATGAAGGTAAACCAATTTACAAAAGATCCATTTAATAGAAAATCTACTAAAATTAAGAAAATGGTAGCAAATATATATCTTAACATTTTTTTGATTTATGAGTATGATTGGTTTGCTTATTTACTTGTCAAACACCACAAATTCAATTCCCAAATATATAGGATAAGTTTCTCTCAATTACTTATAAAAAAGAATTTAGGTTCAAGCGCACAGCTGGTTCACTTTTTAAATAATCTGCACAGACTACTTATAAGAAATCGTGTGGAGGCTTTCTGATGTGGGAAGTGATTGTCCGAAACCAACCTGCAGTTAAGACTGAGTAGTCTTAACTGCTGACAAAATTTTGTAATTCAAGTATTGTTAGTTTCAATTTTTTCGCTCTAACCCATTAATGCCCGTCAACCAAGACTTTTCTCTCTATATAAAACATCCATATGACTAAATGGTAATAAATCTTTACTAACACCAAGTGGATATTCTTTTCTGCTTTTTGACTTCAAAACAAAATATAAGTATTTACACCGAAGAGCCATTGCATTATGACCACTCTGCTAATAACATGTAGGACCACTTTTAGCCCTCAAAACTGCTAGCACCCGCCGTGGCATTGATTCCACAAGGTGCTGATAGGTAGTCTGAGGTATCTGGTACCAAGCGCTCACCAACTGGTCCTGCAATTCCCTCACATTGCGAGGGGGTAGCGTGGCANTGGAATCATCTTCATCAAACTTAGATTTCATTATTAATAAGTTTTGAAATAAAATTTATTTGTTTTTCGTTGAAATTATTTTAAGACGAGTGTTGCGATTAACTTTAACATGGTGCTTTTTTGATTTTCGTAGGTATTCTAAGACAAAATCATCTTCCGCATTTTTAATTTATACCAACTGGTCCTACAATTCCCTCCCATTGCGAGGGGGTAGGATGGCAGCACGAATTTGGCTTTCCAAGTAGGACCACAAATGCTCTATTGGATTAAGGTCAGGTGAATTTGGGGGCCAAGACATGACTTGAAAGTTACTGGAATATTTCTCGAACCCATCCATGACGATTCAACCCTTATGACTTGGTGCATTATCCTATTGGTGAACACCATCTCCCGCAGGTAAAACTGTTGCCATGAATGGGTGAACCTGGTCTGCAACTATGTTCAAGTAGCTTACAGACGTCAGGGATTGTTCCATGAGGATTATGGGTCCTAATGTGCCCCATGAAAACATTGTTCCTGAGCGAGAAACCATGAAAACCTGGGCGAGCCCATTGTTACAGATGGAAGGTGGTCATAATGTAATGGCTCTTCGGTGTATATTTCCTGTATATCATAAAGGCAGAACTATCTTGTTACTGTGAACTAAATCCTATAAATAAAACGAACTACCACCTTTTTTGGCAAAACAACTGCTCTTTTAAAAAAAGGACGTTAGGAAAAATTAGCAGATGACATTGTATCCCGGAAAAGAAAAAAAAAACAGGGAGTAAAACCAAATGTCATGTGTAGTTTCATCTAGGCACAAATTCTGGAATTATCCTGGATTCATGCAATAAGACTCGTGTGCATATCCAAAGAAAACATTTATTTACACAAGACACAGCAGATTTCACACTCCCAACGTGTTCTCAGTAAATATGGCTGTTTGAAAAAGGAATACCTAACAAGAGCAAATATCAAATCATTTCATTTATACTGTGAAGATCGGGACCACTTCAGTTCGCTTCACAAGAATTAATGATCGATACAGTAGCGACGCCACATCATGACTGCCAAAATTAATTAACAATTAATCTCAATCATCATCAACATTGTTAACACTTTTCTGGGTGCCATAAGCTGTTCACGGCCCTTCCCATTCATATTGAAAGTTGTGACGTTAAGGTGGTAATTTATAGTTACTAGAATGCAAATCGGAGTAAAAAACATGTAAATATTTTGTGTTCTTGATAAAGATGCATCGCTACAGAAGTAAGCGGCCACTGGCCTGAGCGTCATGTCTTTTTTTCAAAAGTAAAAATTTCATTAAACCTTGCGGCATCGCAATTTTAACTTTCTCGACGTTGCAATTAAGCTTTGCAAAAGGAAGATCTAAAAAAATCAATGTTGAGATCGCGATTTACATTTTAATTTCGGATAAACCATCTTGCTCTTGATATTTTATGGATAATTTTATTCTGGCATCTATTTAGTATGTTGGAATGATGGGGAGAGGTTGCACCAGGTTGGCGATGCGTACATTAGACTGGGACGGATCATTGAGATGTAAAGCTATAGTTTCGGATTATTGAAATTTAAAGCAAAAATTTTGGAATATTGAGATGCAATGCAAAAGTTTCAGATCATTGAGGTGACGTAAAGCAAAATTTTCGGATGATAGAGTTGTAAAACAAAAGTTTCGGACCATTGAGATGTAAAGCAAAAGTTTAGGATCATTGACATGTAAAGCAATAGTTTCAGATCATTGAGATCCAGTTTAATTTCGGATCATTAAGATGTAAAGCAAAAGTATAAGATCATTGAGTTGACGTAAAGCAAAATTTTCGGATGATTGAGTTGTAAAACAAAAGTTTCGGACCATTGAGATGTAAAGCAAAAGTTTAGGATCATTGAGATCCAGTTTAAGTTTGGATCATTGAGATGTAAAGTAAAAGTTTCAGATCATTGAAGTGACGTAAAGCAAAATTTTCGGATGATAGAGTTGTAAAGCAAAATTTTCGGATGATTGAGTTGTAAAACAAAAGTTTCGGATTATTGAGATGTAAAGCAAAAATTTCGGATCATTGAGATGTGGAGCAAAAGTTTACGTTCGAGTTCCATGTTAAAGTTTTGAATAAGAATTTGCAGTTAACCAGTTTTAAGCGTAAGAAACAACCATATAGATCAGTTATAACTGTTAATATATATTCGTAGTCAGGGTTCTATTACTGCTATCTAAAATAAGCTCATCACCAGCTCTTTTTACGGGTAAAGCGACCCTGCATTGTTTTGAATCCCTAACACAGAAAAATATATTTCTTAAAAACAGAACCGGATAATCTGGCGAGCATTAGGAAATTTAACTTTTTTAAAAACCATAATCGATGCATTTTAGTGTCAAAAAAGTTGTAAATAAATCCAACTGCGTAATAAGTTCTAAGTAGTTGCTTAGAAACCATTTATTTCATTAGATTTAATGAGCAGATCCTATGTTGCTCTTATTCAGATAATCCTAACTTCGCAATTAGATAAAAGAGACGCCGTTCGCTCGAAAGAATGTATGTTTTGGTAGTGTTTCAATTTGCATGCCTAATGGACTTTCAGACTTTACAGTATTTTAATGGACATTTAGATGTTACTAACGTTAAATATTATCTTTCTCTCACGACATAAAACATTTTATAACTGTTTTAATTTGATAAAGTCTTACACATTCTAAATGAGGATAATACAATCCTAAAGTTGTTATGCATGTTTTTTAACACATAAAATAGCATACATTTTTGTCCACATCTACATAAACATCTAAAAATACAAATCTAATAGTAGGAATTCTAGAAGACCTGTCTAATATATATATATATACATTGTTCAAAATAAAAATTATCTATAGTTTGTCTAAAATAAGAACTCCCCTAGTAACCTAGCAATTCGTCTTGATGCGTGGTGGTGACTATGGTAACGAGGTATTACTATTTCAAGTAGAGGTGTGGGCTTATTGTTTAGGACACTGTTTGGCTTGGGTCGGCAAGAGAAAGGGAATCTTTTTTTTCTTCGGCAAATTGCGTTAGCCCTAGAGTGAAGAGAAGCTACCCTCCCTGAAATGCGCTATTCTTGTTTCCATAGCAGCAGATGGCCTCAGACTTTGTGGTGGGGGAGTTCTTACCTTAGACAAACTGTAGTTGCACTTTTAACTACATTGATTAGATGTGTTAGAATTTTTTTATTGATTCTATAACCTCGTTGAACAGCAGTCCTAAATGTTGAGTCTACGATAACAAATGTCCAACTCCGTAACCTTGTAATTTTAAACCCAACCCAGAAGACTAGGGAACGCCAGGATCAAGTATTGGGCAACATTTACCACATTCATTGGGGAATTTTTGTTGAAACTAATCTGCATTTGCGCTACATGGAGAGGAAAACCACGTATACCTCCTACAGTTAGTTTGACGGCAAGAGGACTCTAGCCCATGATCTGTGAGGATAATTTTACGTCAGCACAGAGGTCGGTGTGAGCCAGGTTTGAAATTCGTATCCAGCCATCACCTGGTTCGCCTCATTGGGAAGAGCGTGTTCTGTCCTCTGAGCCACTACAGCTGTATGTGTTAGAATTAAAGTGAAAGTTCAAATCTGTTTAATTACTCGTTTCCACTTTAGTTTATTCTGTTTCCGTTCGAATACCTTAATGACACACCCGTTCCGAAGAGGTTAATTTTATGATTTTGATTAATATATAAATTTATTTACATACATACTAAATCTGTTAATTCTATTTCGATATGGTTATTTGCACATCCATTTGCTATTTCAAGTAATTCAGCTGATCCTACTGTTAAATATTTAAAAGTGTATTTGTTATTCGAACAAATTTCAAACGAGTATCACAAAAGAACGTTTTATACTAGTTCATGCGATCGTTTTCTTCGCAAACCTATGCATTCTTCACTGATGCATTCTCATTTTCCTTCCGAAAGTATCATGCATCGACAATGCCTTTTGTCTCGTACTCTCATTTGTCTGTTCAATACTCTTCTTATCTAAAAGTATTAAAATAGTAAAGTACTGTCATTTCAACTCAAAGAAACAGACTCCAGGGAAGGATGCAAATGTTTCTTGAGAAAATGGACCTCTTGGCATTAATCCTCAACAGTCTGATGTATTTTTGTATCACAAAAGAGTCTAAACAAAAGTTTCTAAAAAGGATTTATCTGTTTGCATTGCAAAACTGTGAATGCATATTTGCAGCTGATAATGCTTTTAGAGCGTCATTGTTTTAGTTCGATATATGTTTTTATTCTTCTCTAATTTTCTTTTTCTTTCAGGAAAAAATGAAAATAAGAAAACGTTTCATTGTAAAAACAGGATTTGTTAGGTTAGGTTGATTATAAATTGTGCATTACTCGTTAGATAAACCATTAATACTCACTCATTGTGCATTACTCGATAGATAAACCATTAATTCTCACTCATTGTGCATTACTCGACCATTAATACTCATTCATTGTGCATTTCTCGTTAGATAAACCATTAATACTCACTCATTGTGCATTACTTGATAGATAAACCATTGATACTCACTCATTGTGCATTACTCGATAGATAAACCATTAATATTCACTCATTGTGCATTACTTGATAGATAAACCATTGATACTCACTCATTGTGCATTACTCGATAGATAAACCATTAATACTCACTCATTGTGCATTACTCGACCATTAATACTCATTCATTGTGCATTTCTAGTTAGATAAACCATTAATACTCACTCATTGTGCACTACTCGTAAGATAAATCAGTAATACACACTCATTGTGCATTACTCGATATATAAACAATTAATACTCACTCATTGTGCATTACTCAATAGATAAACCATTAATACTCCCTTACAAAAAATTATATGCATAAAAGAACGCTGATATGGAAAAAAAAATGGTAGTGCAATTTACTACCTTATTGAGATTGTAGTAAATTTGCTACCGTATTGTGGTTCGAAGCAAAGATACCGATTATAAGGTTCGATACCAAACCGATTTTTCCGCGTATATAGTATCGCCTTAATTAATATTAAAATAATAATTATAGTTCTTTATAAAGCAGATTTAATAATTTATATTATATTATGTTATGTTATATTTTGTCATATTATATCATGGCATGTTACATTACAATACATTATATTATATTATAATATATTATAATATATTATAATATATTATATTATGTTATGTTATATTTTGTCATATTATATTATATTATATTATATTATATCATATTATATTATATTATATTATATAATAATATATTATATTTTATTGCATTACATTACAATATATTATATTATATTATATTATATTATGTTATATTATATTGCATTATATTATGTTATATTATATTACAGCGGATTTACTAAAAATGGTTAGACTTGCAGTATGTTGTGCATTATCTAAAAGTTTTTAAAAGACTACTTAAACGTATCAAATAGAATTATTTTTTAACTCATTTTCTCAGCAAAATTTTAAAAAATATTCCTTTTTGTTAAAATTTAATTCCGCCTTCTTACCTTCACTTATTTTCATCGCTTTCCTATCTTAAGTCATCCGCCACTCTGCCTCGAGTATGGAAGCGATAAGTTGCCGAGTTTTTTGGCCAAGTGCTTCTTTCTTTCTTTTCCAAGATAATGAATCCAGTATTTTCTTCCGGATTAAGTGCAAAAGGTGAATAGTGTAGGAGGAAAGAAGAGGGCGATGCGATAGTAAAGGCCATTTCACAATATCAATAGCTTAATGCAGTAATTGAGTTTCTGCCAATTCTGGATCCGTTGACATTCATTGATAACTCCCAATGTCAATTAAATGAACCCATTTGTTCCTTGCATCTTTTTTTTAATTGCACTTTTCAAAAAAGGGAAACAAGGTAGCATAAGTGTAACATTAATGGGATTTATTTTACCACAATATAAATTTGTTTTCGGTAATTCCAGGTTGTTGTTTTTTAACCGTCGTTGAACTGCCAATCCAATTCTTTTGGGTTTACGACTACTAATGTTCAACTCCGTAGCCTTGTCATTTTGAACCCAAGCCAGAAAACAAGGGAACTCCTAGATCAAGCATCGGAGGAAGTTTTGCCTTCTCGGAGGACTTTTTTTGATGGAACTAACCCGCATTTGTGTTACATGGCAAGGCAAACCACAAAGACCTCACACGGTTAGTCTGATGGCAAGGGGACTCTGACCCATACGTCTACAACTGAGGATATTTTACGTCAGCACTGTGGTCGGTGCGAGCCGGATGCGGAATTCGTACCTACCAGTCATCGCTGGGATTCGAATCAGGCTCACCTCATTGGAAGGCGAGCTCTCTATCCCCTGAGCCATCACGGCTCTAATACAAGGGTTGGTCCAAATAATGGTAACATTTCAATATTAGCTTAATGTAAACGATTTTTCTTCAAGTTGCAAATGATTTGGAAGATTTTTCTAAGCAAACCTGTTAGCGCAATTTGCAAGATCATGCTTGAATTTTTAAATAATGGAGTCCTTTTTACCCATGAAATATTTGCTTCGAGCATAATGAGTGTATGGAAGTTTAAAAAAATTCTTTTTTAATACTACTATAGTTAAAAAAAAATAATTATGATTTAAAAATTGCACTCATTAAAAATAGTCCTGGATCGGGTTCAATTGCAATACTGTAGCATTCCTGGATTGGGCTTATAATTCAAGGCTACGGAGTTTCCAGACCATCGCCAATAGCCCATTGTGCTGCTTTAGTGTGACATAAATAAAATACATCCCTACCTACCTACATGATTAAGAATTTAATTCATGTTATTAAAATATAATTCGCGAAATCTATAAACATTCTAATTTTTAAACTTTATTAACAAGACTGACACTGGACGGACTATCCTCTAAACTTCAGCTGGATTTCAGCAACTCCAACAAACACTTTTATTTTCCGGAAATACATTACCTCCTGTTTATCGAGGCATTTATTTAAACACTTTTAAATTGAAAGGAAGTTTTGATACCTTATTTCCTTTCTTTTGTCAATCCAACAACTTCTAAACAAAGAACAAATGAAGCTAATTAAGATTGACTTCAGCCTCTACAAATCCTCTCTTTTGCCAACAAACCCGATGCTCGCTGGAAGATTGTTGGTCGGAAACCTCCAGGGGAAGGGTCTTTTCTAATCGTTATTCCTACCGACTTTCTGAACTAAGCTTTACCCTTGTCATTAACTCTTTCTCGACTGTTCTGTTCTGAAATCAATTGAAATACCAAGCGATAGCTTACCTGCGAGCACACTTGAGTTTACTGCATAATCTTTCTAAGTATTTCAATCGCAGATATGAAAGGGAATGAATACTAATATCCCGCTCGAAACAACTGGGAGACTCATTATATGTTAACGAGTGGTCGTGTGTGAAGGGTGTGGCGAACATATTGGCCGTTAAATGCATCGCCAAAGTCCCGCGGGGATATATTTGGCTGAATGTGTGCTACAATTAATGCAATAACTAGTTTTAATTAAAATTATTTGTTTATTTGCTTGGTTTGTGGTTCTATTGACTGAGAAATTAAATAAAATATTCTTTTAGATCTATTTTATTTAGGACATCCAACTCAAAGAATAGTTTGATGTTATAAAGTACAGTTTGTGTAGATATTTTTTAAGTTGTAATGCACAAAAATAGATATTTTAAGGAACTAGTAAATGAAACACAATAAATATAATCTTTTTTTTCCAACATCATTTAGTGACACAACCACCTAATTGCGCAACGCACTGTAGGGGAGAGTGGGGTCAATTGTAACAGGGTACAATTGTAACAGAGCAAATATATCGAGTGTCGGGTTCTGGATTCGGTTCCTACGTGGCGCACAAGTTGTATTTAATAAATCTACATGTACACCCCTGCTGGCAACAATTTTTATGTACTTTTGAAAGAGTTATATCACAAAAGATATTTTCACGCTACTTAAGTACTTTTTTGGTGTTAGAATATTATATTGTAACATAGTAATTTTGTTTAAACAAATAAAAATTATTAACCGAATATGTAAGTGGACACCTTAATTAACATTTTAAGAAACAAAAGATTAGTTTTGTTAATTAACTAGCATTGTTTTTAACAAATGAAGCTGAAATGGCGACTTGGGGACGATTGTAACAATAAGTAAAGGGACGATTGTAACAGCTGAAAATAAATAATCTTATGTTTACAAACCATTACTTAACTCTTTAAGAACCACCAATAGTTTCCTATATCATTTATATTATGTTGCATGTGCATTATTTCATTTATCACCTTTCGCAGCATAAATTAAAATTTTTAACCCCTTAAAGTTAAAAGTTTAACCCTTTTGGTCTCTGCTCATTATTATTTTTACTCCTAAAATATCATTACTATTTTGATAAATAAAAAATATATCACAACTATGATAATATGTATAATTAACTATGTTTTAGTTGAATTTATGAACTGTTACAATTGACCCCGTAAGTGGGGACAATTGTAACAAGTGCGTGACTGTCAAAAATTGTTAATCACTAATATAATAACATTTAAAATAAGGTATTTATTTTTTTTTCTAGTAGAGGATAGTCTACTTTACGCGTCTGTCAATTAATACTAATAATATATTGGATTTTTTGTTATTTAAAAATAGTTAAGCAAAAAATGTTACAATTGACCCCACTCTCCCCTATAGCAGTATCATATTTGTTGTTGTTCCCGAAACTAGGCAACTAGAGGTGCTTGCAGCCCTTTTCCTATTCTACATATACTTATATTCTACATATACTTATACTCTACTTATACTTTTCTATACTACGTATACTACTAGCGTTGTTGTGGTAGATATTGTGGTGGTTGAAATGCAAATGAAGTTAAAAAGAGGCATTTTGCCACTATATACAACAACTACTCCGGATTCCGCCGTGGAATCTTCTTTTATGTATATGAATACTGATTCCCTTCTTTACGGCATTAGTTTCTCACCACCTCTCCATAGCCCGTGGAAATGCATTTTACCTTAAAAATTGTTTATCTGTTTTTCGTTTTTTTTTCCTTACTCGGCTAGTGTGGCTTTTAATATTTTGTTTCTCAACCATATTTTTCTATTTTTTGTTGTCATTTATACGTTTTTATTTCAAATCTCTTTTATTTTTTCTGTTCCACGTACAGTAAGTCTTGAAAATTAGCTCCTATTTGTGAAGCGCAGTTATTTACTATTTATATATTTCCGAAGCGAATAAAGTTTTTAATAACTAAGGAAGATATTTAATATCGTTAAGAAAGATTAATCACCTAAAAAAAAATTACGTGTTGGTTCCAGAAAAATACTAAAAACTTATCACATACAACGGGGTCTTTTTCAACTAGTTTCTATGGAGTCCTGTTATTTTCTTCTTTTTCTGAGTAGCCGAAACTCGAGCAATGATGTACCTACCACTCTGCCTTGATGGATGAAGACCGTTACTTGAATGATCCTATTACCGCAGCATCTCTTTTCTTAGCACTCTCAACGGAAAATATATATCTCTACCCAACACTAAATATAGAATATGTTTTGTGTGAAAAGGGAAACATAAGTGAAAACATTAGGCCTCTTGATTAAACGAAACGGTGCTAAAAGTTTTAGAACATTTTTGTTGTTGTTGAAAGAAACACTTTAAGGAATTTATTTTTTCATTTGGAATTACAAAAGTTGTTCTTGACAACATTGAGCAGAAATTCACTGTGGTTCACATGACACACTTTTTTAGGAACTCGTCATAAAGATTGGCTGCTCAGACCATATAAAAGGCGGATAGATTTGCGCTTAATCAGGGGTCTGTCCAGACATTTTGTGAAAGGTTCGGTTTTTGTAAAATTGTGAAAAAATTACTCGTAATTTGTGAATATAAAATAAGCGCTAAGTCACATTCTTTCATCCAGGGTCCTGCTTTTATGAATTTGTGCAAATAGGGTCCTGTTATTGCAAAAAACTTTTTCAGGGAGTTTTTAAATTGTAAATAGATCAAGGTTGGCAAGTTTTTGCAGAGGTGGTTAAAACCACTGGTAGAAACCGGTTAAAACCGGCATGGCAAGAACCCTTTTTTGCCACATTTGTGGCAGAAATTCAGATAATGACCAGGGGTCTGTTTAGAAAAAATTTGGGTCCGTTAACGGACCCTTCACAAAATATCTTTTCATGAAAACGGACCCTTCACAAAATATTTTAACTTAAAAACGGACCCTTTACAAAATAATTTATCTTTTAATCGGACCCTTCACAAATTTGTTTATCTTCATTATTGTTTTGCTAATCGAATAAACCCTTCCCGGGAAGGGGGGGGGGGAATAAAGACAGATGTAAACAAACTAAATTTTGTCTTCGGTAGACGCTTCTTTCATTATTCGTCCGAAATTAATATTCTGCGTTCAGCAGTATAGGCTAAATGCCAAATATTTGTATGTTGCATCGCTTATTTAGTAGCTGCATTTGCTGTTTATTTTTTAAAATTTAATTTTTTTAATTATAATTTTACAGCATTGAGCATAATCTTGTATGTCTTTGCAATTTAGAAACTCCTTGAAAAAGTTTTTTTTTTCGCTGTAACGGACCCTATTTGCACAAATTCACAAAAGCGGACCCTGGTTGAAAGAATGTGACTTAACGTTTATTTTATATTCACAAATTACGAGTAATTTTTTCACAATTTTACAAAAAACGGACCTTTTACAAAATGTCTGGACAGACCCCTGATGGCATAAAAGTAAGTACTGAGATTGACATATAATGGATAATTCATAGAAAAAACAATTAAATGTTAAACAAAGTACAATTTATTTACAAAATTATCACCATTTAAAATCAAATGTTACATTGTCTGCACTCTGCAGTAATCTATAACAAAAGACAAGTTTTGATGCAGTTTCTAAACCTAAACAATTTCTCAATTTGCTATGCACGAACGAGAAATTTGAGAAAATTCTCTCAAACCATCAAAACGAGTTGCTATTCTGACGTTGGACCATCATAAATCAGTTCGAATTCCTACATTGGGGTGATGGTTACTTACGTTGGTTACCATTAAAAATATGTTTCATGGTGAAATTATGGATGGCTACCATCAAGATTATGTTGATCCATCAACGAAAAACCATCAAACATTTTATCTATGGTTTCAACACCTACGACATTTTCGTAGTTTTAAGGAGCATTTTTTTAGTCAATAACAATTGAAAAATATTGTATTGTTAGTTTAATAAATTTTAATTCAAATTATTTTGTCCACCATTACATAGAAACAATTTAAACATATATGTGAAACGTTAGACTTGCAAATGAACAAGAAACTTACATTGTTACTTACGTTCATGCTAGCATAGCATTGTTACTTACATGATGTAACTTAATAATTTTCCTTTTAATTTTTGTTTGACTTTCCTTTTAATTTTTGTAATGTTAATTTTTTAATTAAAAAAATGATTGAAAAATTCTGGGTTTTTATATTTTTTTTCTTTTAACAGGGCGCAATTCAAGTTTTAATTGAGCAGCCCCAGTTAAGCATTCTATTAATTTGTTACGTTTTTCTTTCTCTTGACTTTTTTCATTTTATTCTCCATCTGCGCATTGTAATAGAGGGCGTTGTTTTCTTTAGTTTTTAGTGTTTTCTTTTCATTCGGCTTGCTTGTGAATTTGATGTTTGACCTGTGACTATGTGAGTTTTTATTTTTATTTTTCTGATGATTTTGTTTGAGTTTCTTTTCCTAATTTGTTATTTGTATTGCATGTTTTTTCCTGGACTTCTATACAAAACCATCGAGGTACTGAGGGAGTTAATTTAGGCATTTGCTTCTCCCTCAATTAGAAATGGTTTTGTTTTTATGGCTACCGAGGCCGGTTCCCCTTGAAGACGTCGGCTTCGGTGGTCATATTTTTATTTTTATTTCCTTCGTTTTGTTTATTGCTACTTTTTTCTGAAATTTCTGCTGCTTTTTAGCGCGTTTTTTTTCAAAGAAGTTTTTTCTATTTTGAATTAAAAATACTTGTGTTTTCTTTTAGTAATGATGTAACTTGCATTCAGGGAAAAGGGCCGTAAACGGCTTTTAAAGAATAGCATTAATTATCCTTATTCTACAAGTTTTTCCATTTAATTTGATACCAATTTATTAAAACTTTTGCAAAAAACGGAGCAGTTGGCATCTTCGGTAAATCAATCAAACTTAATTATCATGTTATAACAATAAAAATGAAACGAAACGAACGTTACATAAAATCTGAAATCATATTAAGAACGACAAGCGTTAAAACCTGCCTAACATATAAATAATTCTTAAGGCCCGCTGCAGCCATTTGGTTTATCGCCAAGAGTTTCAAAGATAGCATCAGAGATTTATCATTTTGATTGCTATTTTGTCAGAGCAGATGACATGAGCGATAAACATTTTATATTCTAAATTGTTGGGGGCGCCCGAGAATTATTCACGGACACATTAAAATGGAAAATGAAAGAAGAAGAAAAAAAAAACTTGACATCGTAAGGACGAATGATATATTTCTGAGAATATTCTTCGGTATCCTTTTGAAGAAAATGCTACACGTGTGGCTGGTAGGAAGGGGAAAAAAATGATGTTAATTTAGGAAAAATAAATTCCTGAGTAAGCGAGGATAATTCTGGGTTATGTTCTTGTCATCCTTGCTGAGTGTTTATTTTAATAAAGAAATATCACACTTTTTAATGTTTTTTAGGGCAAATTTTAAAAGGATTTTGGAAGGATGCAAAGAAATTGAGAAGCACTTTTTGAGACTTGTAAATATGTCTTAAGTGAACTTATTAAAAATCCGTAACCGACGTAATGCATTAACAATTTTTTAAAGAATAAATAACTGTAAACAAAAAGTTTATGACTTAAATAAATTTTAAATAAAATAATGGATTACAATAAAAATGACAGAAATCAAGCGAATGTCGACTTTCACCGGTGAATGTCAACAATCACATAGTCGTTTTAGTGAATGTCCGAAATATTTCTTATATACGATTTGATATTAATTTATTAGTTGATGTTATTACATTTATTCGATATTTTAATATCTGCTGAAGATAGATTAGGAGAAACATTAGTGTTCGGAGTACTAGTTAAATGCATACCAGGGCAGTGTCATATATATATATATATATATATATATATATATTTTCTTTTTTGAGATGGAGTCTCGCTNGGGCGGCACATGAAGTTAAAGCAGTTCGGGCGCGTGGGTGAGAAGGACGGCTGCATGTTGGCTTCCCAACCAACTCTTTCCATGTGTCTCTTACTTTTAGCAGCGGCGGTGGGATGCATCTTTCAAGGTACATTCTTTTCTCTCTCTCTCAGACGATATTCCTTACCACACCTGTTGATTTTATTCGGATGATTCTAAAATATCAAATTTCATTTTAAAAGATTTCGGATTTTTTTCACAAGTGGAAATGAAATAGGTAAAAATGATCTCGGGACATAAATTGAAAAAGTTGGCTCATTCCATTAAAACTATATATATATATATATATATATATTATCCGATATTTGATACAAAATCTTAAAAAGCGTATATCGCATTCCCTTCGATTGAAGCGGGGGAAAATTTCAATGGTGATTATACTTATAGAGTACCTGATGAAATTTAAGCACTCTTGCTACTCGGAAAGTGGTCGAAACATCGAATGATGACCGTTTTTAATTGACGTATACTTTTATGGCCCTAATTGACTAGTAACTTCCCAAAAAATAGTAATTATTAAATTTCATTACTTATTTTTCTGCTGTACTAATAAAGAAAGGGCATTTACTGAAAATGCGGCATAACAAGTTTGCGTTATGGCATGACATGTTACGGCATGATATGTTTAACACGCTGAACGCCGCGTCAGCCATCGGTGGCTGACACTGGACTTTCCATTTAGGCTGCAAAAGCCACCGGTGGCTGACACTGAAATTACATTTAGGCCGCGTCAGCCACCGGTGGCTGACACTGAAATTACATTTAGTCTGCGTCAACCACCGGTGTCTGACACTGACCTTTCACATAGGCCGCGAAAAACAGCTGGCTGACAGCGTATAACATGATATGGAACTATAAAACTTACTCTATTTTATGGAATTGCAGAAAATGTATTCAAAATTTACTTAATTATTCTGATTCTTGGTTTAATAAATTCAATTTACTAGGTTTTTATCCACCACTATTTCTAAACAATTCGTAGGCATATAGAATTCACCACTTCATTCTTTTATGTTGTGCTAAAACTTTTAAAAACTAGCAAAATCTGTCTAATATTTGCAAATTTAGTTAGCAGTTATTTACCGTTGAGGCCTGACGGGCAAGACATGTAAAATTAGCTTGGCGCTCAACGCTGCACAATACTCTTACATTTCAACTAAGAGAGGTTTTTTTTTTTTACGCAGTTATCATTTCGTATTATTAGATCCTACTCATTCTTACATTACATTGGATAAGACTGCACTATTTCTGTTTGATAAATATTAAACTAAGAATGAAATAATCTTGCTACCGCTGTACTTATATTTTTAAAATAAGAAACTGCACAATGTAATACATATTTATGACACTAAAATATCATATCAGAAGAATTTAATTTTATCCTTACTAAATACCATAAACTAATTAAAAACAAAGTTTTTTCGTATTAATTATTCCTTTATAAATAACTACATCACAATTTTGCATCAAACTCGCAGGGCTGCCAACTTCCTACCTTTTTTGTTCTAGTGGTAGCTATGTTTAAGCTTTAACCTATTATTTTTAATTAATTTCCACACCGCTACATAAAAATGATTTAAAAGTTCATATAGAACGCCATTTCGTCCTAGTTCTTTCGCGGTGAAGCATTTAAGATGTTGGCAAAATTATTAAAAATTCTGAAAGCTTTCGTTTTTAAATGTCAACCACTCTGTAAAATATTTTGCAAGAAGCTTAGTAGTTGGCAGGCTTGAATTCTCCATTTCTATAGATTAAAACCACAAACAATTTCATTTGAAAGTGTACCTTATTCCTTAATCTTTAAAATACAAAATAATAAAAAAAGATGTCTACAAAATTACGCTTTGCTTTCCTACCTCGAATTTTTTTTAAGTAATCCATTTTTTAAAATGCATAGCATAAAACTCACTCTGTCTAGTTCACTTTACGCAAACTTCTTTGCAAACTTAAATTGATTTTAGAAAGAAATTTGTTGTGCGACTCAAGTATATTATAGATTCAAGATAGTTATAAATTCCTTTTAAAGCCACAGTCGTGATTTTTAGGCGTGGAATTCAATTTTTATAATGTATTACTTTTTTTTTTTTAATTTTTAGTGTTTTGTCCCGACTCTTGTAATAGGTATGCACTGTTCGAATTTTATGCGTCGTATCGTAAATGTTTCGATAAATCAAGACACTGTGCTTCTTTAAAATTAAAAAATGGCGAAAATGTTGGTTAATGATTTATCTGCATCATAAGAAAGCATACATTCGTGACTACCATCATTTAATATGAGAAAATCAAAAGAATTATTTTGAAATATAAATTAAAGTGATGGACAGTGCAAAAAAACGAACCATCCTGAATAACTTTTGATCTAATGATCGGATTTTCACCTTCTAGGACTCAATCTTAAAGGCTCGAGGGGAAGGTCTTAAATGTGCTAATTAATAAGTGCAGGAGAAATTTTAAATAGTGAACTATGATGGTTACAACTCAGACACAAAAACGTACTTTGTCCGAAAACTTTTAAGACAACTGTTTTCATGTATAGGATTATTTTTTCATTTAGTGTCCACTTTTTGCGGCATAATTCTATTCGATTCCGATATATTTAAACTCTAGATTAAGAGGGAAAAGCTAAATTAAAAACTGTCAGTAAGTTTTTGATTAATGTTATTATTTTTTTATTTAGTCCATGAATTACCATATAAAATTTGATACCTATCTGTATTATCACTTATATGATGTGGTTAGTTATCAATGTATCATATTCTTTCTGAATTTGGTTGATAACAACTTACTTTTATCACCACTTTGCAACAAATGCCTGACTAGTCTCACTCATCAAACAGTGCTATGGGGATTCTTAGAATGGATTATTGTCCTGTAACCTTCCAGGGTCAATTTATGTTTGTTAATACTATAAACTCCTAATACTATCAGGGGTCTATCCAGACATTTTGTGAAAGGTCCGTTTTTGTAAAATTGTGAAAAAAATTACTGGTAATTTGTGAATATAAAATAACGTTAAGTCACATTTTTTCAACCAGGGTCCGCTTTTGAGAATTTGTGCAAATAGGGTCCGTTACTGCAAAAAAAACTTTTTCAAGGAGTTTTTAAATTGTAAGGTCCGTTTTTGTAAAATTGTGAAAAAAATCACTGGTAATTTGTGAATATAAAATAACGTTAAGTCACATTCTTTCAACCAGGGTCCGCTTTTGTGAATTTGAGCAAATAGGGTCCGTTACTGCAAAAAAAACTTTTTCAAGGAGTTTTTAAATTGTAAGGTCCGTTTTTGTAAAATTGTGAAAAAAATCACTGGTAATTTGTGAATATAAAATAACGTTAAGTCACATTCTTTCAACCAGGGTCCGCTTTTGAGAATTTGTGCAAATAGGGTCCGTTACTGCAAAAAAAACTTTTTCAAGGAGTTTTTAAATTGTAAGGTCCGTTTTTGTAAAATTGTGAAAAAAATCACTGGTAATTTGTGAATATAAAATAACGTTAAGTCACATTCTTTCAACCAGGGTCCGCTTTTGAGAATTTGTGCAAATAGGGTCCGTTACTGCAAAAAAA